>NC_133618.1:333868408-334194155 GCF_048593235.1 Sminthopsis crassicaudata
TATAGTTTTGTCAGTAGTACTGGAGTATATGGTAAAAATTACTTTGGGAGCTAAGAGAGGAGAATTTTATATTTCTGGGTACCAGTAACTTATTAGTATTTTGTATCTTAATTCATAGAAGAGAAAGCACTTTCCTATGTATTTTTTTTTAAGCATCATCCAATTATTCTGAATTGGGAGAAAAAAGAGAGCAAATGGAGGAGTTAAGAAGAAAGGAAGAGAGAGTCGTATTCATAAATGAAGGACTGTCCATTCTGAAAATGTGTCTGGTCAAATTAAGATGAACATAAGAGCAAATTCTAGGATACCATGGCAGTTTCTCTGTAGAAAGATTTGGAGTATCTAAGGGGAGAGTTAATTATAAGATTATATGCTATGCATTATCATCAGTGTTAATAAAAATAGGATATAAAATTAAGAAATAGATTACCCTCAAATGCAATTTTTTTTCCTTTTCTCTTTATGCATACTGTAGTCTATGAGAAAATGCAAAGCTACAAATGTTACTGTTACTGATATTTCTTCTTTTGTCCTTTTTTTGGTGGTGTTCACTTATTACTTTTCTGATTGTTATAATCAAATATGTACATTATTTATCCTATACTTTTCTATTTTATTAATATGAAGTCTCATAGATTTAATCTTTCTTCTAAAACCTGCTTTAATTGTATCACAGAAATTTTAGAATATTGTCTTTTAATTATCATTGCCTTATAGCAGGTTATGGCCAGCTGATAACAAATTTGTAGTTGACCTTGTCAGAAAAATTATGATTTCCTTCAGAATTATACCATAGCATATTAACAGCAACAGAAAAAGCAATAGAGGAAGAATCAAAAGTTCAAATTTGATGAAAACTTCAAGAGTAAAGAACATTGTAATGTTGAACTGGTTAATTTTTAGGATCAAATTGTGATAATAGGACTTCAAAACCAAGCATGAAAGATGATAACCTTAATGAAAAGAGTTTTTAAATTTACAACTTTAAGTTAATAATTCACTATTGTCTGGAAATGCCATTGTGAAAAATCACAATTTAATTTATAAATTGTAAATTGAATAGTAGATAATAATTCTGCAGCCACATAATTTCATTTTAATTGAGCCATATTTATTTGAATAATGTACTATTTCTATCTTAAAAATTCTTTCTAGCATGAAAATAGTTCTTCTGTTTTTGACATAGGCAGAGGAAAAAATGTTTTCTCTCTTTCTCTGTCTATATATGCAAATATATACATGCACATAAACATATGTGCCGCTTTTCAATTTATAAAGTATTTTCCTTATAGCAACTTTCTTTCCTCCTCAAATTACTTCTTCATTTTTTTTTAAGGAATACTTCATTCTTCCTGACAACCAGAGAGCAAGCTTCCATTTCATCTGCTTTCATATTCTCTTCTAGGACAGAGACCACTTTGTACTTAGGAAGTGTTAATGGCAAAAACATCTAGTATATACCCTACAAGCCATAGGAAAATTCTCCTTCCCCCCATACTTTCTTAAGACTTGAGGAAAAGCTCAATTTTATTTGTATTCTTTTTTTAGTAGCTCTTTAAGGTAAACCTTTTGGTTAACTACTACCTATTTCTGAAACATGAGACTAGAATTATAAATATGAGATTTACCCACCATATTTCACCCTGTCTACTTTAATTCTCAAAATGGAAAGCCAAACATGTTATTGAGTGAATTGATCAGTCATATACTTTAGTGTGAAAAAAGTCCCTGATCAATTTAGATGTCCTTGAAATAAATCAAAAGAACTAGAGTGATCTTGTATAGGAAGTATAGCTGGATTGGTTGAGAAGACTGATCTTGCTCTGTGATGTTTTGCTTTGTTTTTGTTTTTAAATAAAATAGCAGACCAGTTGCCAATCTGAAGTTTCAAGCATTTGGGTACCTTAGAATAAAAGCCTTTCTGAGAAAGAATCATTTGATGATAGGAAAAGAGCTCCAGCTCTTTCTATTTGGGACAGGTACCATATCTACACAAACCAAATACAAAATATCAGCTGGATGTAGACTATTTACTTGGTGAAGAAGCTATGCAAGTTTAGGAATAGTGTTGTAGCAGAGCCTTTCCTTGTTTGTATGAGGCTTTCTATAGACTTAAAAGAAAGGTTTGGTATGTTTTAATCATTAAGGGAGCAAATATATTTTATATATTATATTTTTATGTGTGTGTATATATATATATATATATATATATATAATTTACCCAAAAGTTGATACTGCCTATTGTTCTCATCCAGGATGCAGATGTACCTATGCAGAATATTCACTCTTACAGGAGCAGCAATAGCAACTGCTAACATTTATAATGAGTTCGGATTCACATAGCAAAAAAAGATTTGTCAAGCACTATTCCTATGTTACCTCATTTGATCTTCACAACAGCCATAGGAGCTAAGAACTGTTATTATCCTCATTTTACAGATAAGGAAACTGAAACAAATGGAGCTTACGTGACTTGTCCAAAGTTATAGAAATTGGGTGTAAGGCAAGATTTGAACTCAAGTTCTTTTCACTCCAAAATTAATACCTTAATCCATTGTATTATTTAGCTACCCTCTATTATGCCACCTAAATGATTGGTGCTTATGTATAAGAATTTTTCAATTAGCCCCATGCAGCTTCTAATGGCTAGGCAGTAAAGAAATATTCACACATTGGCTCTGAAATCAAAGTGAAGAGTTTGATAATAAAATATTGTATGGAATTTTTAAGCTAGGAATACTCTGTGGATCTATCCCAATTTTGACTTCTCTATATGTGTGAAATACAGTCACCTAATTTGCAGTAACTATATAGTTTAATAAATAGTGAAAATTCCAGGAAGATTATTAAGATTTTGCCTCACGAAAATTCTTTAAAAAAATTTTTTTAATGACAGCTTTTTATTTTTCCAAATACATGCAAAGATGATTTTCAACATTAATCTTTGGAAAACATTGTGTTCCAAATTTTTCTTCCTTTCTCCCCTATACCCCCTCCCATAAACAGAAAGCAATTCAATATAGGTTAAACATGTGCAGTTCTTCTAAATATATTTCTATATTCGTCATGCTGTGCAGGAAAAATCAGATTAAAAAAAGGTGAGAGAACAAGCATGAGAAGAAGAAAAAAAAAAAAAAACAGCCAAAAAAGATAAAATACTATGCTTTGATCCACATTCAGTCTCTACAGTTCTCTCTCTGGCTGCAGATGATTCTCTCCATCATATCTATTGGAATTGCCTTGAATCATCTTACTGTTGAAAAGAACCAAGTCCATCACAGTTGAGTATCACATAATGATGTTGTTGCTGTTTACAGTGTTCTCTTGGTTCTGCTCCTTTCACTCAGCATTTATTTTATTTAAGTCTTTCCAAGATTTTATAAAATCATCCTGTTTTTCATTTTTTATAGAATAATAATATTCCATTATATTCATATGCCATAACTTATTCAACCATTCCCCAACAGATGGACATCCATTCAATTTCCAGTTTCTTGCCACTACAAAAATGTTTGTCTATCTATCCACATACATATAATAAGATGTATGTACATCTTATTATACATGTATATATATATATAATTTTATATAAATATATATGTATTTAATGTATGCATTTGTCTCCATTCATTTTTTGATTCCCTAGCTTTTTTAAATTTTGAATTCACCCAGAAGTACCGATTCTCTGAAATGGCAGTCCACAGCTTGTATTTCTATTTCAGATTTGTATCTCAGGTCACCCATACATATTACTTCTATACCATAAAGCAATACTCTGGTTTTGGACCAAAAGCCAGAAGAATATGATTCAGGATCACTTGTTACTTATTGTCCTCTTGCTATGTGCTAGACACTGTTAGGCACTGAGGATATTAATAAAAAAAAAAAAAAAAAAAAAAAGAAGAAGAGCTTTCTGCCCTCAAAGGCTTGTATTTGAACAGAAGTATCTTATATCATATATATCACATTTATACATGCATATATATATATGAGTATATTCAGTATAGAAATTATCATAAATGATAAAAATGACCAATTTGTTAAATAAAATTAAAACATTTTACATATTTTAAAATCAAGTTAGAATGAGAAGGGAAACAGGTAAGTGGAAAAATATTAATAGAAAATTTGTCTGATAAAGGTCTGATATCCTAGAAACAGGGAATTTTGATACAAGTATATAAGAACAAGAATCATTCTCTTAAAAGATAAATTTTCAAAGTATATGAACAGGCAATTTTCAAAAGAAGTACTTGCTGTAATATAACATCTATGTGGAAAAAGTGCTCCAAATTACTACTAATAAAAGAAATGTACATTATTATTATTATTCTGAGATTTCACAATTGACAAATATAACAATTATTGGAGGGACAATGGGAGAATAGGCATATTAATACATCATTGTGTTTGGAACTATGCTCAAAAAGTTATCAAACTGTGCATACCCTTTGCACATACCCTTGTATGTGCAAGAATATTTGTGGTAGCCGGAAACTGGAAACTATGTGGATTCCCATCAATTGGAGATTGGCTGAATAAATTGTGGTATATGAATATTATGGAATATTATTGTCCTGTAAGAAATGACCAATAGGATGATTTCAGAAAGGCCTAGAGAGACTTACATGAACTGATGCTGAGTGAAATGAGCAAGACCAGGAGATTGTTGTATACTTCAACAACAATACTATATGACGATCAATTCTGATGGATGTGGCCATTTTCAACAATGAGATGAACCAAATCAGTTTCAATAGAGCAGTAATGAACTGAACCAGCTATACCCAGCAAAAGAACTCTAGATTATTATGAACCACTACATAGAATTTCCAGTCCATCTAATTTTGTCCTCCTGCATTTTGGATTTCCTTCACAAGCTAATTGTACACTATTTCAAAGTCCGATTCTTTTTGTACAACAAAAACAACTGTTTGGATATGTATGTATATTGTATTTAATTTAGACTCTAACATATTTAACATATAATGGTCAACCTGCCATCGTGGGGGGAGGGAAGCAGGGGAAAAATTAGAACAAAAGGTTTGGCAATTGTCTATTGTAAAATTAGCCATGCATATATATGGTAAATAAAAACTATTAATATAAATTTTAAAAATACACCATTGTGAAATGACCTAATTAATTTGGAACTGTACCCCCAAAATTGTTAAAATGTAAGGTATACATCTCAGAGAACAATGATAAAAGGAAAGGACCCGTATAGACAAAAGAATTTATAGCAATAGATTTTGTTGTTGCAAAAAAGTAGCATATAGGGAGTGTCCATCAATTAAGGAATAAGAGAACAAGTTATGGTATATGAATATAATAAAATGGCATTAAATTTTAAGAAATGACATAATGCAAAAAAACTCATGGATTGATATAGTGAAATGAGCAGAAAACAGAATTTCTTCCCTACCCCCTAAGCCTCCAATAACTACACCATTATTAAAAACAAAAACAAAAACAACTGTCAAAGAGTTTAAAAACTTAGACTAATGCAATGAGTAATAAAGACTCTAGAAAATGATGGATCATACTTCCCACCTCTTCAGCAAGAAAGGTAATAGACTAGAAGTATCCAATGAGAGAGAAACATTTTCAAATATATGCTATATGTGGGTTTATTTTGCAAATAGGCATTGTGAACCACACTCACATTTAAGATCTGAGGATTATTCTGAACTTGGAAATTTTGGTGACAGAACAACTTGTGGTAACCTTTTTTTTTTTTTTTTTTTTTAAAGACACATTTATTCAGCGTCATGATCAGACTATTACATTTAGCAATCAACAGCATGGGTGCAAAAAAAAAAAAAATCTACATTAAAACCCTTTGTTGGAATGCTTTACACTTTCCACAGAAACAGAAACTAAAATAACCTCTTATACAATTAGTCACAAATACAGTCCTGGTGTTTTTTTTGCCCATACACAAAAAGTATTGTCTAAAACATGTCTTCTTGTAGCAGCTAGGCCCTGCCACCACTGTGCTTGGCTGAGTTCACAAATCTGTTGTAACCTATAGCTTCCCTGTCACTTCTCTGGCTCTCCTCTCCTGCTAAGCTTTGTTTCCTAACAGTAATTAAAATCTTCTGCCACTGCCGTAACTACTGCTACTACTGGAACCGCCATAGCCACCTTGGTTACGGGGTTTGGCAAAATATTGGCCCCCACCATAAGGGCCCGAGCTCCTGCCTCCAAAGTTTCCTCCCTTCATGGGACCAAAGTTTGATGACTGATTGTTGTAGTTGCCAAAATCATTGTAGCTTCCACCACCTCCAAAGTTGCTTCCACTACCACCGCCAAAGCCGTCTCTGCCTCCTCCGTTGTTATAGCTATCATAGCTGCCACTCCCGCCATAGCCACTGCCCTGGTTTCCATAACCCTGTCCACCACTTCCATAGCCTCTGTTTCCTCCAGAGTAACCAGGGCCGCCTCCTCCATAACCACCATCATTTCCAAATCCATTGTAGCCATCTCCACTTCCACCATATCCTCCTCCACCTCGGCTGCCACCAAAACCACCACGGCCACTGAAGTTTCCACCTCGGCCAAAGTTATCATTTCCACCAAAGCCACCTCCACGGCCACCACCAAAGTTTCCAGAACCACTTCTACCTCTTTGACTAGATGAAGCACTGGCCATTTCTTGCTTAGACAAGGCTTTCCTTACTTCACAGTTGTGGCCATTAACAGTATGGTATTTTTGAATGACAATCTTGTCCACAGAATCATGGTCATCAAAAGTAACAAAAGCAAAGCCTCTCTTTTTGCCACTGCCTCTGTCAGTCATGATTTCAATCACTTCAATTTTTCCATATTGTTCAAAGTAGTCTCTTAAGTGATGCTCCTCAGTGTCTTCCTTAATGCCACCCACAAAGATCTTTTTCACAGTTAAGTGGGCACCTGGCCTCTGAGAGTCCTCTCTGGAAACAGCTCTCTTTGGTTCAACAACTCTGCCATCGACTTTGTGGGGTCTGGCATTCATGGCTGCATCTACCTCTTCCACTGTGGCATAGGTAACAAAACCAAAGCCCCTGGAACGTTTGGTATTTGGATCCCGCATCACCACACAGTCTGTAAGCGTGCCCCATTGCTCAAAATGGCTCCTTAGACTCTCGTCTGTCGTTTCGAAACTCAGGCCTCCGATGAAGAGTTTCCGAAGCTGCTCGGGCTCCTTCGGGGACTCTGACTTCGACATGGCGAGAGCGGTAGCAGACGCTTCAGCGATCCTTCTCCAACGGCGTCGAGGACAGAAAGCCAACTTGTGGTAACCTTAAGAGAAAGTTAGGAAAGCTTGATGGGAAAGGCATCAATGAATTCTCTTTTGAACATTTTGTGTTTGAGATACTATGAGATATCTAGAGGTTAGTTATATAGAGTGAAACTCAGGATATAGATAATATCTGTGTGTATGTGTGTTTCTCTGTATGTGTAAATATATATTTACATTCATGCATATATACATATTTATAGTAATATATACATGTATTCACATATGTGAATATGTATATTATACATATTTACATGTAATCTGCATGGAAGTGATAATTAAACCCATGGAAATTAATAGAATAATAAAGAGTGGACTTAGGATGGAGCCCTATGATACTCCCACCAACAAAAATATGTAACAGAGATGATGTTCCCACAAAGAAGTCTAAGAAACAGTGATTAATACACCAGGGAAGAAAAATATTCAAGAGGCAAAGTTTAAAAGTGTAGAGCAAGTGATGAGGTGAAGTTAACAATTTTGGATGGCATTTTCTTGGAATTTGTGAAAGGGAAAATAGGTAAAGGATATGAGAGCAGAGATTCCTTATCTTCTTTCATTTCATTATCTTAGCCAAAAATTATACTAGAGTATGTTCTTTCTGTACTTAATGTCTGATTTGAAATTATTTGTATTTTTGTCAAAAAGTAAAATGATTACCTTGTGGGAATGTACATTGGCTCTTAGATTTTGAGCTGGAATAGACTTCGGTGATTATCTTACCAAATTGTTTATGATCTTTCAAATGCATTTCTGAAGAAAAATCAAGTTTCTTATTCTTAGTTACCAAGAATCTGGTTATGAAGGCTGGGTAGCAATCTTCAGAAAAACACAAACTTTTGTGTAAAGACCAGTATGTGGACTGTATAAATCCATGCTTTTTTATTTTTAAAGGATCACTCATGCTTTAAAAAAAAAAATACAAGCTTCAAAATGAAGATAATATAAAATTGCTTTTTAATAAAGCAAATTTCTTCATTTCAAATTCATAGCATATTTCACATTAGCAGGAATCTAATGCTTTATCTCACATTTATCTATTGACATCCAAGTAATTAATGACTTTTTCATTCATTTCTGTTTTGTAAATATATTATACTCTGTATATATACTATACTCTATACTCTGCATAGAGCCTCACACTAAGCACTGAGAGATAAGCAAAATTCAACAAGAAAAGGTCCTTAATTACCCATCAGCTTTATGATAAGTAATTTCCACTTACTTACTTTGTAGTGGCAGATTATGATGGAGTATTTTCTGGTATAGAAAATTGCAGGAGCAAAGGCACAAAATTGGGAAAGCACAGAATGTATATATAAGGAATGACAGGTAGGCAAATTTTGTTAGACAATATTTTCGTAAAAAGTATGACATAGGGTCATAAAGATAGGCTGGCACCAGACTGTTTAAAGCCTAAATTATTATTATTTTTAATAGTTTTTATTTATCAAATATTTGCATGGGTAATTTTACAACATTTGACAATTGCCAAACCATTTGTTCCAATTTTTCCCCTCCCCCCCAGATGGCAGGTCGACAAATACATGTTAAATATGTTAAGAGTATAAATTAAATACAATATATGTATACATGACCAAACAGTTGTAAAAGCCTAAATTATTAAGCTTCAGGAATATATATTTTACAGGACAATGGGGATTTGCCTTTAAATTTTTTATTTTAAAGAATACATCTCAGAAGTCTTAATAGATTCATCTTTTCATATATAGAGAGAGGGAGAGGGAGAGGGAGAGGGAGAGGGAGGAGGAGGGGAGGGAGAGGGAGGAGAGGGAGAGGGGGGAGAGGGAGGGGGAGAGGGAGGAGAGGGAGAGGGAGAGGGGGGAGAGGGAGGGGGAGAGGGAGGAGAGGGAGAGGGAGAGGGAGGAGAGGGAGAGGGAGAGGGAGGAGAGGGAGAGGGAGAGGGAGAGGAGGGAGAGGGAGAGGGGGGAGAGGGAGGAGAGGGAGAGGGAGAGGGAGGAGAGGGAGAGGGAGAGGGAGAGACCTAATCTAGTAATAGAGTAAAGGACCAATAAGAGAAATCGGAGAATGAAGCTGAGAATACTTGCTAGGAAAATATTATTATACTGATGTATGGTAATGATAATAATAACAATGGAAGTAGAAAGTTAATATCTGTATGTAAATTTAAGTAAAAAGCCTTACTAAATAATAACAAAAATGACACAATGAATAATATACATCTATTCTAATATAAAAAGACATACAATGATAGAATTGGTTCTCAATTTCACTGAATATAGCATTTAATTAAATTCACCTTGAGCTTTTCTTTCATCCTTTTTGTAGAATACAAAACCTCTTATTCTTCTTTTTATCTAGTCTGAGAGGTAATGATTCCTCCAAAACCATTGCCTCTTCCCATTATCCCATGTTCCCCATCTTTTCTCTTCTGTATATTGTCCTAACAATCATCCCTACTCTTTCTAATTTTCAGTCTTTCCCCCATCTACTAATTCCTTTCTTGCTATTTATGAACATACCAACACTCCCTCATCCTTGGTACACACTTTTGTTATTTTTCAGTTGTCTGGCTCTGTGACCCCATTTTGATGTTTTTTTGGCAGATAAACTGGAATGGTTTGCCATTTTCTTTTCCAGATCAGATGAACTGAGACATACACAGTTAAGTGACTTGGGTCACATAGCTAGTAAGTGTCTAATGCCAGATTTGAACCCATGAAGATTAGTTTTCCTGATTTCAAGCCCAGTGTTCTATGCACTATATACCACCTCACTACCCTGATAGACACTACTATCCCCTCAACGTATATATACTTCTACCATTTATATACAAACTTTTAGGTAGAATTGTCTCCACCTATTGCTTCCACTTCTTTTTCTCTTATTGACTTTTTAAAATTCTTAAAAACAAAAAACAAAAACCTTTTAATCTGGTTTTCTAGCCTTATCATTCTCTCCAGATTTCCAGTGTACCTCATTTACTAAATCTCATGGTCTTTTGTTTATCTTCATTCTTCTTAATGTATCTCTATACAAAGATAAAGTGACATATGCTATTTATGGATTCAACATGTAACCCAATAAGTTTGTACAAAACCTATGCAAAGAAATAAAAGGTTAATTCTGAAGAGAAGAGAATTCATCATTTGACACCATTGATTACTTTCTCTTCTGGAATTAATCTTTCCTCTCTATGTATTTTTATTCTTGATTCTGTTTCCAGCATCTCTTCATTCTTTTCTGGTTCATCATCATTACTCTGCCCTCTAACTCTGTTTTGAACTGTCTTCTATTTTCTTTCTATACTATTTTACTTACTGACCTCATCAGCTTCCAAGGATTTAATTATCATCTCTGTAGTTTCTTTGTAAATTTTTATATCTGGATCTACTCTCTATCTTAAGCTCTATTTATGCTTTTCTAATTGCCTCTTGGATTTTTCAAACTGGATATTTCTAAAATAGAACTGATTATCTTTTCCCCAGAATCTACTTCTGTCCCTCCAGAAATCCCTTATTTCTATCAAGGATACCACCTGTTCTCCCATTTACCCATTTTCATAGCTTCATAACTCTCTCACTTCACAAACCTTCACCTCAGATTTTATTAGTTGCCTGATCTTGTCCTTTCTGCATTTGTACTATCTTACATCTGTCCTCTTCTCTCCATGTAATCAGCAATAGTTCAGATATTCATCATGACTTGCATGGACTATTGCAAAGAGCTCCTTAATCAGTTACCTTGCTTCAAGTCTTATCTGTCCTCCATTATATGTGCTAGTGTAATTTTTCTACTTAGGTTTGATCATATCATTTTGTTGCTGCTGTTCATTTATTTTTCAGTTATATCTGACTTGTCATGACCCTGTTTGGTGTTTTCTTGGCAAAAATACCAGAATGATTTTTTTTTTTTGTTTTGTTTTGTTTTGTTTTTTTGTTCGGAGGCAATTGCAGTTAGATGACTTGCCTAGGATCACACAGCTGGGAAGTGTTAAGTATCTGAGACCAGATTTGAACTCAGGTCCTCCTGACTTCAGAGCTGGTGCTCTATCCACTGTGCCATCTAGTTGTCCCCAATACTAGAATGATTTGCCATTTGCTTTTCCAGTTCATTTGACAAATGTGGAAACGGAAACAAACAGAATTAAGTGACTTGCCCAAGGTCACATGACACTAAGCACCTAAGGCCAAATTGGAACTCAGGAAAATGAGCCTTCCTGATGCCAGGCCAAGCCTTCTATCTACTGTGTCACCTGGCTGCCTTGATCATATCATGGCCTTTCTCAATAAATTTTCAGGAAGCTTCCTGCTCCTTCTATGGCTTTTAAAGTATAAGCTCCCTCTGGCTTTTAAATTTCTTCATGACCTAGCCTTATTCTATGTTTCTAACCTTATTTTACATTACTCTTTTTCAAATTCTGCATTCAGACATGCTGGCCATCCTAATGTCCCTCACAGGATATTTCTTCATCTATGTCTGTTTCTTTGCATTGGCATACTTGAGTGTACTTCTGCCAGAAGCTAACCTTACCTTCATTTCAAAGAATCCTTTTTTATTTTATTTTTTTCAGTTCTCTGATCAAGAAACTAAAAGACTTCTACATCAAGATTTTGCTATTTTCCCAACTTATTATCCTCTGCCTTCCAAATTTACTTTATACTTATTTATCATGCACTTTGTAATATACATATTTTGTTCCAAAATAAAATGTAAATTCCATGATGGCAAGGAAGAGACTGTAATTTTGTCTTGTCATCTCCTGCATAGTACAATTCCTGTCACACAGTAGTCATTTAATTAATGCTTGTTAATTGATCAGTTGATTAACAGAACAATCAGAAGAAACCAAAATGTATCACTAGTTTTGGAAAAGACCATACCTGATTAGTTAAAAATCCAGTCAGATTTAAAATATTTGGAGAAAATTTTACTGTCATACTTATTTAAAGAAAAAAAGACTTTGAGAAAGAAGATCAAGTTCAGTTTCTCTTAACTGCTTATTAGAAAATCATTATTGCCTTGATTTTGTGTGTTTATGTTTGTATGTATGTATAAAAATTTTGTGTGTTTATGTATATATGTATAAAAACCAAAGATTTAGTGCTTTTACTTAATAGAAATCAACTAATGTAATGGTTACACCTCAAACCTGTCGGTGAATTATAGAGTTTATCTATCTGAAGCATGTGAAGACTTCCATGGGTAGAATGAGAGGATGAAAGCAGGCATTGTGGAACCCTTAGAGCTTAATTAGACATCAAAAATGCCAACATTATCCACTGCAACTTGAGTAATAACCAGTTATCTTGGCTTTTATCTTGCTACTGGATTTTGATGACCAGAAGAAAGAATGAGGCCTGATGACTTTGTGCAACTCAGCCTTACTTCAACATTATCTTGTGATGCCACTGGTTCTCTTTGAAAATGAAGGACAAACAAAATCACAAATATTCAAAATAGGAGTTATATGCTATATTTATTCTACAAATGAGTAAGGCAGTGAAGAAGAAATGTACAAAGGCAAGAGATGCTGACTTCCACATCAATATTCTTATTTTCCAAAAGAATAACTTTTATTTGCTTATCCCTAGATCACATCATGTTAGCAGAGGGAAACTCTTGCCTTGATGTATTCCTTAGCCCTATCTCACTATTTCACTTACTAAAGTTATGCAGAAGAAAAAAAGTTATAAACAACTCTCTTGATTCCTCTCACTTCAGTCAGCATCAGTTCATGTAAGTCTTTCCAGGCTATTCATTATTTCTTATAGAACAATCATATTCCATTATATTCATAAACACAACTTATTCACCCATTCCTCAACTAATATCACCCATCCTAATTCAACAAAGACATACATGGTTATAGGATAAAACTGAATTCACTTACCTTTATAGTTTTTAAAACACCAGTACAGCCAATTGACATTACATACTCCTATATCTACTCTTTTATTTTCTCATGGATGATATACTTAATTGCTAAAAATTAAATTTATATTTCTTTCTGCTTCAAAATGAGACAGAATCATGGCAAAGCAGGAAATGATAGTAGTGATGGGAGGAAGCCAAAATGGCAAGGTCTGGCTAGCTCCTCTGAAGAGTTCAGAATAAGTCCTTGTCAGGATAAGCAAAAGTCCTTGCCCCACGTTGTGGGTGCCAAAATGTAAAGTTCTGTCATCTCTCAATTTTAATCCTTCTCTGGGAGGAGGTTTCTTTTCTCTGTGAATCTTTTTCTCTGTCCTTTTCTTCCCCTCCAAAAGTATGGGATTGCTGGACTTGCGAATCCACCAGACGTCTTCTCCTTGACCCAATCCAGAACTGACTTTCCGGACTCTAACTTCTTCTTTTATTCTCCCAGAGAATGGGCGTGGAATAACTCTGGGGCTTGTAGGAAAAATACTTCAACCAATGAACTTGCTCCTCTTAAACATGTAAACTCCTCCCCAGAAGTCCAAAGGGGTAAACCCTCCTTAAAGGCCAGAACTAAAGGTGTGAACTAGAGAATTGTTAAGTACCGACTTAGCACTTAGTAAGAACCTAACATCTCATTATCTCATTAGCACTTAGTAAGCACTTAGTAAGAACCTAACATCTCCCCCTTTCTTTTGATTTAGAATTTAGGGTGGTTCGTGACCTTGAAACATAAATCCATCAATATGGGAGGTATTACACATAATTACATAAACACATAGTAACATAATACATGCTAGAAGTATGTAACAAATAACATGATCAAATAATCATAAATTGAGAATTTATACATGTCCATAAGTCCATTGTCCATTAGTCTCATCTTGTGTTAGGAAATCCAATGATTCCTGCTGGTTTTAAAGTTCTTTAACAGTCTTCTTATTAGCCATGCTCTTTCAGTGTCAGATGTTTCTTAGATTTTCTCCTTTGTTTTGAGGTCTTTCTCTTTTTCTTTCTCTCTCTGATGGACAAGGCAAATACGACTCATTGGCATCCATCTGATTCCTTTTCCATCTGAAGAAATACAAGCAAACCCTCTCCCCCAGGCAGTTAACCTATCTGGTCCCTTCCATTCACTTTCTGGGTCTCCCCACATCACTTGGCTGCTCTAAGGACAGTGAAGCTGCTGGCACTGGACACTGCCCTTCTGGTGGGTTATAAAACCTGTTATTAAATGCCTGTTAAATGCTATTCACTAATACATGCTTTACAAGTACTATTCTCATTTAATTTGCGCAACAATTCTTGGAGATATTTATCCTTATTTTACAGTTGAGGAAACTGAGATATACAGTAGATGACTTACCCATAGTCACCCAACTAATAAGTATTTGAAACCAGATTTGAAGTCAAATTACTTAATTCAAGATTTAGTGTTCTAATCAACTAGCTGCCTCTTTAACCAGAACAAATATAGTATATATCCTTATTTTGTAACAGAGTAGCACCATTTCCTCATCCACTCATTTTCACAATCTCAGAATTGTTTTTTATATTTAATTCTCTACCCTTTTTTCCTCTCTCTATATTATCAGATACTGAGTCTGGTTAAATCTACATCTACAGCATCTCATATTTTCCCTTTATCTCTACTAACCTAGTCACTACTGTAACAGGTCCTCATTTCTTTTTTGTACTGTTAAAATAAACTTTTAACTGATGATCTAATATCTATTGTCTTACTTCTATAATTGATCCTCTTTAAAAAGCTGTCAAAAATATTTCTAAAGCAGGGGAGCTAATTGGTGAAGTGGATAGAGTACTAGCTTTTAAGTGAGGAGGACCTGAGTTCAAATCTGATTTCAGATACAACACTTCTTAGCTGTATGACCCTGTACAAGACACTTAACCCCAATTGCCTTAGCAAAAAAGATAGATAGATAGATAGATAGATAGATAGATAGATAGATAGATAGATAGATAGATAGATAGATAATAGCTTCTACTTAAGGTTCTTAGTATTCTGGCTGTAATCTACCCCCCCAGATTTTTTTTTTTTTTTAATGAATTTTCTTCTCACCAAAATAGTTCATTTTTCTTCCCTGAATTTGATGTTCCATCATATTTTAAGGTCTTTGCTCATGGCATGCTGCAGTCCTGGAGTGCATTCCCTCTCTTTAGAGTCAGAAAACTGAAAAACAGAGGGAATAGGCAGGATGTTGTATGTAAAGGTGTGTGTGACACTACACAATCCTGAAGAAGAGTTCTCAGCTTCCAGGTAGAGCCTGTTCTGTTCCTCCAAAAGTTACTTGGGTTGATGAACCATGAGTTGCCCACCATCTGAGAAGTTTGATTCCCAGCCTCCAAGAAAATTATCAGTGGGGAGAGAGTCAGAAAGTAGACAAGAGAGGAGAAAGAATAAAGTTACAAAGATTTTGTGAAGCAGAAAACTCAAAAGACTGGAGCTTAATCAGATAAAAGAAAAAGGAATGTGGAAATATGAAGGAAATATGGCCTCCTAGATCTAGTAATCAAGTTGAGGCATCGCTTAATAAATATTGTAAAACAAAGGAAAATGTTTGAACACTTGGTGAAACAGAATAGCTGGGTGAGAGTTAAGTGGCTCAGTAGATGGTATTGACCTGGAGTAAGGTCAACTGTCTCTCAAATTCAGCCTCAGATACTTACTTGTTATGTGACCCTTCCCTCTGACATTACCTTCCATTTATAGGATATGTAAGATAAGTATATAGGGTTAAATGTAAATTATCTTATATATAAATAGCTATTATCTGTCATATTGTTTTCTCCATTAAAATGTGACTTTCATGGGACAGGGACCATGCTTTTCCTTTTCTTTGAATCACCAGAGCTTAGCATAGTGCCCAGAAAATGATAAATGCTTATTGATTGAATGGTAGAAATTCAACTTTTTGAATCAGTTTTCTAATATATTGCTAGAATCTTCTTTTTTGGCTAGAGTTTTATTTTAAAATTGCATCACTCATTGTTACTGATGGTTCTATTGTTTTCTTTCTCTGTCTAATGATTTTGTATAATTATATATATATTTGTCATGTTAAAATTATGTAATAGTAAAGATATAATGTAAAAAATGTAAGATGACCTTATTTTTGATTATTTAAAAATCTTTGCTAGTATTTGCTTATTAAAATATTAACTTGTTTTTGTTTACTTTTATGTTTATTTTATTATTAAAAATAAATTATTAAATTCATCTGTATCAGGATAGGTTTTTTTTTTTTTTCTCCCTCAATTGTTGCATTTTTCAGTTTAATCTTTTAGAGGTTAGGTCTTCTTTTGCTAGCCAAGATATTTTTTTTTTTGTAAGTTATCCTTCATTTACATTAGAGTCTCAGATTTGTGGTCTGCATGTAATAATAAACTTGTTTTTATTTTCTCTTTGTTAATTTTGAATTTACTTAGTCCATTTTTCTTTTTAGTTATGATTTTCTTCTCCATGAAATTAACAAAATAATTAATGTTTTTTTAAAAAAAACCCACCCAAATTTTTAGATTTATCAATGTGTTTTTTTTCCAATTTTTTCTTTCTCCCATTTTCAAGGTGACTTCCCCAAAAATACTCCTCTTTCTAGGTGAAGGTGTAGAAAAGTATGTTTGCAAACCCTACTGACTACTACTTGTTGGGGGTCTTGGCCCCAACCCTCGAGTGGAACAGGCCTTATGTGACCAACACTGCCTGTTCACTTGAATAGCGAAAACTGTGAATAATGAGGAGTGAGAGCCAGGGTGGTGTGAGACTCTGCTTTATTAAAAAGACTGCAAATCCTTTTATCTCCTCATGCCTGCTTCTAGTTCCTACATCATATGTAAGCACATTCTAACCTATAGTAAATACATGATTCTCCACAGGAAGCTACACATAGATATATTGTGTGCATTCCTTTCCTAAAAGGGATATGGTCAAGGTACTCCCCTCCAAGTTCCAGCATGCCTCTCCTGGGAACTGCCACGTTGCTTCTTCGGGTGGGACTCCTTCCTCCCAATGCCATCTTGTTCACCCTTACAAGGCTACCTTCAGTTTACCTGAGACATGCTCTGTGTGATGTCCAAAGCTGGTGGGGGGGGGGGGTTGGCAAGTCCTCTTACAACTACTCTCTATGCATGTTAAGAGAACCTTATCTATATTTTCATCTCTAATTTCAATGCATTTGAAATTTTAAAATTTATTTATTTGAAAGTTTTAATTTAAAAATACTTAAATGATTTGACTATATTCACATAATTTTTATCCAATTATGCAACATGTTAAAAAAAGAAAAAAGGCCTATGCCCAAATAATGCAAGTTTAATAGAGCTAAAATAAAATAAAGGATTATTGATTTAGTATCAAGCTTCTATTTCTATAGACTTTAGTAATCTTTAAGGGCACTTTTTTCAAATTGTGTGTCTAATGTATTTTATAGTAGTTGCCTGTTTCCCAGTAAAGCTTCCATTTTCTTCTGGCATGGTTGCAGCAAGCCAGGGGCTAAGTTACAGACTAAGTAAGTTCTTAAGCAATATGAGGTTTCTAATGATAACTTCAGACTATGTCATACCTTTATATGTATTTGTTGGCTATTCTGGAATTGTAGATTTAATTTTAACATCAGTTCATGCTAGTAGGTAGCTAGATTAGATTTTGATTAGTAGGAGGCTACATTATTAGAACAGCTATTGCAAGTTTTGCAGATTTTGTCAGGTGTGCTGAAACTAATTCTTTTTTACTGTTTTTTGTAACTAAACTATCATCTATTTGGATCAAGCTGATTTGCTTGAACAGCATTGTTCACCTGCCTTTAACCACAGTGAATAACTTACTGTATATTAATGAAAATATTCTTAAATAAACGTACCTATCTTCTTTGAAAGCTGTCTTTCACTTCCAGAAGGAACTATTTATGGAGCTTTAAAGTAATATTTCCATGGGAATGCTTTCCCCAATATATTTTATCATAGAGTTGTCATAATTCAGTACCTTCTTGAGTCATGTTTGCTCAGTCTACTCTTAATTTTGTGCTTCAGAGAATTTATGACTTTACCTTGATGTGATTTCATTTTAAAATTGAATTTATATTTTTTATGAGAGGAATTCACAGATTTTTCCACACAATAAGTAGCACAAAATACCTTTGCTTAGAATTGTACAATTAATTAGAGACAACAAGATATAAACTTTCAGAGTTTTATTCAGGTACAGATTTTAATTTTTTATCCTTATTTAACTGCTACTAGGTAACAATAATAAAGGATTTGAATGGCAATAGATGATTATAAGGTAAATCTATCTAATAGGTGGATATCTGATTCTTAGGCTCGAGATTTGATATCTTTCGAAAAAGCACTCCCCAAAACAGTTGGTGTCCATTTTGTACTCATGTGAAACTCTTGAGTGATTAAATGAAATCATAAGGAGAAATGAAATGTATTATTTATTCATTTATTTGTATTATCAAAGAATTCCTTCTCTCAATCACTGATCAGATTAAGGAAAAAATATTCGTAATTTCTTTAGAAGTTTAAAACAAATCAGATTTAAATATTAATTGGTCAAAAAATGTGTCTTACAGTAATGAATTAATTTTACATTACTTTTTCCTAATGAAATTATTTCTTATTTAAAAAAGAAAGGGAATTGACAGCATGCCAGAAGTATAAAAAGTTGTGCTGTTTAAGGAACAAACTTCGTGAAAATTAGAATGGAGCAAATGAAGTTAATGACTGCTGGAACTCTGTCTTCCCCGAAATCAGCCTGAGTCAGGATAATCAAAAGTCTTTATTCTTGGTCCACACCACCCCCTTCTCTCAACCTCAATTTCCTCCTCCTACTCTCCTCACACACATCACTTCCCCCTCTTTGTCCCACCAATCAAGTCAGCACAGAACAGCTGGGGAGGGTCAACCTACAAACAAGTTAATAGAGAACCGTCCAATTGGCAATTAATCTCACGTGCTCCATTATCCAAGTGCATTTGCTCAGTTCTAGCCCTTTACATTCCTGCTTTCTTTTGTTTTAGAACACAGGTGGTCATGCCATCCCTGGCTTTTCAGGGAGGTGAGAACCCCAAAAAGGAGGTGGTCACCCTCCCCCCCCCCCCCCGACTTCTCAGGAGGGGAGATGAAAGCACTAAAAAGGAGATAATCACGCTCTCCCTGACATCTCAGGAAGGGAGATGAAAAGCACCAAAGGGAAGTGGGAATTGCTAGCGGGTTTCTGGGTTGAAGGGTCTAATTAGAGACAAGTATGCACAAACCCATCAGCAGAGTTATTACACAAGCACATAGCAATAATGCAGAGGCTATTAGTGATGACTCTCCCCACAGTCAGTGCAGGCTCGATGTGGTATAACAAATATGAATTATACATACAAGTGGTGATATAACAAAAAATATAAATCAACACAGTTTTGTAAAAGATTTCCAGAAGTCCTAGAAGGAGGGTATGTAAACATCAGTCACACATATGTCTTCTTCAGCAACCAAGAGATAGTCCAAAACTAATCTATTGTCCATTGCTTCACATGTTAGGTAATCCAATGATCCCCACAAGTTTTTGAAGTCCCGCATCAGTCTTTTTATATGTTAGGGAATCCAATGATCCCTACAGATTTTTGAAGTCCTGCAACATTATGATGCCCCAGAGAATCCAATGATTCCTGAGGACTTTCAAGTCCTACAATAGTCTTATCACATCTCAGAGAATCCAATGATTCCTGAGGAATTTTATTTTATTTTATTTTTTTTCATTTGTCAAGTCTTTTTTTTTTTTGTTTAAATTTTATTTAGATTTTTTCCCCACAGTATATATGCAGAGTAATTTTTTTTATAATATTATCCCTTGTATTCATTTTTCCAAATTATCCCCCCCCTCTTTCCACACCCTCCCCCCAATGACAGGCAATCCCATACATTTTACATATGTTACAATATAACCCAGATACGATATATGTGTGTAAATCCCATTTTCTTGTTGCACATTAAGTATTAGATTCCGAAGGTATAAGTAACCTGGGTAGATAGACAGTAGTGCTAACAATTTACATTCACTTCCCAGTGTGAACTAACTTCAGCTGCTATTGATCCTCCTACCCCAGACATGTAGGTATCTGCCTTAGTCTTTGGCCAGTGACTAGGTCCGTTGGCTGTGTGATCTGCACCTGTGTCCACCAGTCCTTCTAATGCTATGCCATTTATATAGATGGTAAGCATAGGTCGGTCAGCTATCACTGCTGCTGTCCATTATATTCCTAGGTTTTGCTGCTTGGAGTCAGAACGTGGGTGACTGTCACCAAATTGTTTATTAGGGGTCTGTATCAATAAACCCATTGCTACTATTTGTCCTGGTTGATAAGTCACACATTGTCTACCTGTGTTAGTGACTGAGATATTATCTACACATTCCCCAGTTTCCCACATCAGTATATGAATGAACACTGTTTTGTAAGTACTCTCAGGAAGTGAAATGGTCAAGCCTACTCTGCCTGGAGGCAAGGGATCCATAGGCTGAAGAGGAATAGATTTCACCTCTCCTGGGGGTATCTCAGTTGTCCCAGCTGCATACAACTCTATCCTCCCTAATTGTAGTCCCTTTCTCCTATCAGGTTGCTTCTTGGCTGACTGGTCATGTCTGGGTATTGGACTTCTAGGCACTTTCTGGGTATAGCATCTGCTGTCATCATGCCCCAAGTGTTTTTTGCCTGGGGCCCTGGAACTGGGCCCCTCTTCCTGTTTCCCTGAATCAGTCTACACTCTGATGCCCAATGGAAGCCTCTGTTGCATTTTGGACATGGGGTTTTGGGTCTTGTTCTCCCACCCTGTTTTCTCATTCTGTCTCTATGCCAACATTGAGCTTTCAGATGGCCTGCTTTACCACATTGAAAGCATTGATGAGTCTCTCTGGAAGTCCCTTGCCAAAAGGGACCCTGTCTTCACTTGCTGGGATCTTGGGAAGTCTGCACCATAGCCTGGCTATAAAAGGTATTTGTGCCCACTGTGGCACGGCATCTTATGATCCCCTCTAAAGGAGCATCCCTATGTAGTCCTAGTATAATCCTTCTAAAAACCTCATTGGCATTTTCTTTAGCAAGTTGCCCTCCCAAAGTGTCTGTTACTATATTTTCACCATTAGTCCCTATGACAGCTGTCTGCAAATGTGCCACAAAATCAGCAAAGGGTTCATTTGGTCCTTGTACAGTTTTTGTGAAGGTCTCACCCTTGTCATTTTCACTGGGGAGAGAAGCCCATGTTTTGATAGCAGCAGTAGCAGCAATTTGCTCAAATGCTGTTATGGAGTAATTAATCTGTACTGAAGTATCTGCATAAGAACCTACACCTGTTAGTAGGTCACAGGTGATTGAAGTATTAACTCCACTTTGACTATTTTGTTGGGCTTGAATCCTACAGAGCTCACTATATTCAGACAGCCACAACTAGTTTTGTCCAAGTTCTAAGCACATCCTTGCAATGTCTTTCCAGTCACAAGGGGTTAAGACTTCATAAGCCAAATTCTATAGTAACATCTTAACATAAGCTGATGTAGCCTCAATGAGAGTGCAAGCTTTGTTCAGGTCTTTAAGGATGTCCATATTAAAAGGAGTGTATCTTCTACTTTCTTGGCCCGCAGAATTATACTGTTGAATCAAGGGGAAAATTTGAAGTTTGAAATCATTATCTATTTCTTTTCCATTTTTAGTAGCTTCAACAATCCCTTTTTGTAATCTAGTTATAGGAGTTGGTGATTGCTGGGGCGGGAGGTGCTGATGATAACACCGCCTCACCCACTACTCCTCCTCCCTCTGTCCCTGAAGGTGGAGTTGATGTGGGCTTGTCAATAATCTGCACTCTAGGTGGGGTTGAAGCTTCTTCAAGGGAATCGGAGTCATCACACCCTAATTCCTCATATCTTGAGATTATCTTTTATCTTTTTTTCCTCACACTTACTCCTCTGTTCATTTTTAAAACTTTTCCTTCTCCTACAACTTGCTCGATAGTTTGTCTAATTGAACTACATTGTATATATAAAATATCTCTGTGGAAATTGAATAAGGCCCATTTTTTGTGTAAAATTCTTTCAGTTGAAGTCCCACTAGCTTCTAGTTATCTTCACTTAGTTTATCTTCTTCTAAGAACCAAGGGGACATGCATTTTAATGTGCCCAAGAGTTTATCAATCTGTAGCCAGTTTACAAGTAAACTCTTCTCCTCAATTATCTTAATTATATTCTCTATAGCACCACTACTGGGTGAGGCTGGAGCAGGGGTTGGGGCTGGGTCGGCTGAGGTTGAGGGAATGTTTATACCTAACATCTGCCCCATTTCAGCTATAAAAGATTGCTGGTTTAGCCCTTAACAAAGTAAGTTCCTTATTTGTCTATTAGAATACTCACCTAATCTCCTGATCATCGGAGGACTTCAGTGAAGGTAGGGTGCTTGGCCCAATGTTGGACACCAAATGCTGGAACTCTGTCTTCCCAGAAGTCAGCCTGAGTCAGGATAATCAAAAGTCTTTATTCTAGGTCAGGGGATTAGATCTAATAATCTCCACACCACCCTCTTCTTTCAACTGCCACAAGAGAGCATGCCTCAATTTCCTCCTACTACTCTCCCCATACATGTCACTTTCCCTTCTTTGTCCCACCAATCAAGTCAGCACAGAACAGCTGGGGAGGGTCAACCTACAAACAAGTTAATAGAGAACTGTCCAATTGGTAGTGTCACGTGCTCCATTATCTAAGTGCATTTGCTCAATTCTAGCCCTTTACAAATGACTACATGAGACAATAAAAAATATTTTAATTTTTTAAATTTTTTTAACTTAATTTTAATTCTAAAGCTAAAAGGTGCCCCTTCCCCTAAAATAGAAAAAAATGGAATATTTATCATTTAAAAAAAAAAATTGACCCTGAAAAACAGATCCTGGAGAGATAATTTAGAAATCCATGATCACAATTTATAAGAAAACAAAAAAGCCTAAAAATAAGTATAACAGAATAGGATGCAAAAAAATACACATTTAATTATCATAGTTGTATCAGTGAGATTAACTCACCCATAAAACAGACAAGAAGAATGGATTAGAAAGCAGGATGAAACTATGTTATTTACTAAAATCATACTTGAATCATAAAAATTCAGTCAAAATTAAAATAACGAACTTGAGCAGACTCTATCATGATTCAACTGAAGTAAAAAAGTTAAGGGCAGCAAATATGATTTCAAGAAATACAGTAACAAAAATAGATATAATTAAAAAAATAAACAAGGAAAGTGCATTTTGCTGTTAGGTGTCATAGACAATGAATTTAGTAAACATATGCATTGAATGGCAAAAAGAAAAGAAATGTTAAATAAATTAGGGAGAAATAAACAGTAAAACTCTGAGTGGAATTCCTGGATGCACTCACTTTTAGATTTATATTAATCTAACCAAGAAGGAAGTTAAAGCCTGGATGGGAATTTTAGAAAAGTTAGATGTGGGAAGTAGAAGAGAGTATAATACATTTTCAGCAGTTCATGGTACTTTTATATGTCAGGAAATCTGCCTCCAATACTTACTTGATTGATCCCAGGGCCAAAGTTATGTTTCAGTAAAGCAATTGTCATCTAATTGCCAACTTTATTTGGCTTTCTGGGCTTTGGGGAATAGAAGAGAGCATATATATTTTCAGCTGTTCATGGTACTTTCATATGTCACTTAATTGACCCCAGGGCCAAAGATTTAAGTTGTATTTCATTTAATGCAATTGCCATATTTATTTGGCTTTCTGGTTACTTTAATGCATGAAAAGGCTCATTCCCAAGGCCCTTTGGAGTTGGAAGAAGGCACAAGTTGTCTACCAAAGCTAAATGCTGAAATATTTTTGTTGTCTATTTTTCTTATGCTGTTTAAGACTTCAAGTTGTGAAGTGTTTTCTAAATTGTTGTTGGATTTTTGTTTGAGGGAGGGGCAATCAATTGGATTGATCAAAGAGTTTTTAAGGTCTAATGTAAGAGTTAGGAACTGAAAGTATTCTAGCACTGTTCCCCTTCCTACTAGATAATTTCAGAACAAGAATCTTTAACATTTCTTTTTTCTGATTTACTTAAAAATATATTTTTTATCATTTTTATTTGGAAGTTTTGTTATTGAGCTTCATTTTCTTTTTTTTTTTTTACATCATTATCTTTTTTAAAAAAATTTTAAACTTTATTTAATATTTTCCCCAGTTACATTTTAAACAAGTTTTTTTTTTTTTTTTTTTACATTTGTTTTTAAAACTTTTGAGTTTTAGGTTCTTTCCCTTATTCTCACCCCCAATTAGGAAACCACATATAAAGTTATGTAAAACATTTCCATAAAAGTCACATAGTAAAAGAAACATAGATTTCCCACCCTAATGGGGGGGGGGGGGAAAGAAAAAGAAAGTTTAAAGGCATAGATGGAGAGAAAAAGAGAGATGGAGACAGAAACAGAAAAAGGAAATGCTTCAATCTGTATTCAGACACAATCAGTTCCTTCTGATATGGATAGGATTTTTCATCAAAAGTCCTTTAGAATTGTTGTGTTGTCCCTCATTTTCAAAGAGGACCACCATCAGAGGTGATATCTTGGCTTTTATGTGAATTTAATTTAAATGAGGCAATGAATTGCACAGCCTTGACTCTCCTTTCCTGAGTCATTGAAGTCCAATGGCAGGATAAAAGTCAAAATGACTGGTGATGACCCAGGATGCTATGGATGGCTTTGCTGTCTTCAATGCCTGACCAAAACCTTAAGTGTTCCATATCATCTGCATTAATTGTCTTCATGAACAATGGAACAAATTGTTCCTTCTCCCCATTCTCCCAGGAAAAGTCTTCATGTGCTTGGGGTAGATACCTTCCTAACTGATAGTTTTGAAGCCTGTCAGTTACCTCCAACTTAGTTTAGCCCATCTGCCCAGAGAGTTTATGAAACGGTAGCCACTGTGCATTTTACAGTATCTTGGAGCCACCTGTGAAAGTTGGGTGAAGGTGAATACCTAAGGTGAATGAGCAGTATAGAAGGAGGGGCAGATGAGAGGAGGGGAGGGAGGAGGAAGTAAGGGATTCTAGCTAGCTCTCTGGAGTCCTCTGAAAGGTCCTTGGTTTCAGCAGAATAATCACCACAAGAAATCAGGAATAAAGTCTTTATTATCTCCTTCACAGTCTGTCTCCTTCGCCTGGGACCAGGCTAGCTTTCTGGGGGACTTTCAGATGGGCCTTGGTCTCAGTGGAAAAATGCAGAAGGCAGGAGAGCCATCAGGATGATGGGAGATAGAGTGTCTTCTTCAGTCTTGCAATATGAACCAGTCTCTCCCAAAGTACAGGAGGCAGGAGAGCCAGCATGAGGCTGATTGAAGATGGAATGTTTATGGCTGACTTTGTCCTCAATTTAAATACCCTATTACAGTTACATCAACTCTAGAACAATTAGATCACTAAGCTAAGTACTTTTTATATATAAGTACTACTTTATGTAAACATTGTCTTATCAATTCCACTGAGTTAACACCTTGTTGAAAGATTAAATCAATCATACTGATCCTTAAATATACATTTTTGGTATTCCTGTCTTCTACAGGGGGCTTATTTGCATTGTATACTTTTCTGGAGGTATATTGAGAATATCCCCAGGTGCTCCTACTGATCCCTATTCATTTAAAGATACATTGGTCATTCATTTCTGTGGATGTGAGGCTGCGAGCTATTACTTATTTTGACTCACAGAATACCCTCAACCAAAGATATCCCAAGCATATTGCTAAGTACTTACAAGCTGAGGCAGTGAAGAAGGATCGGCTAGATTTCCATCAGGAATGGAAGAGTTATTTCAAGATGAATGTGGCAGACAAAATGTCAGTAACTTGGTGCAAGTATCTGGCCCTATCTCATCCCTTCACCTTCACATAGCAGGACATGCTCAAACTTCATCAGCAGATCTACAAAGAGCTGTGTCACTGCAGAGTCACTGTGTGAACCTTGGACCCCAGATCTCCAACCTGTTCTGAAGGCTTTCCCCTCTCTGACCTGAAAAAAACCTATTCCTTTTTCTCCCTGGATCCTGTGACTCCCTCATATACCTATTTGTTTTCATATTTAAATGTTTCCCCTGGTTTCTTGGTTTTTTTTTTTTTTTTTCCTTTTAATGAATCCTTATTGATTTATAGGGGGTAGGATTGACCCTGGGAACCCCTTTTTCCTTCCTCTGTCATGGAGTGTGGTAAGAATGTACGATGAACACTTCCCTTTCCATATTTGTGGAACTTGTTTGGAATTTTTTTTATGTGTGGATAGAGGGAGCAGAGTAATGGGTTAAAGGATTCCTGTATGCCATGCTGCCAAGCTTTACTTGTTTGTTTATACACGTTTCTCTGAGTATGTGTGTAGAAAATTAAGAAAAATACTAATTGGACTTAAACCTATCAAATTTTTGGAAGAGTTGAAGAAAGTGATGAGGGATAGAGTAAAATTAGGAAAAGAAATGAGAATACAAAAAAAATTTAAAAAAAGAAAAGAATTAACATCTTGTTAAAAAAATACAAAAAAAAAAATACAAAAGAAAATACCATGAAAAACAAAATTGGCCTAATAATAAAAGAAATGCAAAATTTTATTGAAGAGGAGAATTTTTTTTTTTTTTTTTTGAGAGGTAATTAGGATTACATGACTTGCCTGGATCATATAATTAGTAAGTTTTAAATGTCTGAAAGCAAATTTGAACTCAGGTAGTCCTGACTTCAGGGTTAACGTTCTATTTACTGTACTATCTAGCTACACTGAAAAGAACTCTTTAAAAAGCAGAATTAGCCAAATAGAAAAATCTTACTGACAGAGGAAAAAAAAGCTAGACATTGCCTTTCTTTTTTCAAAGGATCAATTAAGATCTTATTTGTTTTAATTATTATTTCTCTAGATTTTGTCAAATATTTTTAAAAACAGTTTCACAAAAACTAATATAAAAGCATACAAATCTGATCAGTATTTCAGCTTATCCACTAAAATTCAAAATAAAAGATATTTTTGTTTTAATGTGTCACAGGCATGAAAATTTAGTTTTTTTGTTGTAGAAAATATGGTGAAATTTGTTTTATTTTTACTTCCATAGTTCCTGGAAATTTTCATGTTTTTGAGCATTTAAAGTATGATACTCTAAAAAACAAATTTTCAATGTCTCTGAAAAATTTTCCTTAAAACCTAGCTGCCATTTTCGTATATGATTTCCTTCATTAAATTACTAATCAAACGGAGCAAGACTTTGTGCTTTGAACATGCATAGATTACCTTTTTGTTTTGTCAGCATATATTGTGGTCTTATACTGATTCAGACAAATCATTTGGGTCAGACTTTTGGCCTTAGACTGGGAGGAAAAAGACATTAATAGTTCATCAGCAGTTAAGAAAAATACATTTACTTAGCTATACCATGGAAATTATACTGAAAATGATATTGAAAAGGATATACTTCACTTGGGTAGGCCTAGCTCCTTTATCTTAATATAAACTTACAGAATAAACGGGGTGGGTAGCTGTCAACATTGTAGAACTTGAATCTTATCTCCAAGGTTAAATTCTTAATTCTTAGAAAAGAACTAATTTAACTAATATTGGGATAAGAAAAGGAAGAAGCTAGAAGATATCCTATCACAGGACAGTTTAAGATTTCTAACTATGCAAATGGCTTAATGATATTAACATTATTCATTTTATTTTTAAATTAATGTTTGAGTTTAACAAAAAGTTGATAATAATTGTCCAAAAAAATTGCTTCAGTGTTGTTAGTGCATTTTACATTCAATTTACATTACATTCAATAAGTGTTCCAATGAAATGAGATAGAAAGCAATCAGCTTTTAATAAAAATTTATTGAATGTAATGTCAATAACAGAAATTAGAACTGAACAAAGGGAATCCCAAACTCTTTATTTAATCATAGTAAACAGCATTTCATGATATTCTGTGCATCCTAAATAACCATTTGGTACTTAACATCAAAATTTCTAAGTAGCATTGGTATGTATGCATATTTGTGTATGAAATAAGAATATCAAAGTCTCAGTTGTATATTTTTATGACATGTAAATTTTGGATGGCAAGGAAAACGTTGGCATCATTTAGACAGCAAGATCTTTCTGCAAAGAGATTAATGTTAATTAAAGTGGCATCTGAGAAACTTCTGCATATGGTTGCAGCCAAGCCAAGTACACAGTTATTTTTAGAGTATTCTGTTCCAAACTTGACTTAGAAAGATGAATCAATAGTCTGGATTCTTAAGGAGAGTTACTAAACAGATTGGTTCACATTTCCAGAGATAGGGAATGCTTTGAAAGCAAATTTCTGCCCAAGCCAAGGACATCTAAGAATTTTTTTTAAAAAGATTCCATTAATACTATGTATTCTGAAAGAAAATAAAATATCTCAGAGATTTGATAAACAAAGGGTCTACCTCACCCTTGGAATGAATTCACTGTATAATTGTACACTTTTGCATGCCTTCCTTCATATTGGTATACCTCAGATTTGTTAAAAAATGTCATCTCACTGAATGTACCTATCAAGGAATTTCATATTATCTTAAAATTAGGATAGGAGACAGTTTTTAAAGTTAATTTTCTTTATTGATTTTTTTTAAATCAGTAAAAATAGTTGAATCTTTATATTACATGCAACTTTCAGCCAATTATGTAGATGTGACTGGTCTGTTATAAGGCCTACTTGTTTTCAGCTCATAATTGTGTAAATAATGCCCCCAATATGCATGCAGATTTACAAAGTTTTATGGAGACAAAGAAAGACTCACAGATAAGTAGTCAATGATTGCTTTGGAGTGTAATCATTTTTCTAATTCTTCATTTTTCTTTGCTATTTCAAGATCTCATGAGAAAAAAATCTCATGCTTTCAGAATCATGTAACTTTCTTCAGCACAGATTTCCTTTGTGTGACTCAATTTGGTTCAGCTGTTCTTTCTATCATCAGCTTTTTTAAGCAATATTTTAAATTCCTTATAGAAGAGACATGTAGAGAATTGAGTTCTAATAGTTCCACTATCAGTAGATAAGGAAAGATTGAGAACCATAGGATAGAAAATACAGAGGAAGAGATGCTATTTCTAATGTACAGATCTTATACATGCCCCCAAAACTCCTGAAGAAAGCAGGAAAGGAGAGGATTCAGGACAGAAGGGTTGAGTGGCTTTGGCAAGAAAAAATTCATTTGATTTCTGATGAAGAGTTAACCCATAAAAGGAAGAAAAGTTACTGAGTGATAGCAACTAAAGAAGTCTAGAAGTTACAGTAGGAAACAATGAATATATTTACTCTTCATCCAGCAAGTTTAAGTGGCATTGTTCTTGGAGTCAAAAAATGGTATTGTAGAATGATATAGTGTCCAGGGATACAATGACTTCCAGAAAGAATTGGATTTCCATGTAAATATTATCAGAAGAGATTTAGGAAAAAGAAATATTTGTTGATTTTAGGGTGGGGGCTCTAGAGAACATAATGAAAAATGAGTATAGAAAAAGGTTGAAATTTGGAATCACAAATCCTGAGTTCAAATCCTGCCAGAGCTTCTTACTAGATTAAATGTTTGACTTTGAACAAGTTAAGTTCTTAAAGCCTCATTTTCTTCATTTGTAAAATAACCTTGAAGATCATTGCAACTTTAAATTTATGCATATGTGTAGGGACTAAAGAGAGATAGAATTGAGGTGAATAGAGATGTAAGGAGAATTTAGTAGGAATATGATGGTTTCACTTTGTTAATTCATTATTCTAAATCATGATTACATAAAAGAGAGATAGGAGTTTGATAAACACTTCTGAGCCTTTCATCCTATAATGATGTAGGATAGTGTTGGAGTCCAGCTCCAGTGAATGAATAAGGGAAGACCAGGCAGAAGATAAGCTTTACAGTCTTCATTTTATTCATCTGAGTGCCAGTGTTTTATACTTTTCAGTCTGGTATCACTAGCATCATTTGCTTTTCAGAGTCAATATATAATCTACACTTTGGCATTTCTGTATCTACCTTAACTATCAACCCAAGATGCCTATCAATACAGATTTGCAAATAGCACATTTGTGATGCTCAGCAACATCAACAGAATTATAAACAGTTATTATATTTATCAGAACAGAGCAGAAATTGTCATATCTCAAGTATTTACCTCAAGTATGGCTTTGATTCATTGCTGTCCTAAATTTACCAAGAATGTCTTTGATTCATTGTATAGTAAAATGCCTTTTCCTGTCCTAAATTTACCAAGTATGTCTGATTCATTGTAAAGAATGCTTTTGTTTCAATTGTAGACATTCTTTATCAGAATTTAGCAGGTCTGTCTATATAGTTGTTTATTGGGAGGATGATGAGCCCATATTCAATATTGGCCCTCTATAGGGTAGAATCAATTTGTTCACTCTCAAGCACCAGAAAGATCAGGTAGATATCTTGTTTAAAAAAAAAAAAAAAAAGTGATTAAGTAACCAACTTCTTTCAACTAGAGCCCTACCATCCCAGATCCAATTCTAGAAAAGGAACGAGAAGATAAGGCAAGAGCTTTGCTATCAACAAAAGCAACAAAAGTTTCATACTACTTGGGCTTGATGATAACAGAAACTGTTGTAGTGACATAAGACAACCTCCATGTATGGCTCAATGTTCCATGGCAAAGAGAGTTTATAAATATTAATCTGATTTTATCCTCACAACAGCCCTATGACATAAGAAACTGAAGCAGACAGAGGTAAAGGTATTTACCCAGAAATGATTCAGCTATTAAGTCCAGTTCAGTTTGAACTCAAGTTGTCCTGGCTCAGGGTCCCATTATACCACAACTCTACCCATGAAACTACTAAATACCAATGATTAACTGATTCTAAGCCAAGTGGCTGTTGTCTGCTACTATTGAATATGTTCTAGTCTGCTTCCATGGAGCATTGACTTTTGATTTACTTTAGAAATGAGAGCTATAAAGGAAAAGATTAGAAAATATATGAGACCCTGGCAGAAAGATTAAGAAGAAGAATGAACAACTTCATGCAAGAGGTACAAACTTTGTCCAAATAACAGACTATTAAAAAATTTAAATGAATCAAGCAAGTTAATGATTCCATGAGACAACAAGAAAAGTTAAAGTTGAGACAGAAAAAGTGGAGAAATTATAAGATCTTGTATAAAGAAAAGTAACAAGCCTGGAAAATAGTAAAGGAGAGAAAATTTAAGAATAATTAGATGTGCTGAAAGCTATGGACACCCCCCCCACACTCCCCCAAAAAAACCCTGCAAAATGAAAACTGGTAGGAATGTCATAACTAAAATCCAGAGCTTCTAAGGCAAAGAAAATCAAAGAGTTCAAGTAATGAGGAACTGTAATCAGGATCACACAAGATTTAGCAGTTATTAAGTTAATAGAGTGGAAGGCTTAGAGTATGTTATTGCACAAGTTAAAGGTCAAAGGCATTTAATCAAAAAGAATTCACCCTGCTAGAGTAAGTATAAACCCTACAGGAGTATAAACCTTAAGGAACCATTAATAAAATTAAGAACTTTGAATCATTCATAATGGGGTAAAAAAAAAAATCAAACCAACCATTGAACTTTGAAATACATTCAAGAATATAGAAAAAATATGAAAGTTCAATATAGCTGAGTAATGAGTATGTAGTATGTAAGGATAAAGTGTTTGTGTTTTGATAGGGGGAGTTGATTTTTTTTTTAAAGTACCCTCTCAGATATCCAGTGTCATTAGGGGCCATAGAGGAAAGGGTCTCTGTTATGTTTTAATTTTCTTAATAAAGTAGGGATGAAATAATAGAAACATGTAACATCTTACATAATTGGGATATTAAAATAGAAGACTAAAAATGAGAAAGCAGTAGAATCAGATGATGTTAGAATAGAAATAGAGATGCATATACCAAGGATGGTTAAGGAATACTTTCCACTAAGCAGGGAAACATAAAGAAACTGGTAGAACATTGAAAATTTTACTTTAGAAAAAGTAAGTTTTCTAGCTTGAGGGTACATTATGAAAAAGTATTTAAAAGACAAGGAAGGTTATGCAGCAAGCATAAACCATCACTAGCTCTAAACTCTATAAAAATAGTTCCTCACCAGTTTCTTCTTTATAAAGATTAAACAGGGAGGAAGGAAAGAAAACTATATACAAGGACAGAATAGGAGGAAATACATAAATAATGATAATCACAACCAATGGAATGAACTTACCTATAAAGATGATAATGAAAGAATGGATTTCTAATCCACTCCACAAAATCCACTCTTTCCCTAGTTTATCCTTCAGCTTGCTGTACCTCCATACTGACTGTTTTGCACTTCTAAGGGATGGCTCTATCCTGAAGATTCCTCCATAATTGGTGGGTCCCTGCATCAAACTATTATGATGGGAAGACCCAGCCATACAGAAAAGGAAAATTATGAAGCATATCTTTTAAAAAGAAAACAATGCAATAAAATTATAACCATAAAAAATCATTGAAGTTCTCTTTGATCAAATTAGCCTGAGGAAAATGCCTAAGGAGATTTATTTGGTAAGCAATGGAATGTCAAACATTTTGTGCTAATCATAAGAGAAGGTATAATTGGAGTTCCTAGACAAAGAGATGGAACATCATTGGTATTAGATGTAAGAGGCAACTAAAAATTGTCTACTATTAATACAGGAATGGATTCCATAAAAGAATAAAACCTAAGTCAAAGAATATCATTGTTGCAGCATTTGGTTCATCTTGAAGATTCATCTCATTGTTTAAAAAAAAAAAAAAGAGGAATTATTATGAATCAAAAAAGAAATCAAAAATTTAATTGAAAAAATATTAAAATTAATTATATATTATATAACTATCCTAAAGAATTTTTGGGTTAGAGAACTAAGTTATAGAAACTGCATATAATTCCTTAAAATGATTATCATAATATAACAATATATTAAAATCAATTGTTTAAAAAAACTACCATATTGATAAAAAATGAAAACCTGGTTTTGTAAAAATATTAATAAGTAGACCAACACAATTTGATTAATAAAAAAGAAGAGAAAAACCAAATTATAAATAGAAAAAAGGAAAAGGGATAATTTACAACAAATGAAGAAATAAAGGAAATTATTAGAAACGCTTTTATCCAACTTTTATCCAATTTTATCCAAAATTAAATGGATGAGTATTTATAAAAAATATAAGATGCTCAGTTTAACAATATATGATTTAAACAACTCAATGCCAAAAGAAGAAATTGAACAATACCAATGGATTAATAAGCAAATTCTAACAAACATTCAAATAATTGCATATCTATTTACAAAAATAGAAAAAAAGAAAGGATCTTATTAAATTTCTTGTATAATACAAATATCTTGGTTTCTAAGGTAGAGAAAGCCAAAATTGAAAAGAAAACTAGAGAATAACTTCCCAAATGAATAATGGTGTAAAAAAAAAATCTAAAAAGAATTTAATAAAGTCCATCAAAATATCACAGAATTTTACATGATAGTATGTACAAGTGTATACCAAAAATGCTATATTGATTCCATATTAGAAAAACCAATTAACATAATATATCAATAATAAGAAGAATGAAAGTTATCAATAGTCAAACAAAAAAAGCTTTATGTAAAATATACTACCCATTTCTGTTTAAGGAAAAAAATAAACTAGGAAATAATTAGATTTTAAACAGATCATTCCTTAATATGGTAAAAGGTATCTATCCAAAATTCAGAACAAGTATTATGTGTAACAAGACATAAGCCTTTCCACTGAAAACAGAAGTAAAACAAGGATATTTGTTGTCATCACTACTATTGGATATGATGCTAGAAAGGAATAGCTGTAGTGATAAGTAAAGATAAATTGGAAGAATAAATGTAGGCACAAGAGGAGTATACATACCTACACGCACATATACATATCTATGTATATGTGTATTTGCATCTGATATGATGGCTTTTTTAGAGAACCCTAGTGAATCAATCATGAATTAATTGAAATAATTTCAGAAAAGTTGTGGCATGTACACAATCTATATAATGTGTTTTATATTATCAACAAATTAAATTGGAAGAGAGAATTTTCATCCAAAATAACTATATAATATATAAAATACTTGGCAATCTGTCTACCAAAACCACAAAGGAATTTGATGAATACAACTACCAAACACTGTTTTAAAAAATAAAGTCAGATTTAAATAATTGGAGGAATATAATTTGCTCTTGAATAGGCTAAGCAAATATAATTTTAAAAAATTAACAATACTATTATTATTGATTTATTTCTTTAGTATAATATTAATCAAATTAGTTAAGGACTACTTTATAGAACTAGAAAATTTATAAAATTCATCTAGAAGAACAAATGGTCAAGAATGTAAAGGGAAATGTTGAGGGGATGCAGAAGGAAGGAGACCTAGAAGTATAAATCTCAAACTATGCTACAAACCAATTATCATTTTAAAAAATTATTACTGGTTAAAAAACAGAGATTAATTAATGTAATAAAGTACATAGTATACTATTGTAGATAAGCCTAGTAGCCATTCTTAGGTAAGCCCAAAGACTAGAGCAGCTTGAGTAAGAACTCCATGTGTCTTCATATAAAAAGTCACAACCTAAACAAATTGTAAGAGCAAGGAAGAAATTCTCTATCAAAACTATGGATTGTAGAAAAGTTCATTACCAATCAAGAGGCAAAGAGACTCATAGAAGACATAATGGACAATTTTGATTACATGAAAGCAGAAGGAAGGATGAAGAAGACACATACAGACACACACATTATACTCTCAGAACTGTGATAAATTCTTTGCAAATATTATTTAATTTGATCCTTACAACAATCTTAGGAGGTTAATTGCTCCAGTTATTAGTTGAATTTCACAGTTGAGGTGAAAAGAAGTTAAATGACTTGTCCACAGATCCCTGGGCTAGTAAGTTTGTGAAGCTGAACTTCAATTCAGTCAGGCCTTTTAGCTGCTTCAGATTAAAAGTAAAAGATTTTCACAAATAAATCCAGTGCTAATAAGATTAAAAGTTAACACAGGGACAAGAGAACCTTTTCTGCAAGTTTCTCTTTAAAAAGTATCTTTGAAATTAACATATTGCCAACATATTAGATGGAGTAAGAACAGTAGAAACAAAATGCAAAACAGTCAAAGATAGGAATATGATATTCTAAAATTCTGAATGCCTAAAATTCTCAAAATCCACCTAATTACAGAAATTCTGAGGTGATTTATTCATTGAGATTTCATCAGTTATATTCTGTGACAGATTCCTAATGTTCTGATGGTCCAGCATGTTTATTTGTAGTGCAAAAAACTCAGATGTAGCACAAAGAAATATCACACCCTGTCATTCTGTCAATTTATATCATAGGATTACAGGATTTTGAGGTGAAAGCAGTCTTAAAAATCTAATCTAACTTTCTTTATAGTTTCAGAATTGGAGATGAAGAAATTTAAGTTTCTTGCCTAGGGTCACACAGGTTGTAAATAATAGGTAAAATTCTTAATAAACTCTTTTTGTCTCAAATCCATTGCTTCTTCCAGTTATTTTTCTTGTCCTTTATGTGCTGTGTCCTAATAGAAATAACTTCATTATATAATTAACAAATGTTTCATCCTAGAAATGAAGGATTATTTATATATGGAAAATTTATAGGGCATTTTGGTCTAGGGGATCAAGGTTAGGTCTCAGATGAACTTCCTGAGATTTGAACCAGAATTATAGAGTCAGACCTATGAGCATACTTTATATTAAAACATATGGCTTCCTTTTTGTTGTTGTTGTTGTTCTGAAAAAACCTCTTTTAGCCTTACCAAAAAAAAAAAAAAAAAAAGTATTGTAAACCCCCAGAATAATTTAAGAGATTACTCATATTATTTTAGAATTATTCATTAAATGCTAATAATAGCTATAACTTTTACATCCCCAAATGCCTAATTAAAAATATCATATAATAAATATATAAAAGTGATTATAAATTAATGACAGATATTTTATGTTGGTTACTTTGAAAAAATTGAGAAAAAAATAGATCAATTCACACTATTATCCTATTATCCTTTACTGTAATTGTCTTTCCATAGAGTCTTTAGCATTTGCCAATTTTCATCTTTTGTCATGTTTGCCAAACTAATAGGTATGAAATGAAAGAAATGTCAAAGTTACTTTAATTTGAAATTATAATTCAGAATACTTGTGTTTTTTAATTGCCTCTTCATATCATTTAGCCACATGTCTTTTGAAGAATGGTTCATATTGTTGAGGGCGGTAGCCCTTTGGTATTCCTTGTTTGATCTCCAACTTCCTTTGGGACTTGGACCTTTGATACAAGATCTGGTCAAACTAGTTTGGGCTATCTGAGCTGGCCAGGGTTTTACAGCCCCCATTCTAATCTACTCAGACCAAATGGCATCAGGAAATTCCTTTATCAAATTCCTACCCATCAATAGGCTAGAATAGGAAGGGATAGTTGGAAACATGAGGTCCTCAAGCTGGCAAGGCAGGGAGGGGTTTCCAAACAATTTTTCCTTTCAGTTCCAGTACCTTGGGGGGGATGGGCGAGTAGGATCTGAATGGAGGAGTAGAATTTTTGTATAATAGGGAATTCTTAGCCTAGTACTCCGACTTGAATTTATGGAATACTAGGATGCAGTGTTCAATTGTTTCTGGGTCTTTGTTGTGATACAGGAGCCACCTGCCAGTGGCTGCTGGAGGTCTAACTCAGACCTGTGTAATGAATGTCTTCACATGAGAGAATGATAATGATACAAGGAGACTGAAAGGCAATTGCGTTTTCTGACCTCTCAACTGAGAGGCAGTTGCATTATCTGACTTCTTCTCTTCCCTCTTGCCTCCAGTTTACTTCATTTCCAATCCATAAGGAACATCTGCAAAGGCAGATTCACAGCTGTGGAGGCTTTGGGAGAATTGACTTGCCCCTTTACCTAGGCATGGTCTTTAACAATTCCCTGGGTTTTTGTTTGTTTGTTTGTTTGTTTTTGTTTTGTTGGTTTTTTGTTTGTTTTATTGTTTGTTTTTAATGGAAATGCAATTATTTTCCCCCTGAAGCATGATTTGTAAGTTTATGCATTAGCTGTTAGATATCTAAATCCACATGCAAAGGTATCTGAGTCTGCTTGCTAGAGAGTGCTAACAGAACTATAGCCAGTGTTGAATTTTGTGAGATGCCATGGGGGCAAATTTTCAAATGGAGAAGAGGATATAGTGAGAACAGTCATTTAAGTCTCTCATCAGTCTCCTGGCTCACCCCTTTGATGTGCTGACCCATTTAATTACCCCAACTAAAAAAAAGTCTCACCAGGGTCTCTTCTTCCTTTCCTTCCTCATGGATTACCAAAGGAACAATGGGAGGATCCTACTCATGAACAGCTCTGGAATGCTGCTGCTTCTTTGTTTCTTGTGTTTCCTGTGATTCGTGTGTCCCTGTTTGGGAACCATATGTTGTGATACAGGAGCCACCTGCCAATGGCTGCTGGAGGTCTAAGACCTGTAGAATAGATCTCTTCATGTGAGAAGATCATGATGATACAAGGAGACTGAGAGGCAGTTGTGTTCTCTAACTTCTGGAACTGAGAGGCTGTTGCGTTGTCTGACTCCTCTTCTCTTCCCTCTCACCTCCAATGTATTTCATTCCCAATCCACAAGGAACAACTCCTTCAAGTTTATGATTCACAAGTGTGGAGGCTCTTAGAGAATTGACCTACCCCTTCACCTAGGCATAGTCCCTAACAAGTCTTGCTTATTTTTGTCTGTTCCACTGATAGACTTTTGTACTCTTTTAACTAGTTTCAAATTAAGTTTTATGTCTGCTGCTTTATATCATATAGGCATACCTCATATTATTGTAGATATTTTATTTTTTTACAAATTGGTTATTTGTGGCAACCCTGCATAGAGCAAATCTTTTGATATCCTTTTTTTTTTTTTTTAACAACAGCATATGCTCATATTGTGTCTCTGTCACATTCTGGCAATTTTTGCAATATTTCAAACTTTTTCGTTATTATTTTCGTTATTATTATATCTGTTTTAGTGATCAGTGATAAGGGATCTTTTTGATATTACTTTTTTCATTTGTAATTGTAATTGTTTTTGGAATGCCATGAATTACACTCATATAAGATGGTGAATTTATCGATAAATGTTGTATGTATCCTTTGTGCCCCACTGTTACTCTCCTCCTTGGGCCTCCCTATTTTCTGATATACAATAATATTAAGATCACAATAATCTTACAGTGTTCTAAGTGTTCAAGTGAAAGGGAGAGTCAATTGGTAATTTTAAAATACTATAAAACATCAGCTGCTGTTATTATTTTTATTATTTAAATCTAGTAAAGTAAGTATATTCTAGCAAGCTTTTAGCATAGTATAGTAATATGTTGAGAATCCCTGGCTTTATGTGGGAAATCTAATATTCTTGCTAATATGAGCATTATTTCTTATGATTTTATAAATAAAGAAGGGGGAACTCCATTAATTTTTTACTGGATACAGAGTTGTAGCAAAGAAATCTCAAGATTGTTGGTAGATTTAAATGATCCAAAGAAGCTAAAAATAATGATTAATATATTAATAGAATTAACTTAATGTTATTAATTAAAAGATACTAATTGTTAATAGAATTAAATTAATATAAATTAATAGAATAAAAGGTGGCAGAGGTGGTAGTAAGACTGGTAACAAGACTTCCTGTGTGTACAACTAGATTGGAAAATATGTAAAGCTTAAGTAGATTGATATTAAAAAAGAACTTTTACAAATTACTTCTTAGAGTTGTGTTCACAAAGAAGTTTGAAAATAATATTTAATTCTCTTACTGTTTTGCTCACCTAATTTTGTCAACACATTGTTGATACTACATCAAATATTCTTGAAATTCTAAAATATGAAGATATATAGAATATTTTTCCTTGACTGTTCTTCTCTACATTAATAAATTGACTTTTCTAAGAAAATCGTATGCTGTTTTCTTGGCATTGTGATGCTATTTTTCATAATAACTTTTTTTCATATTATCTAGTAGAAAATGTGTAGGTGTGATTTTATTTATGGTTTGAAAGAATCAAAAGCAAAAGCAAAGAAAGAAAAAGAGAGTGGGAGGAAGAGAGTGAGAGAGAAACTGAGAGATTAACTTAGACAGCTAGGTTATCAAAATTTCATCACTGGTAATTCATTGAATATCCAAGGCACTGTACACTTTCTGTACAGTATGGAGACTACAAATATGGGATGACTGTTATCATAGAACCCATAGTCTAGTCAGGAATATTGAAAAATTGTATATAATTATTATTAATATAATTGTATATATTTAATTATAAATGAAAAATTATTAATATTAAATATTATTGTGTGCAAGGCACTGTGTTAAGCTATTACAAAAATAATATAAATTACTTATTTATCTTTTAGAATTTTACTACTTATATTAATATTTTACATATCCCATGAATTAAGCTTTAATTCCTTTTTTAGGTTTCATTTTGTTATTTCTTAATGTATCATTTTTCTGAAATATTAAGAAGTCCATTAAATATATATTAATATAAAATATATAATAACACATATCACTGTGTTCAAAATTGTGCTAAGCACCACAAACACAATAGAAGTATAAAATATATTGTTAGCTTCAAAAAACTTAAGATCTTAATGGTAGAATCAAAATAATTATATGAAATAATTTAAAATAATATAAAGCAATTTAAAATCAAAGGTTAGATAGTATAGATTATTACTTTAAAATTTGAATGATAAAGAACTCAAAATATTCTTAGCATGGTATTAAATATCTGATTTGAGATCTATAATATATTCCTTCATATGCATCTTAATATTAAATTCCTCAGGGAATTTAGTTAACTATCTTGTCCAGAATTTTGAATCAAATATTATTTTAGTGATGATTATTGTATCATTTGAAAGATTTAAGTTACCCTTTCATGTGATGTCAGATTTATCCAAGTACCCTAAAATTCAAAGTTAATTTGAAGGGAAAATGAAATCTGTCACTGTTTATTTGGAGTACAAGTTATACAGTGATGTCTATTTTGCATATCATTGTAAAGATCAAAGCCTTTTGAAAACTTGAGTCGATGAAGATTCCTCTTCTCTCTTGAAGAATTTCAGGGGCAGCTAGGTGGCACAGTGGATAGAGCACCAACCCTGAAATCAGGAGGACTTGAATTCAAATATGGCCTCAGACACTTAACACTTCCTAGCTGTGTGATCCTGGGCAAGTCACTTAACCCCAATTGCCTCAGCACAAAAAAAAAAAATAAATAAATAAAATTTAAAAAAAGGAAAGAAGGAGGGAAGGAGAGAGGAAGGAAGGGAGGCAGGGAAGGAAAAATTTCAGATCCACGGAAGTAGCCATGACACCAAGTTGGTGAAATATATAATTTTAAATAGCACTTAAAAATTAAGAGAGAAAAAAAAATACAAACAAGTTTTGTCTATCTGTTGATTTAGCAGACTGTTTTATATATAGTCCTGTCTCCTCGATTTTAATGGACATTTAGAAAGCCTTTCAGACTAGAAGTGATTTCTCCTTGATTTGACATGTAATAATATTTATCTGTAAGTCTGAGTTTGATTTTTTTGTTTGTTTTTTGACTTAGTACTGGATTCCAATCAAAGTAAATGTGTATCAGTGTTAGTAGCATGATCTATATGCAGTAGGAAGTAAATTTTAAAGTCAAACTAACATTTACTTTGCATAGACAGAATGTGTAGTATCCAAACTTTCTTGATCACGCATTCCAATCTGTAAAAATATTTTTATCACACCTACCTAGTATATGTATGCTTGTGTTTAAAGTATATTTGTATGTATTATAAAACATAAAAAAATGAACATTATTTAAAGATTAAATTATTGTGAAATTAATTTTATTTTATGAATGACATGAAACCTGTGTTGGTTAAAATAGCTGTTTATAAATTTTAAAATAATATCAGAATTATTTTGATGAGCAACAAAATCTATTTCATTCCATTAATTTTTTTTATTTCATTTTATATTAGTGATCAGAAGATCTTATTTCAAGTTCATCTTCTTTCTATAGTTAAATTTAGTGTTTGTAATAGCTGAAAAAGAAAGCCTCACTGGATATAAAATAAAGGAGATTCATTGTTGTCTATATTTGGAAATCATGATATTCCTTTTTCAGTACTAACAATAAATTCAGCCACTAGGTTTCCATCTTCCCTAATGACACTTAGTTTTTCTTATAAACTAGTTGGAAGATGTTTCATTTTGTATTTTTCATATTTTCTTATATACTATTCTTGATTTTGAGAGTATTTTTTTCTCCCAATTTCAGGTTGGGTGGGACTATATCGGCTTACAAGATAGTACCAGATGAAATAGAAGAAATCAAGGTACAGTATAATATCCTTCAATTCTGGAAAAAAATAGCCATGAGGATTAAAAAAAAAAAAAAAAAAACAACTATAATTACTGAGTATGCAGTAAGATATAGAAGTACTTAATGTTACTCTTCCAACTCAAAAGGTCTTTGTGGAGGGAAAAGAAAGTCTGTTTAATGCCTATTGAACAACCCACTTATATAACATTGATCACTAAGTTAAAAATGTACTTCCACTGAAATAATGCATTTCTGATAAACCTTTTCTTTGTTGTACATCACAGTTTTGAAAATAAGATGATAAGGAAGTACAGCTTTCTTGGATAACCTGAATTTCTAACTTCCAAAAGTAAATTTTCATTATAAAAATTAATAGCTATTATTATTTCTGTCTATTAAAAATTTAGCTGTTATTATTACACATTCAAAATCAGCTGTTCTGTGTGAACAAAAGAAAGACTATGAAATGCACCCCCACTATCATTGCATGATCGCTTATGGCATTTCCACACAGTAGTTGGTGCCCAATGGGGGATCCCTACAATTGGCATCTAAAATTACTCTAGATGTCTCATTTTTGTAAGTTTTATTTTTGTAATTGTTCATGTAAAACATCATCAAATCAGTGAATCTGTTGAAGAACTCAGCTGCTGAAACCATGTAAAATATTTTAAATTACCCTTAAAATATGGAAAATGTTTTCTGAATGTTTTATATTCTTTCTACTGTAAATTTAAAATGAAGAAAATTTCCCCACACTTAAAAAAAAGAATTATTGAATATGTTGAACCCTTATTGAATTCCTAATTAGTGATAATTCTTGAAGAGAGAACAGTTATTATTTACTACCAGCTAACCATCTGAAATGATCTTTAAAGAGAAACTAGAATAAATATAAAAAGGAATTATTCGATTTCTATGAAAATTTTTTTTAGTTTTTAAAAATTAATTTTATAATTATAATTTTTTTGATAGTACATATGGATGAGTAATTTTTTTTTTTTTACAACATTATCCCTTGTATCCATTTTTCCAAATTTTCCCCTCCCTCACTCTACTCCCTTCCCTAGATGACAGGCAATCCCATACATATTAAATGTGTTACAGTGTAACCTAGATATAATATATGTGTGCAAGTCTAATTTTCTTGTTGCACGGTATAAGAATTGGATTCTGAAGGTATAAGTAACCTGGGTAGAAAGACAGTAGTACAAACAGGTTACATTCAATTCCCAATATTCCATCTCTGGGTGTAGCTGTTTCTGTCCATCATTGATCAACTGGAAGTGAGTTGGATCTTCTTTATGTTGAAGATATCCACTTCAATCAGAATATATCTTCATACAATATTGCTGTTGAAGTGTACAGTGATCCTCTAGCTCTGCTCACTTCACTCAGCATCAGTTCATGCAAGTGTCTCCAAGCCTCTCTGTATTCATCCTGCTGGTCATTTCTTATAGAGCAATAATATTCCTCTATGAAAATTTTTAAGTTGGAGGCATAATAATTTTAGAATAGGCACTTCAGCTAGAGATGTATAACAGATCAATTAAAGCTTTTGCACTAAGGATATTTGCTACTTAGTATAATTAATAAACTCAAATAGTTATAAATAAGAGTAAATATTAAAATTTGTACATATGAAAATGAATGGAAAAAAATCCCACACCTTCTTTGCCTAGTCTGGAAAGTTTTAAAGAAAATAAAAGCCAAGATATGGGCTTACTAGTAAAGAAACAATACACGAGAAAATACTAAAACTAATTTTTATCATGTTTCACTTTCTTTTTCCTTTATCACACTAAGCATAACTCAGATTTCAAGTAATTCTTATTCACTGCCTTTAAAAATCTATCCAACCAATTATGCTATTTTCAGTTTATATTTATTAGTTAATGTGTGAAAGAATTTAATGTTCTACTATATCCCTTCCCCCTTAATTCTGTTTCAAATTCTTTGGCTTGAATTGATTTATTACTATTAAAAATAAGTTTACTTTAAGATAACTGTGTTCAGAAACATTGTTATTGTAAGTAGTAATTAATCCTAATTCTCACATAGCATTTTCAAACACCTAATGATGTAGAAAGAGGGAGTGGGTGTGGGAAAAGACTCAACATTCATCCCTGGAAATTTTGGGAATTTTGAAAATGTGTTTTCAAACATGAGTTTTTAACATGAACATGTTATGGCTGCTTCCTTACTTCTTCCTTAAGCCACAAGGCAAAGATATTTCTGGAGAAAGCACTAAGAACCTTTGAGAAATACCTATGTGACCTTGTTCAAGTTATTTCCCCTCCTAGTTCTCATCTGTAACTGAAATTAGAATAAGTGAGCTGATATTTGTCTATGTATTGTCCAGAAAGGGGAAAAAAATGTTTAGCCCTTTAGAATTAGTAGATGATTTGATTTTCTTAACCTTTTCATTCTTTAATGGGATCCCTTTTGAACAAAATAAGAAAAATGGTAACTTAAAACAACAGTAAAATTGTTTTTTTATTTCTCCTTTTCTGTTACATGTGAATTGTAGTCATAAATTGTTCAGAGGGATGATGAACCACACCAAACCTTACTTCATAACTTTGTCTTATCTGGGGAAAAAACTGGGATGGTAAAGAAAATGCCAGAGGTGGAGTTCTGAAAACCTGTGTTTAATTCCTAGTTGTGTTCGTCTAAACATTTGGTTTAACACAATCTCCTCACTTTATCCTTTCCTCTTCTCCTCCCTCTTCCCCTCCCCTCATCTAGAAAGACACACTCAATTTTCTTATCTATAAAATTAGAATAATAATAGCACTTACCTCACTGGATAGTTATGAGGAACAAAGTGCTTTGAAAAAATTGGTTGTTATTAATTATCCAAAGAAAAGGTGGTTAAAAAAGCTTATAAATAATGGTATTTTTTGCCATCAAAAGAGAATTAAAAGAGTATATAAAATGTTTATATACACACATATATGTACAAATGCATGTATTTTATTTAATAATATTATTTTGATGTGATCAGAATAACAATACCTAGTTTGAAATGAACATGTTGCAAATTCACAATGGCTATTCTCTTTGAAAAAGCTATATTTATTTAGGGAGGAGGTTACAGACATTATGAAGACACCGGAATAGTACATATGAGTTGGGAGAGCATAGAAAAACAAGTTCCTTTGTGGAACTCACAGTTACCCAGTAAAAAGGGACACCCCATGAAGTTGAGGCATGTCCTTAGCTGGCAGGCTAAATACTGGAAAGGACTGAGAACCCTAAAAGAGTTAATTAGCTTTAAGGAGAAGTGAGATTAAGAAAGTAACTATGAGACATGTGGGGTTAGGAAGGACCATGTGGCATGGGAGAGGGATAAGGGGAAAGACACCTAAAAGCAAACTGCCTTGGCCAAGTAACCCAAAGGAGGACAATAACAAAGCCATGACCCCTTAAGTAAATTTTATAGGGAAATTTAACCTCAGGGATATGACTGGGATTTCTGACAGGACTTGGTAAGGTAAAGCTGACTTAGATCTCCTACTGAGGATAAATTTTAGGGTTTGAATACTCAGATTTTAAATTAGATAACCTCCTCAGAGAATGGGACCTCACAGCTAAACTGGTTTCTATCAGTGCTTTCTCCCTGCCTGCCTCAGGAATTAATTTTTTATCAGTTCTTCAGTTTTTTCTATTAACTACTCTTGATATTGGAGACTAATATTGGAGACTTCTGTATATATAGACATATGTATATATATAGACATATATATATATATACATATATGTGTATTTTATTTTAAATAAACTTTTGTAAGCTTAATCAACTCAAACAGGATAAATCCAAAATATTTATATTCAGTTCTAAGAAATGTAATTGAAGAGGTTTCAATTTCATTGTCACAAGTAAATGATCAAAACAAATAGAAATTTGTAGAAGAGATTTAGTTAAATCTCTAATAATAACTAGAAGAAATTTTAACAATGAGGAAATCAAGTTCTAGAGAGATTGTGCCTTGCCCAAAATCATACTACAAGTTAGTTACAGCATTATTTAAAAGGCAACCTGACCAGATTATATCTGCCATCTATTAGGTTACACTCTAGACATACCTTATCAACCCCTAATATTTATACTTAATCCTGAAATTTTTTAATCCAACATGAAGTTAATCCAGATTGGAAATTCTTTGTTTGCTTTCTATCACAGCCAAACTTAAGATTTTAACTGCCTAAATATTTGTAATAATATTATCACTGATTTCTTATCCCAGGGGAACAAAAATATGGTATAGTAGAAGACTATCTTACAGCAGGTATAGGAGAGAAACTCCATTCCATCAGCTATCCACCACTGGTTCCCTCACCTAAACCAAGGCTTTTGCCACTTGCAACCCCATTTCATCTAAGAAATTTTTACTGGACCCCAGGTATATAAGTATATAAAGTAGGTATACAAATCAAACATTTACTGAAAATAAATCATAATTTTGCGACCTCCATAGTAAGTTAGGAGACCCTGTACGACATCTTGAACCACATTTTAAGAAGCTGGAAGCTACTTCATACCTTAAGGTGAACTCTGCCCTAACACCAAACCTCTTGTTCAATTATTTCAATTGTATCCAAGTCTTCATGACCCCATTTAGATTAACATTTGTTTTTTATGATTTTGAGTTCCAAATTTATCTCCCTCCCTCCCCAATACAACAAGCAATCTGATTATACATTATATATGTATCATCATGTTAAACATATTTCCACAGAAGCCATTTTGTGAAAGAAGAAACAGAACAAAAGAAAAAAAATGAAGAAAAAAAGTTAAAATAGTATATTTCATTTGCATTCAGGCTCCATCAGATCTTTCTCTGGATGGGGATAGTATTTTCCCTTAGGAGTCTTTGGTAATTGTTTTGGATTTGTGTTTGTATATTGTAGTTAGATGTATTACTGTAAAGACCTAAATCTGTGATAATTGATCATTACACAATATTGTTTTTACTGTGTATAGTATTCTCTTGGTTCTGCTTACTTAACTCAGCATCAATTCATGTAAGCCTTCCCAGGTTTTTCTGAACTATATCTATGTATCATTTCTTATAGCACAATACTATTCTCTTACATTCATATACCACAGCTTGTTCAGCTGTCTTCAATTGATGGAAAGCTTCTTAATTTCCAGCTCTTTGCCAATATAAAAAGAAATGCTATAAATATTTTTTGCACATATATGTCTTTTCTCCTTCTTTATGATTTCTTTGGAATATAGACCTAGTATTTGTATTGTTGTATTTGTACTTGTTGTAATTGTATTGTTGGATCAAAAGTTTGTGCAGAGTTTGATTGCCTTTTGGACATAGTTCTAAATTGCTTTCCAGAATAGCTGGATCAATTCACAGTTCCAAAAACAATGAAATAAATATTTCTCATTTTCCTTTTCTGTCATATAAGCCAATCTGGTTGATGTGAGTTGATACCTCAGAATTGTTTTAATATGCATTTCTCTAATCAATAATGATTTTAGAGCATTTTTTAATATGACTACAATTTCTTCATTTGAGAACTGCTTATGTCCTTTGATCATTTATTCATTGCAGAATGACTTATATACTTATACATTTGACTCTTTTGTTAGCAATATACTCTTGACACTGAAAATTCAGATATTGAGGAAAATTTATTAAAAAAGAATCATAAGGAATCATCTTAACATTTCTGGCCAGAAGTGAGTTCTGTTCCTTTTCAGGAAAAGGGATCCCTAAGTACAGAAGTAGGAGATTTTATACTTGTTAGTTTGGTGCAGTCACTCCCTTCAAAAGCCAGATTGGTACGTTCCCTTCCAGGTTACAATATTTCTGAAACATCTATTATATGTTTTCTTCTAAATATGTATAAGCATATTCTCCCTCCCTCGTCATACATCCCATGTTCAAAAGTAGTGGAAAACTCTTACAAGGTGTGTTTGTCATTCAATTTGCCTGTTAAACAGATGCAATTGTGATTTAGTCAGTTCGGATCATTGACCCCCAAACCAGTTTGAGCTACATCAGCTATTATCTTTATAGAAAATTTTATAATTTGTTCTTGGTTCTGGATTTTTTTTTTTTTTATTAGAAGTTCAATTCATCAATTTGGCTTTATTTTATTGATATTAACATTTAGAGATAAAAAATTTCCCCTAAGTTCTATGTTGGTCACATCCCAAAAATTTTGGTATGTTGTCTCATTATTGTCATTCTCTGATGAAATTATAGATAGTTTCTGAGAATTCTTGTTTGACACACTTATTGTTTAGGATTAGATTATTTAGTTTTGAATTAATTTTCTTGGGAGCAGGGTAAGGAGGAAAGGAAAGAGAAAAGCATAATTTGGGGCTATTTAGATGGCAGGAAATATAGAATTAGTAGTTTTAACCATAAATGTGGATGGGGTAAACTCCCCCATAAACCGGAGGCAGATAGCAGACTGGATTAAAAGCCAGAATCCTACCATATGTTGTTTACAGGAAACACACTTGAAGCAAGGTGATAGATACAAAATAAAGGTAAAAGGATGGAACAGAATCTACTGTGCTTCAGGTGAAATTTAAAAAAGCAGGGATAGCCATCCTGATCTCAAATTAAGCAAAAGCAAAAATTGATCTAATTAAAAGAGATAAGGAAAGGCACTATATCTTGCTAAAGGTTTGAATAGACAATGAAGTAATATCAATACTAAACATATATTCACCAAGTGGTATAGCCTCTAAATTCCTAAAGGAGAAGTTAAGAAAGCTGCAAGAAGAAATAGCAAAACTATAATAAGTAGGAGATCTTAATCTTGCACTCTCAGAACTAGATAAATCAAACCACAAAATATATAAGAAAGAAGTTAAAGAGGTAAATAGAACACTAGGAAAGTTACATATGATAGATCTTTGGAGAAAACTGAATAGAGACAAAAAGGAATACACTTTCTTCTCAGCAGTTCATGGAACCTATACAAAAATTGACCATATATTAGGACATAAAGACGTCAACTTCAAATGCAGAAAGGCAGAAATATTAAATGCATCCCTTCTCAGATCACGATGCAATAAAAATTACATTCAATAAAAACCCAGGGGAAAATAGACCAAAAAATATTTGGAAACTAAATAATCTCATCCTAAAGAATGATTGAGTGAAACAGCAAATCATAGACATAATTAATAATTTCACCCAAGAGAATGATAATAATGAGACATCATACCAAAATGTGTGGGATACAACCAAAGCAGTAATAAGGGGAAATTTTATATCTCTAGAAGCTTGCTTGCATAAAAATAGAGAAAGAGAAAAATCAATGAATTAGGCTTACAACTAAAAAAGCTAGAAAAGAGCAAATTAAACCCCCCCCAATCAAACACTAAACTTGAAATTCTAAAAATTAAAAGGAGAAATCAATAAAATTGAAAGTAAAAAATTATTGAATTAATAAATAAAACTAAGAGTTGGTTTTATGAAAAAACTGACAAAATAGATAAACCCTTGGTAAATTTGATTAGAAAAAGAAAAGAGGAAAATCAAATTGTTAGTCTTAAGAATGAAAAGAGAGAAATTTTCACTAATGAAGAGGAAATTAGAACAATAGTTAGGAGCTACTTTGCTCAACTTTATGCCAATAAATTCGATAACTTAAATGAAATGGAAGAATACCTTAAAAAATATAGCTTGGCCAGATTAACAGAGAAAGAAGTAAATTGATTAAATAGTCCCATTTTAGAAAAAAGAAATAGAACAAGCTATTAATCCACTCTCTTAAAAAAATTTCCAGGACCAGATGGATTTACATGCGAATTCTACCAACCATTTAAAGAACAATTAACTCCAATGCTATATAAACTATTTGAAAAAATAGGGAACGAAGGAATCCTACCAAATTTCTTTTATGACACAGACATGGTACTGATACCTAAAGCAGGTAGGACGAAAACAGAGAAGGAAAATTATAGACTAATCTCCCTAATGAACATTGATGCAAGAATCTTAAATAAAATCTTAGCAAAAAGATTATAGAAAATCATCTCCAGGATAATACATCATGACCAAGTAGGATTTATGCCAGGAATGCAGGGCTGGTTTAATATTAGGAAAACTGTTAGCATAATTGACTATATAAATAATCAAATTAACAAAAACCATATGATTATCTCAATAGATGCAGAAAAAGCATTTGATAAAATCCAACACCCATTCCTATTAAAAACACTAGGAGTATAGGAATAAATGGACTTTTACTTAAAGTAGTCAGTAGCATCTATCTAAAACCATCAGTAAGTATCATAGGTGATGGCAATAAACTGGAACTATTCCCAAAAAAATCAGGAGTGAAACAAGGTGAAACATTTTCACCCTTGCTATTTAATATTGGATTAGAAACACTAGCTTTGGGAACAAGAGATGAAAAAGAAATTAAAGGAATTAGAGTAGGTAATGAGGAAAGCAAATTATCATTCTTTGCAGATGATATGATGGTATACTTGGAAAATCCCAGAGATTCTACTAAAAGTTTTAGAAACAGTCCACAACTTTAGCAAAGTTGCAAGATACAAAATAAATCCACATAAATCATCAGCATTTTTATATATCACTAACAAAATCCAACAGCAAGATATATAAAGAGAAATTCCATTCAAAATAACTCTTGATAGTATAAAATATTTGGGAATCTATCTGCCAAGGGAAAGTCAGGAATTATATGAGGAAAATTACAAAACACTTTCCACAAAAATAAAATCAGATCTAAACAATTGGAAAAATATAAAGTGTTTCTGGATGGGTCGAGTGAATACAATAAAGATGACAATACTAACTAAACCAATCTATTTATTTAGTGCTATACCAAGCAGACTCTTAAGAAACTATTTTAATGACCTAGAAAAAAATAACATCAAAATTCATCTGGAAGAACAAAAGATCAAGAATTTCTAAGGAACTAATGGAAAAAAAAAAATCAAATGAAGGTGGCCTAGCTATAAGTGATCTAAAACTATATTTTAAAGTAGTGATCACCAAAACCATTTGGTATTGGCTAAGAAATAGACTAGTTGATTAGTGGAATGAGTTAGGTTCACAGGACAAAATATTCAATAACTATAGCAATCTAGTGTTTGAAAAACTCAAAGACCCCAACTTTTGGGATAAGAATTCATTATTTTACAAAAGTTGCTGGGAAAATTGGAAATTAGTATAGCAGAAACTAGGCATTGACCCATATTTAATATCATTCACCAAGATAAGCTCAAAATGGGTTCATGATCTAGGCATAAAGAATGAGATTCTAAATAAATTAGAAGAACATAGGATCATTTACCTCTCAGACCTGTGGAGGAGGATGGTATTTGTGACCAAAGAACAACTAGAGGTCTTTATTAATCACAAAATAGAAAATTTCTATTATATTAAATTAAAAAGCTTTTGTACAAATAAAACTAATGTAGACAGGATTAGAAGGGAAATGATAAACTGGGAAAACATTTTTACAACTAAAGGTTCTGATAAAGGCCTCATCTCCAAAATATATAGAAAATTGACTCTAATTTATGAGAAACCAAGCCATTCTCCAACTGATAAATGGTCAAAGGATATGAACAGACAGTTTCAAATGAAAAAATTGAAACTATTTCTAGTCATATGAAAAGGTGTTCCAAATCATTATTGATCAAAGAAATGCAAATTAAGGCAACTCTGAGATATCACTACACACCTGTCAGATTGGCTAAGATGACAGGGAAAGATAATGATTAATGTTGGAGATGTTGGAAAAATGGGACACTGATGCATTGTTGGAGGAGTTGTGAACAGATCCACTTGTAAAAGGCTGAAACTCTTAAAAGGTGTGCTTAAATCAGACAACTGAGCACCTATTGGACAATGATTCTATTAGCATATGTTTGGAAAAATTGCCCTTATTACTGTTTCATGCTGGCTCGATGTTTGGTGTATGCAGATAATGGTAGGAAGGATTAGAGGGTGGTATGAGATGAACCAGACTCACTTTTCAGCAGGACGAGGAGGCAGTTTGACCATCTCCTTTACTTCTCCCCCTAAAGACCAAGGACTTTTACTTATCCTGACTCTGGCTGCTCTTGAGGCCTCCAGGGAGCTAGCCTGGACTTTACATCCAACCATTCTGGAGAGCAATTTGGAATTATGCTCAAAAAGTTATCAAACTGTGCATACCCTTTGATCCAGCAGTGTTACTGCTGGGCTTATATCCCAAAGAAATATTAAAGAAGGGCAAGGGACTTGTATGTATAAAAATGTTTGGGGCAGCCCTTTTTGTAGTGGCAAGAATCTGCCCACCAATTGGAGAATGGCTGAATAAATTGTGGTGTATGAATGTTATGGAATATCATTGTTCTATAAGAAATGACCAGCAGGATAAATACGGAGAAGCTTGGAGAGACATACATGAACTGATGCTAAATGAAATGACCAGAACCAGGAAATCATTATACACTTCAACAATAATACTACATCGTTATGGGCCAGAACTCTTGTACTTAAAACAAGGATTCTTAAAAGTTGTTAAGTCAGTAGAATTGATAAGTACAATGGTTATCTAGTTTAGCATGGTGCTTAATAATTCTCTAAGTTCAGTATGATTGATTTAATCTTACAACAAATAATGGTTTCCTAGTGATATAATAATTGGTTTATACTCGGCATAGAGCATATAAGCTAGGACTCAGATTGGGAGCCAGATTCATTCACTTCATCTCACAGGACCATGGTGGCTGGCCTCCTGTACTTCCCCCACTGAGACCAAGGGCTGTCTAAAAGGCCTTCAAGAAAGCTAGCCGGGATACAAAGAGAAATTCCATTCAAAATAACGGTCGATAGTATAAAATATTTGGGAATATATCTACCAAAGGAGAGTCAGGAATTATATGAGCAAAATTACAAAACACTTGCCACAAAAATAAAGTCAGATTTAAATAATTGGAAAGACATTCAGTGCTCTTGGATAGGCTGAGCGAATATAATTAAGATGACAATACTCCCTAAACTAATCTATTTCTTTAGTGCTATACCAATCAGACTCCCAAGAAACTATTTTAATGACCTAGAAAAAAAAAAACAACAGAATTCATATGGAACAACAAAAGGTCGAGAATTTCAAGGGAAGTAATGGAAAAAAAATTAAGTGAAGGTGGTCTAGCTGTACCTGATCTAGAACTGTATTGTAAAGCAACAGTCACCAAAACCATTTGGTATTGGCTAAGAAATAGACTAGTTGATCAGTGGCATAGGTTAGATTCACAGGGCAAGATAGTAAATATAAATAGCAATCTAGTGTTTGACAAACCCAAAGATCCCAAATTTTGGGATAAGAATTCATTATTTGACAAAAACTGCTGGGAAAACTGGAAATTAGTATGGCAGAAACTAGGCATGTACCCACATTAACACCACATACTAAGATTAGATCAAAATGGGTCCAAGATTTAGGCATAAAGAACGAAATCATAAATAAATTGGAGGAACATGGGATGGTTTACCTCTCAGACTTGTGGAGGAGGAAGGAGTTTGTGAAGAGGGAGAACTAGAGACCATTATTGATCACAAAATAGAAAATTTTGATTACACCAAATTAAAAAGTTTCTGCACAAACAAGGAAGTTACAAATTGGGAAAACATTTTTACAGTTAAAGGTTCTGATAAAGGCCTCATCTCCAAAATATACAGAGAATTGACTTTAATTTATAAGAAATCAAGCCATTCTCCAATTGATCAATGGTCAAAGGATATGAACAGACAATTTTCAGATGATGAAATTAAAACTATTTCCACTCATATGAAAGAGTGTTCCAAATCACTATTGATCAGAGAAATGCAAATTAAGACAACTCTGAGATATCATTACACACCTGTCAGATTGGCTAAGATGACAGGAACAAATAATGATGAATGTTGGAGGGGATGTGGGAAAACTGGGACACTGATGCATTGTTGGTGGAATTGTGAAAGAATCCAACCATTCTGGAGAACAATCTGGAATTATACCCAAAAAGTTATCAAAATGTGCATACTCTTTGACCCAGCTGTACTACTACTGGGCTTATATCCCAAGGAAATACTAAAGAAGGGAAAGGGGCCTGTATGTGCCAAAATGTTTGTGGCAGCCCTTTTCATAGTGGCTAGAAGCTGGAAAATGAATGGATGTCCATCAATTGGAGAATGGTTGGGTAAATTATGGTTTATGAATGTTATGGAATATTATTGTTCTGTAAGAAATGACCAACAGGAGGAATACAGAGAGGCTTGGAGAGACTTACATCAACTGATGCTGAGTGAAACAAGCAGAACTAGGGCATCATTATACACTTCAACAATGATACTGTAGTGAGGATGTATTCTGATGTAAGTGGATATATTCAACATAGAGAAGAGCTAATCGAATTTCCAATTGATCAATGATGGACAGAATCAGCTACATCCAGAAAAGGAACACTGGGAAATGAGTGTAAACTGTTAGCATTGTTTTTTTGTTTGTTTTTGTTTTTGTTTTGTTTCTCTTCCCAGATTATTTTTACCTTGTGAGTACAATCCTTCCTTTGCAACAACAACAACAACAAAATTCGGTTCTGCACATATATATTGTACTTAAGATATATACTATAAGATATTTAATATGTGTGGGAATGCCCGCCATCCAGGGGAGGGGGTGGAAGGAAGGAGGGGAAAAACTCGGAACAGAAGGGAGTAGAAGGGATAATGTTGTAAAAAAAAAAAAAAAAAAAAAATTACCTATGCATATGTACTGCTAAAGAAAATGTTATGATTATAAAAATTACACTACATGATGATCAATTTTGATGGAAGTGGTTCTCATTAGCAATGAAAGGATCCAAATCAGTTCCAAATGATCTGAAATGAACAGAACCAGCTATACCCAGAGAAAGAACACTGGGAAATGAGTATGGACCACAATATAACATTTCCACTCCTTCTATTATTGTTTGCTTGCACTTTTGTTTTTTTCTCCTCAGGTTATTTTTACCTTCTTTCTAAATCTGATCTTTCTTATACAAGATAACTATATAAATATGTATACATATATTGTATTTAACATATACTTTACCATATTTAACATGTATGGGACTACCTGCCATCTAGGGGAGGGGGGGAAGGAGGGGAAAAATTGGAACAAAAGGCTTGGCAATTGTCAATACTATAAAATTATCCATGTATATATGTTGTAAACAAAAGCTATAATAAAAAAAAATGGTAAAGGGTATAATAAAAGATTTACTAAAAAATAAAAGTCATCTATCAAAAGATGGGAAAATTTAAAAAAATTATTTGTTTTAAACTTAAATGCAACATAGGAAAAGAAAATAAACAAAAACATTGTCATATACATGGCAGAACACGAAAGTGTTCAAAATATAAAGCAATAAATGTCCAAAGAAAAGGGAAAAAAAGATGAAAATAGTACTAATAATGAAGCATGTTACTCATTTCTCGACTCACAGATTATGGACTTAAGAGTTAAAAAGCAGAAAAAAAATTTTGGATTTGACTTCCATAGGGATTGGTACTTAGTTATGCTTATTTTTAAGAGGATTGTTTTTGTTTTGTTTTATTATTGTTAATTTTTTCCTCTTATTTGTTTTTAATAAATGTAAGGATTGGGGGAAAGAAATAGTAATGGTGATTTTTTAAAAAGTAGAAGAAAATACAAAAGGATGTTCATAGAAACATTTTTTAAAACTATACAAAAAAGTATTCAAAAGGAAGAGCAGAAAATAAAACACTTGGAAATAATGGGTTTAATATATTGTATAGTATATTCTACAAGTTTTAGTTCAGTTTTAAGTTATGAGATTAGTTATGAGAGAAAACCTTAATTACTGATAATATTATAATATTCCCTCAGGTTAGCAAGGAAGGGCACTGATGGGAATAGCCCAGCCTTACAATATTAGCTCCTGTAGAGGTCTTAGGAAATCCTACCTTACCATATTCAATCAGAAAGCTGAGGCGCAATGTCAAAACCCTAATATTAAATTCCCCCTATTAGTCTGCTGATGGCTCACACCAGTTTTGCTGAATTTCTTTTGAGATTAAGCCTTCCATGGTGTTCTGCCTCATGGTGTCTTTCTTCTCACTCACTCTCCCATGCCTCGTGGTGTCTTTCTCTCTGTTATAGCTAACTAACTCTTTTAAGGCACTACCTCTATGGATTTGGCCTATCAGTCAATAACATACTCCCACTTCATGGCATATTCCCTTTCTCCTGGTCAGATGTAAGTTCTACTAGGAAACTTGTCTTTTCTCTTGTTAATTATTAAAACCCTTTTCCTTGCTAACTATATGCTTTCCCAAATCTATGTCATATTTACCATGCCTGGTGTCTATTTTCCCCCTTCATTGTGTCTGTAACCTCTATTCATAAATTCCCTTTTGGCAAAGAGAGCACCATTGTGAATTATTCACATTTGTCTTACACCTTGCCCCTTGTATTTTGAAATAGGAATTGCTACTATCAATTAGTATTGTTTTTTTTTTTCTTTTTTTAAAAGTCAGTAGTATAGAATAAAGATTTAGTGATTCTCATATTCTCTCTTTTTGTTTCTTATTTTGTATTTTATTTTTGTCTTAAAAATAAATAAATGATGGAAATGTACAGTAAGGGAAAGGCTCTCAAATACAAAATAGTCCTCCCAAATGGGCTTGAATAGCTCCACTGTGTATGAAAAAATCATTCAAACAATGGATTTGACTCAAAAGTTCAGACTTCATTCATTCTCAGCCACTTATCTCCAAAAGGAGATAGAAACCTAAATTGCTTAATTTGAACTCATTGCCCTAAAATAAAAGGTGGAGTGTCTTAATGAGAGAAAGGACCCTTGAAACTAAAAAGATTGCCAAAATTTAGACAAGTTACATATATCTCTTCTACCTCCTGTTTAGAAATGACAAATAACCTTGGAGCTGGAACTCTGAGGAAGTCAATAAAAGAGATTTTTTGTCAGTCCTATACTAAGGGTACAGTACATCTTCCTCTCCAGCAAGAGTACTTCACTATCTCCTGAAAAGGGCTTTGCCTTTAAGTGACCTACCCAGCCTATTGTAGCAGCACACCAATCTGTCTACCACAGTTTGCTAGTAGGTACTGATGGGCAGAGTAGCCTGCCCAGGTAATTTCAATAGTCATTGCCTGATGAAAGCATAATCTGCCTGACTCTATCTAGCAAAAGCAAAGTTCTACCTAGTCCAGCATAGCAGTTGCTAAGGCTAATCAGAAGTCAAAACAATTAAGCAACTTACTTTACCTAACCCAGCAACAAATAAGTCCTTCAATTAAGAGACCATGATTTTTATAAGGTTAAAGCCCATTCATATCTGGCTTTACACATTCCACAACTGCATGACTTTGGGGAAATCACTTTACTTGTGCTTGTTTCAGTTTCCTTATCTGTAAAGTGATATAATTATATATCTATCTCCCAAGGTAGTTGTAAATTTCAAAGAGATAGTTTATAAAATGTTAATTATTATTACTTAAAATCCTAAACCTTTCTAACATAGCCTTCAATTGTGATAAGGAAAAACAATGAAAAACTATTTGATACTCTGATTTATTCAATCAGTTTGTATATATATCCTAGTAGTCCAAAGTCTATCTGCTGGGAATAGAATGCTTACTTGTTTGTTCTCCATAGTCTTCATTCTTTTTTTCTTTTCATAAAATACTTTGTTTTAATCAACCAAGATTCATTAATCAGTCTATGGAGAGAAAGGAGGCAGCTGATCTACCCATATCCTTTGATCTTATTCCCTTGTCTTACCTGCTAGGCAACAGGTGGCAGTCCATCTCCCATAACTCCAATTTTATTTCCTTAATATGCTGCCATAGGAGAGGAGCTAACAAATATTTATTGGGATTGTATTGCTCATATTAAAAAAAAAATTGTCTTTAAGAGCAATCTCCATCTTGACTTTGGGGCCAGTCCCTTGTGGCCATTCTACCAACAGATTTCTGCTGGGTATTTTTAAATAAACTTAATTTTTTTTTTCTAATCCTGGATTTTGCCTGTTTATTCAGGGTAAAGACAAAATTTTCTTTTTGACAAAAACATAGCATTTTCATCCCCAACTTATAGACCCCCCCTCTTAAGAGTTCCACTTTTTTGCCACCTCAAAAAAGCTATAAACATTTTTAAACTTCCTTAGTATTTGTTTTCTTTAGTCCTAATGCCTCCTCTTCATCTTCTCTCTAATTCCTTAGATCCTTCTTCTCTTCCTCTCCTCTTTTCATGTTGAATGAAATAGATTTTTGTATGCAATTCTTTGTATGCTTATCTATCTTCTTTTTCCTAGTTTAAATGAGAATTAAAGTTCGAATGTCAGCCATTCCACCACCACCACATTTACCCCTCCTTGTTGGTATAAATATCTATTTGTGCTCTCCAGTTATATAAAATTATTTTCTCTAATCTTCCTTTCTCCCCCTTCCTACTCACTAAATTCCTCTTTCCCTATCTTTCCATTCTTAAGATCAAGACATATGGAACCAATCCCGAGCTTTGTCTAATTATATTCTTTCTGTGAATTCTGAGGAAGATAAGATTCTTAGGAGATATACATATCATTTCTCCACATTCGAATTAAGCAGTTTATCTGTGTTTATTCTGTTTTTCATTATTTATTCATCTTTAACTTTTTATGCTTTTCACTCATGTTTCACTGCAACTCTGATCTTGTCATGAAGAATACTTAGAATCTTCTGTTTCTTTAAAGATCCTTTTTTTCCCTTGTACCATTATACTCCATTTTGTTGGGTAAGTTATTTTTGACTGTAAGCCCATTTCTTTTGTCTTCTCAAAATCCATTTTTCAAGTTCTTTCCTCCTTTAAAGTGGTGATTGCTAAAACTTCTGTCATTCTACTGTGAATTCTTTCTTCTTGACTGCTTACAATATTTTTTTCTTTGAGCTAGAAGCTCTGGATTTTAGCTATAATGTTTTTGGGTTTTCATTTGGGGATTTTATGAAATGGCCAATTCTGTTAACATTGTGCCTACTGCTTGCAAGAGATCTGGGAAGTTTTCTTTTAAGATTTCTTGAAGTAGGATGTCTAGTCTCTTTTTTTGGTCATTGAATTCCGATAATTTAATGATTTTTTTTTCTTGATCTGTTTTCTATGTCAGTTGTTTTTGTTATATCTTATATTTTGCTCCATGTTTTTCAGTCTCTTGATTTTGTTTTAATATTTCTTGTTACCTTATGGAGTCATTGGCTTCTGTTTTCTCCATTCTAATTTTCATAGAGTTTGTTTTGGGGCAAGTTTAGTACTTCTTGTGCCAAGCTGTTCATTCCCTTTCCAATTCTTTATTCCTCAGCTCTCATTTCTTTTTCAGATTTTTCCTCAGCACTTTCTTTTAATTTAGAAAAACATTTTTAATTCTTATTTAAAAAAAAATTTGTTTTTTTCTCTTCCAGAAATTCTGGTTAAATTTTTGTCAAGGAGTGTGTGTGTGTGTGTGTGTGTGTGTGTGTGTGTGTGTGTGTGTGTGTGTGTTTGTGTTTTAAGACAGTGTTTGTAGATGTTGTGGAGTCATTCTCTTCTGCATTTGTGTCTTGAGCATCTTTGCCACCATAATTGCTCACCAAGATGTGGTCTTTAAAAAAAAAAAAAAAAAATCTCCCATTTCTAACAACCTAATTCCTGACTTGCCTCTTAATGTTAGGGCTAGCCTTTATACATGTTTGAAGTAAAGGTCTGAGCTGGTTCTTTTATTGCTTTCTTTGAATATTGAGTTTTATGCTGTGCTCTCTGCTTTCAAAAGGATCTGCTCCAGAGTAAAGTGTGGTTACTATCGCGTAATCTGAGCTCTGAAAGTTCCTGACCTCGTTCTGGATCTATACAAACGTAGACTTTCTCTACCAGCTGTAAAGTTCTTTTGATTCAGACTGGCTTAACTATAGGCTTCCTTTTTGTCTAGATGTCACTACTTTTGTTTTTCCTGTGCCATCTGGGCTACATTTCTTCTAGATCCTACTTTGTGCATGAGGGCTAATTTATATCACGGTTGCAGCAACCTAAAACTTATTGCTTTCTCAGTATACAGAAAAGGGCCTCCTTACCTATGTATAGACTCTCTTCTCATTGACTCCAAGATAGATCTGCCTCCCAGGACTGGATAATAAGCAACAAAACTGCCAATTGGTCATTTTCCCCATCAAAATATTTCAGAATGGATCTAAAAATATCACAGTGTGGGCCTGGGATCTCTTTTATGCTAATGTGCAGGTTTTCTTTGTGTACTGGAGCACTGCATATAGCTTCATTCCTACCTCAATCCTGTCTCTTATGCCTGTAGAACTCTTTCTATTTCCCTATGCTGTGCAAGGCAGGACAACACCCTAGCTGTAATGGCCATATTATCAGTGGGGTTTTCTTAAAGATACTGGAGTGGTTTGCCTCTTTTCCTTCTTCAAAGGATTAAGACAAAAAGAGGTTGGTTATGTGACTTGCCTGAGGGTCATGATAATTAATAAGTGTCTGATGCTGGATTTAAATTCAAGTCTTCTCAACTCTAAGCTTAGCACTCTATACACTAAGCCATCTTAGTGGCAATATTAAACCTTGCATTCTACTTTTTCTTATTTTCTTATTTATGATTCCTACTATTTCTTATTCTCTGAGATTCTAGACCTTTTATTTTCCATATGAATTTTGCTGTTATTTTATTTGTCTAAGAAGTAACTCCATGGTAATTTGATTAGGATAGAAATAAATATTATTTATTATAACAGGGGAGCTCCATCCCCGAAGGTCTTGTTTTGCATGTGTTAGAAATCTGCTTGACACACTGAAATTCAGGTATCAGGAAAAGTTTATTGTAGAGTTAAATATAGAAGCAAGACAAGTTTTATGCTTTTAGTTTATATCACAGTTCCCTCAGAAAACGGAGTGGATTGATCAGTTTTCATTTGGATTACATCATCCTTTACATGTTACTTCTAAGCATGTCCCCCTCCTTCCTCATACATCACATATTCTGTTAATGAGGGGTATGTCAGCTTATATGTATGAGGCTTATTAAGCAAATGCAATAAAGAAAAACCTTTTCTGGTTCATTGACCCTGATCAGTTCAAATCAGTTTGTAGTCTAAACTTCTTGATGAGAAATTTGTAGCCAAGTTAGTTTCTCTTTGTGAAAGCTCATTGGTCACTGATACTTACTATCTTATGTTACCTTGAAGTTTACAACATTCTGTGGAAACCTAACTTTTCCGTATTTCTCACATATTGAAGCCACCAAGAAGCAATAACAGTGGGTTGTTTTAATTCTTTAATTCAGTTGTTGGGGATAGTTATATTATTATTTTTATTTTTTTTCCTGAGGCAGTTGGGGTTAAGTGACTTGCCCAGAATCACACAGCTAGGAAGTGTTAAGTGTCTGAGGTCAAATTTGGACTCCTGACTTAAGGGTTGGTGCTCAATCTTCTGTGCCACTTAGCTGCCCCTTCTATTGCCTTCTAAAAGGGGGGGGGGGGACAACACTATAAAGGAAGAATAGGAAGGAAGGAATTTGAAATGAATTCAACCACATAAACATGTTATACTTATTATTCATTTATTTTATCAGGAGAATTTTAGGTAGTCTAGTAATTTCCCATTTTTATAGAGGAGAAATGAGTCAGAGTGGTGTAATGGAAAACTGCTGAATTTGGGGTCAGAGGATTTAAGTCCAAATCTTGGCTCTGATTCCCAGACTCATGGCCTTAGGCAGATAATCTTGGCTTATGTATCTGGGCCTCAGATTCCTTGTCTATAAAATGGGGACAATAAAAAGCATGTACCTCCCATGGTTATATAAAGATCAAATGAGATGATATTTGAGAAGCTCTTTTTAAATCTTAAAACACTCTATAAATGCTAGCTAGTTATCTTTATCATCATTATCATCACTATTCTGGATGAACATCTCATTCCATTCTTATTTCAGGCTTAAACCACCACATGACTAGCCTGAGTTAGTCCCAGCCCATTAGAGTTTATATGATTATCAATCAAATTATTCTTTGTTTGCACCTTATGAGTTCTCCCTATCAGTGTTCACCTTTCTGCTCATTTGCAGTACTATAAGAACAAGAAGAATCATAGGGCTATACCAATAATTAGTCTAAGAATAAGATAGAAGAATAAGTGTGGTTTGGCAGATCTTCATTTTATGACTAGATCTTTGTTTTTTTGACCTTACATATAAATGATATCATTGAACTTTGCAGCTCAAATCTAATCTAAATAAAGATATGGGAAGGTGGAAAGGAATAATAATAATAATAGTTAACATAATACTAGTACCTGTGCTATGCCAGCCACTTTATTACATACTTCACAAATACTATCTTATTTCATCCTCACAGAACGTAGGACTCATCCCTATTTTTTCTTAATCCTATTACACAGATGAGGAAACTATAGCAAACAGAAGTTGAATGACCTGTCTGAGGTCATATAGCCAATAAGCTTCTGAGGCTATATTTGAACTCAAGTCTTTCTGACTCCTGTATTTTATCCATTGCCACCTTGCCATCTGGAAGAAAATGACTTAAGATCAAGCCATATATTGTTTGTGACTTAAGAGTATTCTTAGTGAGAGTCAAATAGGTTCTCCCTGCCTCTAAGTTGTTTTGACACTGCTCCTAGAGGCAGAGCAATACTTTTCAATATGTCTTTCTATACTAGGCAGTACAGGGTCTCTAGCCAGTAAATATAAATAAAAACACTATGTTATCATTCTCAATCCAATTTCCAAATTTGCCTTGCTTTTGTATTTATTTGATATTACCATTATTTTTTCAGGCACCCAGTTTCTTTGATTCTGCAATCTCACTCTTCCTTATTCACATTCAATTTCCAGGCCTGCCTCCAAAACAAATCTCATATCTAATGCTTTCTTTCCATTGTCTAGCATAAATCCACATCATCTCATACCTATTAGATTGTCTAATATGACAGAAAAGGAAAATAATAAATATCAGAGGAGATAAGGAAAATGGGTAAACTATTATATTGTTGATGGAGTTACCAAATGGTCTAAACATTCTGGAGAACAATTTTTAAAAGAGCCCAAAGGGCTCTTTTAGGCAGAGAATTGAAAACTGAGGGGATGTCTTTGAAATGTGGAATAGTTGCATAAGTTTTGGCATATGGTTGTGATGAAATACTATTGTGCTATAAGAAATTACAAGCAGGATAGTTACAGAAAAGCATGGGAAGACTTATCTAAAGTTATATAAATTGAAATGAATAGAAATGAGAATATTTGTGTGTTAGGAGATTCTTACAGTGCTAAGTCACTGGAATGGATATAATTATCTAATTTAGCATGGTACTTAACAGTTCTCTAGTTCAGTAATGTATTTACTAGAATTCCATGAGATTCACACCTTTAAGAGAGTATACTTTTAAGGCACTCCCACAAGCTCAGGAAGTACCCACAAGCCTATTTTCTGGGAGGATATAAAAAGCCAGGAATCAGTCAAGGAGAGAACTTCCCGGGAGAACTTCAGGAGACTTAGAAGGAGACGACTTTGGAAGATTCATAACTAGGATTGATATCTGGGAAACCCACAATCCCACACTCTTGGAGGCGGAGTCAGATTCATTCCAACTGGCTAGAGACATTCAGACAAGAGCTCTCTGGGAATCAAGAAGAGAGGAAGGCCTCCAGAGAACTAGCCGAGCCCCAAGTGAAGAAGATAAGATTTGGAAAAAGACAGTAAGACTTTAATTCCTGGCTGCATTTTGGGATTATTGAACTAAACTGAAACTAAGGTTGCCTCCAGAAGCTCCCTAAGAAACCTGCCCCCAGAGAACGATTACAATCTAGAGAAACAGAACATTACATTTGTATATTGTAACAGCAATATTATAACAATGATCAATTGTAAATCATATGACTTAGAATGAAAAAATGTTATCTACCTCCAGAGAGAGAACTTATGTACTCTGAATGAAAATTGAAGCATAAATTTTTTTCACTTAGCTTTTCTTTTTTTTTTTTTTCCCAACATGGCTGATATGGGAAAGTTTTGCATAATTTCACATTTGTTGTTTATAGCATATTGTTTGCCTTTTTAATAGGTGGAAGAGGGTCTGGAAGGAGGAAGAAAATTTGGAATTCAAATTTTTTTATAAATAATTGTATAAAATTAAGTTAATTGAAAAAAATGTTTTTCAAAGGTAGAGCTCCAATGCCACCTTCTATAGAAAGCATTCATTTTCCTTCCCTGCTATCAATCATCATAACTCTCCTCCTCTTTCTGATTAAACTGCTTGGGAGAAGGCATGTATAACTTTTCTTTTTTATTCCTTTGCAGTTTGGCTTCTAACATCATCATTTGATTGAAATAACTTTTCCCCAAAGTTATCAATGTCCTCTTCTTTTTGTTTTTTGTTGTGTTTTGTTATACTGGGAGTCATTTCACTTTAATGATAGTGTTCACTACAAAGATATTATTTAAGTGTCAATTTAGAATGCCATAGTTATTCAAAGTCAATTATTTTTGTACAAATAAAGATTTGCATTTGTTTTCATTCTTTCCAAACAAAGTTCCTAAAACTGTTCAAGCAATCATGCTAGAAAAAGTAGTTCTGCTTCATTCTGGAGTTTGTCCAAAACCAAGTAGTCTCATTTTAATTAAGTGCAGTAAAATTCAATCTTAAAGGAGATTCAGCATACTATTTTCTGGTCAAGGTATTTATTTGAAATATCCTTAAATCTTCAGATATTGGAAATGTAATATTACATGATATTTTCAGGTAAAATTAATTCCAATTGATCCCATATGTTTGGAAGCCCTATACCTTTTCCTTTTTTTCCCATCAAAACTTGTAGTTTTTCTCCAAGATAACTGAATATACAAGATAACTATTATACAGATAGGCCTCTTAAGTACCAAATAAGAATAAATGTGTCACCAGTTTGTAGAGGCCCTAATGGATCTATTAATGTTTCATATAGTCATTATCATTTCTCTAAAAATGCTGCTACAGCCATAGGTCTTCTTGTGCTTTCTCTTGCTGAAACAGTCAACTCTTCGGTCTCAGCATTTAATTTGTTAATTACCCACTCCATTGCTTCATGGCCTTTATTAGCATTAGATGATATTGTACTTTCCATCAGTTCTTCTAGATAATTGCTGTGGCACTCTCCTTCACAGTGGTTATGGTGGACTTAAGCTGTTTCCTTTCCTCTATGGGACCAACTACATAATTTTCCTGCCTATAAGTTTTGGTTCTTGCTGTACTGAAAATTAATTTTATAGTAGAAGGCATGTCTCACTCTGAGCTGAGAAGTCCATGGCTATGTAGTTTCCCAGTGTCTTTCTCACAAATCAGATCCAAGTAGATTTGGATTCATAGTATTTGGATGTTTTTGCATAGCAGCTGTTGTTAACTGTTTCCCATGGTTGGTTGGAAATATGTTCTTTATGTTCAAATCTTCATGCTAACAGTAATAAGCACTATATCTGCCTGGTACTAAGGCACAAAAGAGAAAAAGAAGTGACACATCCTTTTGCCAGACAAAACACATGGATGTGGAAAGGCTCAATGACCTCTTAATTGCCACATTTAATAACTTATTCTCACTCCATCCTTATTTATACTTTGACAATGTCAAACACTCTTTTCTCATGGATATTTTTTCCCTAGAGTTTTTTTTTTTTCCTTTAAACATTATTCTCTTCTGGTTCTCCTCTATTGTTGGCACAGTTTTAAAGCCAGCTAAGAGGATATTCTTAGCTAAGGTTCAGTGTTGGGACAAAATTAGGTACCCATGAGCCATTGAATGTTTAAAAGAGGAGGTTTACTTTGCTCTAACACAACAAAAATATACAGCAAGGATTCAGTGACACTCATCTTTGAGTGCCACACATTAGCTTTGGTAGGTGCAGTTTCCCTAACTTACTGAAATTGATCTGATCAGCAGGTCTAAAAGATATAATTTATATGATCATAGGCCCTCCACCAAGTTTGAGAGGCACAAAGTTCACATGACCTGGTCTATTTTATTGACTCTAGACCTCGAAGTTGCATTGAAGAAGCTGGGGAATCAGATAACTTGGGAAAAGTAAGCTTCACTAGGAAAGCCCCTAGGAAAACAAAGACTAAAAGAAGTTGTGTGGTGGTTATATGTATGGGGAGGAAACTGTGAAAAGATAAGAAAAGCTGGACAAGAAACTTATGCCTTACTATATTCTTCTGTCTACCTGTTTTGTTACTTTTTAATCTTCCCATTGACTTTAATCCAATCCCCTACAGTTTAGTAGGTGTCCCCCAAGGGTCTGTCATGCTCCCTCTTCTCTTCACCTTTTATATTATTTCATATACTGATCTTATCAATTTCCATGGACTAAATTATCATCTAAATAAATTATCACAGATGATTCTTAAATCTCTTTTCTAATTATTGGTCATTTGCCTTTATCTCAACTGCATTGTTCTTCTTGAAATCTTGCAGTAGTTATTCTTCTTACACCCACCAGCTAACTTTCTACATTAGGATTGCATTTTTACATTGCTACTACTAATTTTTATATCGCTATGTCATTTAAACTACCCCTTTTTTTCATTGTCCTGTGACACTGTGTGTACAGAATATCTGAGAGTAAATTAGAGAAATCTTGATAGCCATTCAGTCTAAGAAGCCTCATCCAAACCAAATATTCCCTTTTGTACTTTAGCTTTACTTCTTCATTCAGAAAGATAATCTCACTACTATATAAAATTGAAAGGGTAATTTTTTTCCCCAGACAGTTCAGCCAGAGGAATAATTCTCCACTGCTTTTGAAAATTTAGTCCAAAGCTACTTGTCTGTGTGGTATTTTTGTGTCTTACAGATTAGTATTCTACTTTTTTGTGGGGAGGGGAGCTGAGGCAATTGGGGTTAAGTGACTTGCCCAAGGTCATACAACTAGGAAGTGTTGAGTGTTTGAGGTCAGATTGGAACTCAGATCTTCCTGACTTCAGGGCTGGTGCTCTATCTACTGCATCACCTAGCTGCTCCTCTACCCTTTTTTTTTTTTATTGTTATTCTCTCTCTCTTTATATTCAATTGCTTGGCTATAATTCTTTCATTCCATTCTACTTTCTTTGATATGTCTTAAATGTATTTATTTTATATTGCATAGCAGTTTAGGCCTCAGTATAATCAAGTTAAAACTTAGACAATTCAACTTTTACTATGCAGAATAACCTATGCTTAAGTACCAGGACTACAAAGACAAACACAGAAATAGTTCACATATAGATATTATATATCTCTAGGGAGATAGAAAAAGAAAAATCTAGTGCAAAAACAAATTGGGGAGAGCAATTGATAAAGTACAGGAAGACAAAGAGAAAATGTTTTCCAGACTTGGGAGACAGTCAAATGTATAAGCAGGGTAGCAGGAGATAAAAAGTCAATTTCAGGTGGCTATTTAGTTTTTTAAGGGTGCGAGAGAATCATTCATATTTTTAGGCATTAGGGAAGAAAGATTAGGTAAAGAGACATTGTAAGTGATAAAAGAATTTTTTTTAATAGGCAACATCTCAAAAGAGACAATGTATTTTTGAAAGCAACAAATGGGTGGGACTGGCTTTGGCAAAGTTAAAAACCATCTCTTTCTCAGAGACTAAAGAATAAATTACGGTGTGAAAGACAGTTTGGGGGGCACAGAATAAAGGAGAAAGTCGTTTAAAGACAAATGGCCTCAAATTTTTAGAAAAAGAAGGAGGGAAAGGAGAGATGTTTTAGGGAATTTGAATAGAAAAGAGAATCTGAGAATAGCTACTTTGGGGAAGAAGATAGTTAACCACAGTAAAATAAAAGGCTTGCCATTTAGCAGTGAGGGTTCAGTTGGGTTAGATACACATTTGTAATGGACCTGTTCAGTATGATTGTTTGATTTTTTCCTAGTAAGATTCAAAGAGGAAATCTTTGTCTTTGAACTTGGAATTTGCTATGCCTATATTACCTCACCCCTGTTTGAAAAGGATGCATTAATTATTTCTCCCTTTCTTCCCTCCTCAAGAGAGCAAGTAATAAGCATGCTGATATAGGTTATAAGTGTATAATCCTTTTAAATATATTTCTATATTAGTCATGTTTTAAGAAAATCAATATAAAAGGGAAAAACCATGAAGAAGAAAGCAACAAAGTAAAAATAGTATGCTTTGATCCATATTCAGTTTCCAAAATCTATTGTCTTGCATCAGTATATTGCTGAGAAGAATAGAGCCTGTCATGATTGATTATCATATAATCTTGCTGTTATAATGTACAATGTTCTCCTAGTTCTGTGTACTTCACTCAGCATCAGTTCATTTAAGTCTTTCCAGGCTTTTCTGAAATCAGTCTGTTCATTTCTTATAGAACATTAGCGCACTGGGGAAGAAAGATTATTCCTTTGCATTCAAATAGCACAGCTTATTCAGCCATTCACCAATTGATAGGCATCCATTCAATTTCCATTCTTTGCTACCACAGAAAGAGCTGCTACAAACATTTTTCTTAGGGGGTCTTTTCCTTCCTTTTATTATCTTTTTGGGATGTAGACTTAATAGTGGCACTGATAGATCAGAAGATATGCACAGTTTGATAGCCTTTAGGCATAGTTCCAAATTTCTCTTCAGAATGGCTGGATCAATTCACGAGTCTACCAACATGTATTATTATGCCAATTTTCCCACAACCCCTCCAACATTTATCATTATTTTTTCCTGTCATCTTAGACAATCTGATAGGTATAAGATGGCATCTCAGAGTTGTTTTGATTTCACATTTCTCTAATCAATAAGTAAATTAGAGCATTTTTTTCATATGTCTATAGATGGCTTTAATTTCATCATCTGAAAATGTCTGGTCATATCCTTTGACTATCAATTGGGGAGTTTCTTGCCTTTTTGCATTTGATTGTAAAAATGTCATGCCCTAATATATGGTTAATTTTTGTGTAAGTGCCACTGTACCATGTATCACTGAGAAAAAGGTATATTCCTTTTTATCCCCTTTAACTTTTCTTCAGAGGTTTATCATACCTAACTGCTAAAATTCTATTAATCTCCTTAACTTCTTTTTTGTTTATTTTGTGGTCAGATTTATCTAATTCTAAGAGAGAGATCTTAAGATCCCCAACTAGAATAGTTCTGCTATATATTTCTTCCTGACATTCATTTACTTTCTCTAATAGTACCCTTTGGCAAGATGTAGTTTCCTTCTTTATCTCTTTTAATTAGATTTGGTTTTTGCTTTGTCTGAAGTCAGGACAAAGGGGCCTCCTCTGATGATCTGGGTTATGGCTCCTGCTAGATTCCTTGCACCTACCTGCACTTTGCCATGCTCCCCTTTTACCCAAAGTGAAACAGAACTTCGCAGAAGTCCTTCTTAATTATCTTAACCTGGAAAAATTTTCCACAGTGTGTTTTTTTTTTTTTATGATTTAGAGGCTTGATTTTGTGTTGTTTCTCAGGGAAGCTGGAGAGAACTCAGGCAACTTCCTGATTTCTCTGCATCATCTTTTCTCAGTTCCACCTTTAAAATCTTTTAAAACCAAATTTAAATGTCACATTCTTTGTCTTTCCCAATCCTCCCTATTGGAATAACTTCTGCTTAAACTCTCACATGTCATTCTGTATTTAATTATTATTTTGTATTGTAAAGTAATTACATATATGTCACATTCACCTATTAGATTCTAAGCTACTTTCTCCACACAGCTGCCAAATTCCCCTTCTCAAAAAGTTTTAGTAGCTCCCTGCTGTTTCTAGGATAAATAGGAAACATACTAGGTGTTATTAAAAGCCCCTTGTAATCTGATTCTGAACCTACTTTCCAGATTGATTTCATAATAACCGCTCAACTCTCCTCCACCCAACCACACCATATTTTGCATTCTAGTCAAACAACACTATTTAAGCTTGCTCTCAAACATGGCATTCTACCTTCATCTCAGAGAAAGTTAAGTAGTAATAAGGAAGATCTAGAAAGGTTTCTTGCAGAAGAGTAGGATAGAAATGAGGAATAAGAGAATTTCAAGTATTGTAGATATTCAAAAGAAATGCAGTCAAGAGAGTGTATGTCTGATGGGAGGGATAGCAAGGAGAACAGAGTCATTAGATTGTGGAGTATGTGGAGAGGATTAGGATATAGGGAGACAGGTTATGAAGCGGTTTTAAAAAACCAGGATTTTATTGATCATTAAATTAAAATGAACTTGAAAAGGCTGATGAATTTGGAGAGCAAATTGTTTAAAGGCTGTTGATGTGAGTAGGGTGAAGATTTTAGTACAGATACTGTACTCTGAAAAAGACAAGAGTAACTCTAAAACAAGTAAGGACATTAGACAACGCATGTTTGTATTCCCTCAAAGATGAAAGATCAAGTCCACATATGAAAATAGTTCCTTAACTCCCATCACTGTGATTTTCATTTTCACTCAACCTTCAACTGGAATGTTTGTATCTTAGATCTCACTGTCATCCATAATCGTTCCTACATGACAATGAATCCTAAAATTCCCCCCTCTCATAATAATCTTCTTTATCTCTTTACTTTTGCCTCATTTCTCCTAAACCTATTCATTTTCACTCATTTTTAATACCACTATTGTATATTGTGTGAAGGACTATTCTAATCCTACTATTTTCCAGACTGCTGAACAATTTTCCTAGCAATTTTTGTCAGATAAGAATCCTTTCCAATTCAGCTGAAATCTTTGAGTTTGACATGCACTATTCTATTGTATTTCCTTCTGTGTCTCATTTCCCTCATGTGTCCTACTGATTATCCTTCAGTACCAAATCATTTTAGTGATCATTGCTTTGCAGTACAATGACCAGGCTCTTTACCTCATTTCATCCTACTTTTTTTCATTATTACCCTTGATATTCTTAACCTTTTATTGTCATATATTAATTTCATTACTATTTCCCTATAAATATAAAATATTACTAGAGGAATTTGGTACAGCACTGAACAAGTAAATTAATTTAGCTAGAATCATCATGCTTAATATATTAGATCAGTCCATCCATGAATGATTAATATTTCTCCATTATTTATATATGTACTTTTTTCCAGCAAAAGTTTGATTCATATAGTTCTTTGATATATCATGGTGGAAATGCTCCCAAACATTTTGTAAATTACTATGGTTAATTTGATTGGAATTTATCTAACTATTCCTTCTATGTTTTATTGGATATTATGGTTAAGTTAAAAATTTTTGCTTAACTGATAACTTGAATCAAAAAAGACATTTTAACTTGTTATGAAAGGAAAAATCTTTCCAACATTAATGCTCCTATGTGAATTTTTTTTTTAAGTGAGATTCTTGGGCCTCTTGAAAAAAAAAGAATATTGGCCAACATAGTTTTGTAAGTACTCTCAGGAGGTGAAATGGTCAAGCTTACTATGCCTGGAGGGAAGGAATCCATAGGCTGGAGAGGAACAGCTTTTACCTCTCCAGGAGGTATATCAGTTGTTCCAGCTGCATACAACTCTATCCTCCGCAATTGTAATCTCTTTCTCCCATCAGATGGCTTCCTGGCTGATTAGTCATGTGTGGGTACTGAACTTCTAGGCATTCTCTTGGGTCCCTTATCCCATTTCCCTGATGCCCATTCTATTCTGCTATATTCTGATGCCCAATGGAACTCTCTGTTGCATTTTGGACATGGGGTACTGGGTCTTGTTTTCACACACTGTCTCTGTGCCAATATTGAACTTTCAGATGCCCTACTTTACCACATTGAAAGCATTGACGAGTCTCTCCAGAGGTCCCTTGCCAAAAGGGACCCTGTCTTCCCATGTTGGGATCTTAGGAGGTCTGCTTGGCTATAAAAGGCATTTGTGTCCACTATGGCACAGCGTCTTATGATCCCCTATAAAGGAGCATCCTTGCAAAATCCTAGTATAATTCTTCTGCAAACCTCATTAGCATTTTCTTTAGGAAGTTGCCTTATCAAAATGTCTGTTACTGCATTTTCACCATTAGTCTATATGATAGCTATCTGCAAATGTTCCACAAAATCAGCAAAGGCTTCATTTGGCCCTTGTGCAATTTTTGTGAAGATCTCACCCTTGTCATTTTTATTGTGGAGAGAAGCCCATGCTTATTTTTTTTAATTTTTTAATTGATTTTATAATTATAACATTTTTTGACAGTACATATGCATAGATAATTCTTTACAACATTATCCTTTGTACTCCCTTCTGTTCCGAATTTTCCCCTCCTTCCCTCTACCTCCTCCCATGGGAATGGCAGGCATTCCCATACATGTTAAATATGTTATAGTATATCCTAGATACAATATATATGTGCAGAACCGACCTTTGTTGTTGTTGTTGCAAAGGAAGAATTGGATTTGGAAGGTAAAAATAACCTGGGAAGAAAAACAAAAAATGCAAACAGTTTACACTCATTTCCCAGTGTTCCTTCTTATCTGTAGCTGATTCTGTCCATCATTGATCAGCTGGAAGTGAGTTGGATCTTCTTTATGTTGAAGATATCCACTTCCATCAGAATACATCCTCATACAGTATTGTTGTTGAAGTGTATAATGATCTCCTAGTTCTGCTTATTTCACTCAGCATCAGTTGATGAAAGTCTCTCCAAACTGCTCTGTATTCATTCTCTTGGTCATTTCTTACAAAACAATAATATTCCATAACATTCATATACCATAATTTACCCAACCATTCTCCAATTGATGGGCATCTGTTCATTTTCCAGTTTCTAGCCACTACAAAAAGGGCTGCCACAAACATTTTGGCACATACAGGTCCCTTTCCCTTCTTTAGTATTTCCTTGGGATATAAGCCCAGTAGTAGCACTGCTGGATCAAAGGGTATGCACAGTTTGATAACTTTTTTGGGCATCATTCCAGATTGCTCTCCAGAATGGTTGGATTCTTTCACAACTCCACCAACAATGCATCAGTGTCCCAGTTTTCCCACATCCCCTCCAACATTCATCATTATTTGTTCCTTTCATCTTAGCCAATCTGACAGGTGTGTAGTGGTATCTCAGAGTTGTATTAATTTGCATTTTTCTAATAAATAGTGATTTGGAACACTCTTTTCATATGAGTGAAAATAGTTTCAATTTCATCATCAGAAAATTGTCTGTTCATATCCTTTGACCATTTATCAATTGGAGAATGGCTTGATTTCTTACAAATTAGAGTTAATTCTTTGTATATTTTCGAGATGAGGCCTTTATCAGAACCTGTAACTGTAAAAATGTTTTGCCAATTTGTTACTTCCCTTCTAATCTTGTTTGCATTAGTTTTGTTTGTACAAAAGCTTTTTAATTTGATGTAATCAAAATTTTCTATTTTGTGATCAATAATGATCTCTAGTTCTCCTTTGGTCACAAATTCCTTCCTCCTCCACAAGTCTATGTTCCTCTAATTTATTTATGATCTCATTCTTTATACCTAAATCATGGACCCATTTTGATCTTATCTTAGTATGTGGTGTTAAGTGTGGGCCCATGCCTAGTTCCTGCAATACTAATTTCCATTTTTCCCAGCAGTTTTTGTCAAATAATGAATTCTTATCCCAAAAGTTGGGATCTTTGGGTTTGTCAAACACTAGATTGCTATTTTTATTCACTGTCTTGTCCTGTGAACCCAACCTATTCCACTGATCAACTAGTTTATTTCTTAGCCAATACCAAATGGTTTTGGTGACTGCTGCTTTATAATATAGTTTTAGATCAGGTACAGCTAGGCCACCTTCAGGTGATTTTTTTTTTTTTTTCCATTACATCACTTGAAATTCTCAACCTTTGTTCTTCTATATGAATTTTGTTGTTATTTTTTCTAGGTCATTAAATAGTTTCTTGGGAGTCCTATTGGTATAGCACTAAATAAATAGATTAGTTTAGGGAACATTGTCATCTTTATTATATTCGCTCGGCCTATCCAAGAGCACTTAATATTTTTCCAGTTATTTAAGTCTGACTTTGTTTTTGTGGCAAGTGTTTTGTAATTTTGCTCATATAATTCCTAACTTTCCTTTGGTAGATATATTCCCAAATATTTATACTATTGACCATTATTTTGAATGGAATTTCTCTTTGTATCTCTTGCTGTTGGATTGTGTTGGTAATGTATAAAAATGCTGAGAATTTATGTGGATTTATTTTGCATCCTGCAACTTTGCTAAAGTTCTGAATTATTTCTAATAGCTTTTTAGCAGTCTTTGGGGTATACCATCATATCATCTACAAAGAGTGATAGTTTAATTTCCACATTACCTACTCTAATTCCTTGAATCTCTTTCTGAGCTCTTACTGCTGAGGCTAGAGTTTCTAGTACAATATTGAATAGTAATGGTGATAGTGGGCAGCCTTGTTTCACTCCTGATCCAGTCTGGGAAAAGTTCCAGTTTATCGCCATTACATATGATGTTCACTGATGGTTTTAAATATATGCTCCTGATTATTTTAAGGAATAGTCCATTTATTCCTATACTCTCGAGCGTTTTTATTAGGAATGGATGTTGGATTTTATCAAATGCTTTTTATGCATCTATTGAGATGATCATATGGTTTTTGTTAATTTGGTTATTGATATAGTTGATTATGCTAATAGTTTTCCTAATATTGAACCAGCCCTGCATTCCTGGTATAAATCCCACTTGGTTATAGTATATTATCCTGGGGATGATTTTCTGTAGTCTTTTTGCTAAGATTTTGTTTAAGATTTTAACATCAATATTCATTAGGGAGATTGGTCTATAATTTTCTTTCTCTGTTTTCAGCCTACCTGGTTTAGGTATCAGTACCATGTCTGTGTCATAAAAGGAATTTGGTAGGACTTCTTCAATTCCTATTTTTTCAAATAGTTTATATAGCATTGGAGTTAGTTGTTCTTTAAATGTTGGATAGAATTCACATAGAAATCCATCTGGTCCTGGGGATTTTTTCTTATGGAGTTGGTTAATAGCTTGTTCTATTTCTTTTTCTGAAATGGGACTATTTAGACTGCTTACTTCTTCCTCTGTTAATCTGGCCAAGCTATATTTTTGAAGGTATTCTTCCATTTCATTTAAGTTATCGAATTTATTGGCATAAAGTTGAGCAAAGTAGCTCCTAACTATTGTTCTAATTTCCTGTTCATTAGTGGTGAGTTATCCCTTTTCAGTTTTAAGACTAACAATTTGCTTTTCCTCTTTTCTTTTTTTAATCAGTTTTACTAAGGTTTTGTCTATTTTGTTGGTTTTTTCATAGAACCAACTCTTAGTTTTATTAATTAATTAATTCAATAGTTTTTTTACACAAAATCAGCAAAGGGTTCATTTGGCCCTTGTGCAATTTTTGTGAAGATCTCACCCTTGTCATTTTTATTGTGGAGAGAAGCCCATGCTTATTTTTTTAAATTTTTTAATTGATTTTATAATTTATAATTATAACAATTATAACTTTTATTCTGAATGTATCACCCTTTCAGGTGTGTTTCCTGTAAGTAGGATTCTGGTTTTTAATCCAGTCTTCTAACTGCTTCCTCTTTATGGGGGAGTTTACCCTTTTTATTTTCAATTTTATTAATCTCACCTTTTATTTTTAGAATTTCAAGTTCTGTGTGTGTCTGGAGGTTTTTAATTTGTTCCTTTTCTAGCATTTTAGTTGTAAGCCCAATTCGTAGGCCTCTAGAGATATAAAACTTCCCCTTATTACTGCTTTGGCTGTATCCCACACATTTTTGGTATGATGTCTCATTATTGTCATTTTCTTGGGTGAAGTTATTAATTATGTCTATGATTTGCTGTTTTACCCAATCATTCTCTAGCATGAGATTATTTAGTTTCCAATTATTTTTTGGTCTATTTTCCCCTGGCTTTTTAGTAAATGTAATTTTCATTGCATTGTGGTCTGAAAAGGATGCATTTACTATTTCTGCCTTACTGCATTTGATTTTGAGGTTTTTATGATCAATTTTTGTATAGGTTCCATGAACTGCTGAGAAGAAAGTGTACTCCTTTCTGTCTCCATTTACCTTTCTCCAAAGATCTATCATATCATACTTTTCTAGTATTCTATTTACCTCTTTGTCTTCTTTCTTATTTATTTTGTGGTTTGATTTATCTAATTCTGAGAGTGCAAGGTTGAGATCTCCCACTATTATAGTTTTGCTGTCTATTTCTTCTTGCAGCTCTCTTAATTTCTCTTTTAAGAATTTAAAAATTCATATATGAATTTGGTGCATATATGTTTAACATTGATACTGCTTCATTATCTATGCTACCCTTTAGCAAGATATAATGCCCTTCCTTATCTCTTTTAATTAGATCAATTTTTGCTTTTGCTTAATCTGAGATGAGGATGGCTACCCCTGCTTTTTTGGCTTCACCTGAAGCATAGTAGATTCTGGTACATTTATTCTGTATGTATCACCCTGTTTCAGGTGTGTTTCCTGTAAACAACATATAGTGGGATTCTGGCTTTTAATCCAGTCTTCTAACTTCTTCCTCTTTATGGGGGAGTTTACCCCTTCACATTTATGGTTAAAATGACAAATTCTATATTTCTTGCTATCCTGTTAACCTCTGCTTTTGCTTTTCTCCTTTTCTTCCCCCTTACCCCCCTCCCCAGTATTAAATTTGTGAGTGCCACTTGCTTTTCACAGCCTTCCCTTTTTAGTATCCTTCCCCCACATTAAAGTTCCTCCACCTATTTTACCCCTTTTCCTCACAATTTCTGTATTCCCTTCCCCTTAGCTTACTCCTTCCATTTTCACTTTTTCCCTCCCACTTTTCAATGAAGTGGAAGAAGTTTCACCATAAATCGAATATGTCTATTGATATACAATTTCCTTTCCACCTCTAGTTTCTAGGACAAATTATACATGTGTTCTTTACATATCTTTATGGCAGAAATATAGTTCCCAAGATTTCTTTTTACCTTTTTAGAAATCTCTTGAGTTCTGTATTTGAAGATCAAACATTTTGTGTAGATCTTTTTTTTCATCAAGAATAAATGGAATTCATTTATTTCGTTAAATGTCCATCTTCTTCCCTGGAAAAGGATGGTCAATTTTGCTGGGTAAGTTATTCTTTGGCTGCATACCAAGTTCCTTAGCCTTTTGGAATATCATATTCCAGGCCCTTTGTTCCTTTAATGTGGCCGCTACTAGATCCTGGGTTTTCCTTATTGTGGCTCCTCCATATCTGAATTGCTTTTTTCTAGCCACTATATTTCTTGGCGTTTTGATTTTAGTGCCCCTTTTAGTAGGTGATCGATGAATTTTTTTCAATGTCTATTTTACTCTCTGTTTCTAAAACGCCTGGGCAGTTCTCTTTGATAATTTCCTGGAAAATAGTGTCCAGGCTTTTTTTTCCTTCATATTTTTCAGGGAGTCTGATTATTCTCAATTGTCTCTCCTGGATCTATTTTCCAGGTCTGTTGTCTTCCCAATAAGGTACTTGAAATTCTTTTCCATTGTTTCGTTTTTCTGGTTTTGCTTGGCTACTTCTTGGTTTCTCCTTGAGTCATTCAATTCTACTTGTTCGATTCTGATTTTCAGTGATGTATTTTCTTCACTCACTTTTTTATATCTTTTTGTAATTGTCCAATTGCGTTTTTAAGTGAGTTTTTTTTCTTCTATAGAATTTTTACCATTTCATCAATTTTATTTTTTAGGGAGCTGTTTTCTTTTTTCCAGCTCACTAATTTTGTTTCTCAGTGATTTGATTTCTTTATCCACTATCTTTAAGTGCGTGGAATCACTTCTCCAGACTCTCTTGCCAAGCTTCCCTTTCCTTTTCCAATTTCTCTTCTATCTCTCTTGTGAGAGCCTTTTTGATTTCCTCTATGAGAGTTTTGTGTATTGAAGAGCAGATCATATCCCACTTAGGGAATTCCTCTGGAGACAGTCTGCTTTAATCTCCTCAGGGTTTGAAGTCTGCTCTCTATATAGAAGCTGTCAATGGTTAGAGCCTTTTAAATTTGTGTTCATTTTGTCAGAGCAGAATCAAAGAAAACAAACTGACAAAAGAAACAATTGGTCTGTTTCGGGGGGGGGGATGGGGCTGGACAGTGTTTCCAGGCTTCCTCTACAGACTGCAGGAGACAGCAGTGAGTCACTAACAGGACATCAATGGCTTCGCTGTCTGTGCTGAGTCTGCACTCTGAGGCTCTAAGAACAAGCTGAGTTATTCCAGGTGATGGTGAGGGTGGCCAGGTCTCGAGAGAGGCTAGCTTTCTGGGATTTTATTCTTTACCTCCTGTGTTTACACCTTCTCTGCTGATCCTGGCTTGCTGCCAAGATGGAATATCCACACTGGGGTAAAGGTTGTTCCACCGAAACAGCAGAGATCACACCCCTCCCCCCCTCAGGTCTGAGCAGTGTGAGCTGCTTGCCTTGCTCTCGCTACTTGCCCTCAGCCTGCACCCAATCTGTTCGTCCCCTCCCCTTAGCAAAAACAGACCTTTTCTGGCGAATTTCAAGGATATCTTCTGTTGGTAATTATTTGTTGGTTTTTTTCCAGTCAAGTCTTAATTCCGAGGCTTGTTATGAAGTAAATTCTGAGAGAAAATGTGGAGCTCAAGCAGCTGTGTGCGTTCTCAACGCCATCTTATCCAGAAGTCTAGAAGCCCATGCTTTGATAGCAGCAGCAGCAACTTGCTCATATGCTGCTATGGTGTATTTAATCTGTACTGAAATTTCTGCAAAACAACCTACACCTGTTAGTTGGTCACAGGTGATTGAAGTATTAACTCCACTTTGACAATTTTGTATCGTACAGACCTTTTCATTCAGAAAGCCACAACAAGTTTTGTCCAGGTTGTAAGCATACCCTTGCTATAGATTTCCAGTCACTAGGGGTTAAGACTTCATAAGCCAAATTCTGTAATAACCTCTTAACATAAGCTGCTGTAGCCCCATAAAGATTGCAAGCCTTTTTCAGGTCTTTGAGGATGTCTATATCAAAAGGAGTGTGTCTTCTACTTTCTTGACCTGAAGAGTTAAAACTGTTGAATCACAGGATATATTTGCAGTTTCAAATCACCTATATTCTACTCTTCCTCTGTGGCTTTAAGTACTGTCTTTTGCAATCTAGTCATAGGAAAGGATGATTGCTGGCAGGTGGAGGTGGGGGAAGAAGTAGGTGCTGGTGGTGTCACTGCCTCTCCTATTACTCTTCCTCCCTCCAGGTGGAGTTGATGGAGGCATGTCAATAATCTGCTCCCTAGGCAGGGTTGAAGCTGCCTACCTCATGAGAGTGAGAATCACCATCCCTTTGAACCTCATTTAAGTCCTCATTCCCTCTGGCAATATGGTCATTAGACTGTTCTTTGTCTTCCTCTTTTTCCTCACATTTCCTCATCTGGCTGTTCCTCAAACTTTTCCTTTTTCTATAACTTGCACCATTCTTTAAGGCCAATTGTATTATGTTGTATATTTAGAATGCTTCCATGGAAATTGAATGAGGACCTTTATCATTTTAGTATTCACATAATTGTTCTCCTACTAGCTTCTAATTATCTATAGTTATTTCTTCTTCCTCTAAGAACCAAAGGGACATGCGTTTTAATGTATTCAAGAGTCTAGCAATCTGTTCCAAGTTATAATTAGGCTTTGTCCCTCAATCAACTTAAGCCTGCTTTCTATAGCGCCCCTTCGGGGCAGGGTTGGGCCTGGGGACTGGAGAGAATCTTTCCTAAGATCTGCCCCATTTCAGCTAGAAAAGGTTACTAGTTTAGCCTTAAACAAGTAAGTTCCTTGTTTGTCTATTAAAATACTCACCTAATTTCCTGATCACCAGGTGGCTTCTTCAGTGAAAGTAGGGTCCTTGGCCCACACCTTGGGCGCCAAATGTAATGACCTCGTTAGCACCCTGGATATTTTAGAATCAGCTGGAGTCAGGATAAGCAAAAGTCCTTGATCTTTAGTGGTGGTCTTTTGGGGTCCCCATCAAGAGAATAGATATAGGAATCTGTCTCTCCACTGCCAAAAAATGATTCCCACTTGTCCTACTCTACCCTCCGATGCCTCTTTTCATTCACTGTATACACCCACAGATAGAGCCAGCACAGAATAGTTCGGCAGGGTTATTCTCCAACTGTATGCTAATAGAGTATTGTCCAATTGTCAATTAGCTTCAAGTGCTTGAACTCAGCACAACTCAATTTCAGCCCTTTGCATATCAGCAATGACCTAAAATCATATAGTGCACATTTTTTTTAAAGTGTCTTTTAGAAGTAATATATACACTTCTTGAAAATCATAGCACTTAATATTTAAAAGAAGGATTAAATATCAGATCATTAGTTTGAAGGAAAAGTTTCCACTTTATTAGTAGCAGATTATACTTATTCTGAAATTTTACACTGTGAGCAGATGGTTTGACAGTTTTATTATTTAGTAAGAATGATAAATGATGACTTAACATTTAGCAAACAAATTTCTGTACTTTTTGGACTCTTTCCATGGCTGGGGATGTTGTAAAAATTAATAAAGTATTTGTGTATTTGTCCTGCCCCAGGATTTCATCTATATAGGAGGCTCCTATTGTAGAAATTCCCTCTGCCAGCTATTCAACTTAGAGCCTTAGAGTTTCCTTGAGTTACTGAGAAGTTAAGTGGCTTGTCTAGAATTACAGTCAGTATGTGTCTGAGGCATAATAACTTGACACATATTACCTATGTGGCCTTGGGCAAAAATCACTTACTGTAACAATGTTCCAGGCATCAAAGACTTTAACTCACAGATAATCTGCATTAGTAGAAGAAGTTTCTTTACCTCAAGAATTCTCCAATGAAACCATCAGTTTAACCCTCTTGTCCTATAGCAATCATATGTTCCTTGCAGGGCCTCCATTTTGTGAAGGGCCCCAGACTGAACAATATTCATGACTTTTTCAGTTCTACTCCTGATTTTCTGGACTTTGCCACCAGGCATCTACTGTCTTATATACTGTCTCACCCTGAAATATACCTTAGCAACTGGGACCTCTTCACCCAGAAACAATCAACTTCTCCAGCCTTCTCATCTTGAAACATACATCCATGAGTCTAGCCTCTTATTTTATTGATGAGGTACCTCCATTTTGTTTAAGAGCTCTCCTTTCCAAGCTCTACTTCTAACATTATAGATTTAAAACTCATGCCCTCCTGTGGTCATGCCTTCCTCTTAAATGCCAATTTTCAGCCCCCTTTTGTATGTGGTCTTCCCTTAATGTAATGTAGAATCCTTGAATATAGAGACTGTCTTTCCTTTTCCTTTTTTTTTTTTTTTTTTTTTTTTTTTTTTTGTATCCTCAATACTTAGTATAGTATTTCAATAAGTGTTTGTTGCCTTGCTTTGTCTATTTCATTTTTTACTGGCGACCAAAGCCAATTTTTATGGCTGGTTCCATGTAGAAATTAAGTTTTGAATATTATTTTTATAACAATAAGTAAGCTTGGCTCTAAAACTATAAAACATGAATAAAATTAAGACCACTAGTAGGTAACAGATGGAGGAGAAAATAACTAGCGGTATACTGACCAGCTAGTGAGAGCTGGTTATTAAATTTTCATTGTGACCATAAGTATTTTACGTATATACCTTTTCCTCCAGAGATTCGGTTGTTAAATATTCACCGGCACACCACTGGAAAAACCCCACTTACAATTTTTAGTTGTGTGATATTAGGCACCTCCTTTAATCCACTTATCTGGGCAATCTGTAAAATGCCTACATGATATATAAAGGCTTTTCAAACTCTCATTTATGAAAAGGATAAATAAATCCATTGGAAAGAGATTTTAAAAAGCAGCTACTTCTAGAATTACACTTCCATCTGGGAATTATCAGGAATAAAGTAGTTTGATGGTTTCTTAATATATAAGTCAAGAAATACAATGAATAACTTAACATTAATAGCTACATAGGAAGATGAACCTGGAATTACTTATTGTATCTGGAACCTAATTAGAAAAGGATCTCCAATCCATGATCACCAGATTGAGCTGACCTACCTAGGAATAAAATATATCAGAAGAAGAAACATGACTTTTGTTCAGTCATATCAATCTAGATTCTGTGACTAAGGTTTATAATATATATCCTCATCATATCATAGTCAAATAGGTTCTGTGCTCCATATGGTTGACTAAGAATGTTATAATTTAAATCAAAAGTATCAAATATACAGTTTTAAGTGTGGCCTGAGTTAGTTTAAAAGATAATTCCTATCTGATTTTAATGTGTTAGTAAATTAATAAAATATATATAAAATGTGTTTTTTCTAAGTCAATAAGTAGCCCAATGGGATCATCACATGTGGTTTGGTGGCCCCAATTCTATTTGATTTTGATAACACTGATGTAAATAAGTGACTATAGAAAAAGGTTTGGAACTAGAGAAGAGGCAGAGCCATGAAGCCAAGGTAAAAGTCTAAAGGAAAAGGTAATTGCAGTAAAACCATCAGAAGCTAGATATAGATAGTGTTCTCTTTGAATATGTTTGAGGAAGCTTAACCACATAAAAGAAATCTCATAAAGCCAGAAAGAAAACCCAAGAACTGTTCTTTAAGTTCAGTATAATTTTCACCCACTTAAGATCTTCAATGTTTTTTGAAATAGCAGTATAATTTTTCAGTACTTTAAAAATCATCCACAAAATTTTAAGTCAAGAGAAAATAGAAAAAAAGACTTTTTTAAAGCTTTTAATTTTCAAAATACGTGAATAGTTTTCAACATTCATCCTTGCAAAACTTTGTGTTCTAAATTTCTTTCTCCCACCTCTCTTCTACAGCATGTAACCCAATATATGTTAAATATGTGCAACTCTTTTATACATATTTCCATAATTGTCATGCTGCACAAGAAAAATAGATCAAAAAGGGAAAAAATGTGAGAAAGAAAAGAAAATGCAAGCAAACAACAAAAAAGTGAAAATACTATGTTGTGATCCACAGTCAATCCCCACAGTTGTCTCTCTGAGTGCAGTTGGCTCTCTCTGTCACAAGATCTTTGGAACTGGCCTGAATCACCTCACTGTTGAAAAGAGCCACTGTCAGAATTTATCATTGTATAATCTTCTTGTTGCCATATACAATGATCTGCTCATTTCATTTAGCATTAGTTCATGTAAGTCTCTCCAGGCCTCTCTGAAATCATCTTGCTGATCATTTCTAATAGAACAATAATATTCCATAACATTCATATGCCATAAACTTATTCAGCCATTCTCCAATTGATGGGCATCTGTTATGGGCCAGAACTTGAAACAAGGTGCTAAGTGATTATGTACTTAGTACTTATTAGTGTTCACACCTTTAAGAGAGCATATATAAGGAGGAGATTCAGAAGTTCAGGAGATTCACAAGTCGGGAAGAAATATAAATAAGAAGCTCTCAGGGACAAGCCCACAGAAGCCCACAAGCCCACTCTTTTTGAAGGAGGAGTCAAGATTCACTCCAACTTCCACCTTTGTGCTGGATGGAGACATTGGGAGGATGAGAGGCTGCAGTGCTGACCTTTGTGCTGGATGGAGACATTTGGAGGAAACTCTTGGAACCAAGGAGAGAGATAGGCCCCTAAGAAAGCTAACCGGGCCCAGGAAAAGAAACAAGACTTTGAAGGAGAAAATAAAGGATCTGGACTTTAATACCTGGCTGCATTTGGAGTGATTATTCTGAACTGAAACTAAGGCTACCTCCAGAAGCTCCTCAAGAAATCTGCTCCCAGAGAACAATTATATTTTAGAGAAGAACATTACATTTTGGTGCCCAAACAGGGACAGACATGATCCTGATTTCAGTGGAAAAGCCTTCTCAACCCAGAAATTAGGGTGAATATAAAAATAAACAAGGAAACTTTATTAAAGAGCGAAAGTAATATTTCACCTAAAATGGAACAGATGTTTATAAAACAGCCTTCTGTTTCTCTTCAAGGAAAATGTGTAGAGAGCATTGTCAGGGTTATGAAAAGCCAAGGTTTGATTATAATTTGGAGCAGATCACTGAACTTTTAGAAACTGTACAATACACATCTCCTTGGTTCTCTATAGAAAAAGAATTGGATCTAGAGGAGTGAAAATTAGTAGGAGAGCAACTTTGTCAATATTACAATAAAAATGGACCTTACTCAATTTCCAAAGATACACTTAATACATACAATTTAATACCACTGGCTTTAGGAAATTATATGAGTTATAGAATAAGGAAAAAGAAGAAAGAGCAGGAGGAGGAGGTGCCAACTAAACTAGGAGAAAAGGATGAAGAATCAGATAAGAATTCACAGCAGGAGAAATTAGATAATTTCCAATCCCCTGATCTACTTCCCTCAATTAACCCTTCATGCGTGGAGGGAAAAGGAAGAAGGGGAGAGGCAGTAATGCAATCAGAACCACCTATTAAGCAACCTATGACAGGATTAGAAAAAGCATTGGTCAAGGCAAAAAAATGAAGGACAGGATGTATCTGATTTTATAAGTGCATACCTTGTGATTGAAGAGCTTCATTCTTCAGGTCAAAAGAGGAGAAGATACACTCCTTTTGATCCGGAAAAAATTAAGGATTTGGAAAAAGGTTGTACTCTTTATAGTGCTATGTTATCTTATGTTAAGATGTTACTAAGTAATTTGTCTTATGAAATCCTAACCCTCAGTGATTGGAAATCCATAGCAAGGACATGTTTAGAATCTAGACAAAACTTGTTGTAGCTTTTCATAAATTATATGGGACTCAAGCCAGATGGAATCAGCATACAGGAGTTAATGTACAAGTCATTTTTGCCCAACTAGCCAGTGAAGGTCAGTATGGAGAGAATTCAGCAAAGATTAATTATCCCATAACAGTGTATGAGCAAATTTCTAAGGCTGCAATAAAAGCTTGGGGTTCCCTCCCTAGACAAAAAGATCGAGGGGAAGCCTTCACAAAAATAGAGCAAGGTCCCAGTAAACCCTTTGCAGATTTTGTGGGACATCTGCAAACTGCTGTCACAAGAACCATTGGAGAAAATGCAGTTACAGAAATAATGACCAGACATCTGGCTAAGGAAAATGCCAATGAGATTCGCATAAGAATTATATGGGGACTAACAAAGCTGCTCCTTTAGAGATCATAAGACACTGTGCCACAGTGGGTCCAAGTGCTTATTATACCCAGACTATGATGACTATGGGAAGACAGAATCCCTCTTGGCAAGGGAATTATAGAGAGAGTCATCGATGTTTTCAATGGAAAAGTTGGACATCTAAGAGCATAGTGTAAATATGGAGATAGAGTGAGAAGACAGGCTGAGAAAAAAACCAAAACCCTATGTCCAAAATGCCATAAGGGCTTCCCCTGGGCCTCAGAATTTAGATTGACCCAGGGAAATGAGAGGCAGGGCCCAGCTCCAAGACCTCAATCAAAAGATAGGTGGGGCATGTTGGCAGCTGAGTTTACACACAGAGAATCTTTAGAAGGTCAGGACTCTGATATGATCTATCAGCCAAAAAGCAATCACATGGCAGAAAGGGATTACTTGATCAACCAACAGAAAAGCAATCAGATAGCAGAAAGGGATTACGATTGGGGAGAATACATGTTTTTCAAACCAACAGGGCAGTGTCCAGTGCAGACAACTCCAATGTAATTGCCAGATGATGAGGAGCAATTTAGAAAGTGGTAAATAGAAGAGACTAGATAGGTTAACTGCCTAGGAGAGAGGGTTTGCTTGTATTTTTACAGACAGAGAAGGAAACAGATGGGTGGCAACAAGCACCTGGAGAAAGATAGAAAGGGAGAAAAACCTCAAAACAAAGGAGAAGATCTAAGAAACATCTGACACTGAAAGAGCATGGCTGATGATAAAGACTGTTGTAGGACTTGAAAACCAGTAGGAATCATTGGATTCCCTAACACAAGATAAGACTGTTATAGGACTTGAAAACCAGCAGGAATCATTGAATTTCTTGAGATGAAAAATTGTTGATGAGACTATTGCAGGACTTCAAATCTTGCAGGAATTATTGGATTCCTGGCACATGAACTAATGTTCAATAGATTGGTTTTGGACTGTTTCTGGGACTTATGGACATATAATCCCCCATGTTGATTCATGTTATTTGTTACATCATTTCTAGTCTGTATTATATTGCTATGTGCTTATGTAATTTATGTAATTATGTGTAATATCTCCCATATTGATGGATTTATGTATGCCTGTTTTAAGAGTGAGCCCCTTCAGAAACCCACTAATCTGATTTGATTTCCCATTTCCTTTGGTGTTTTCATCTCCCTTTCTGAGAAGTCAGGGAGGGCGTGACCACCTCCTTTTTATAGTGTTTTCACTTCTCTTTTGAGCAGTCAGGGAAGGCATGATCACCTTCTTTTTTGGGGTTTTCATCTCCTTGAGGTCAGGGAGGTCATGACCACCTATGTTCTAAATCAAAAGAAAACGGGAGATGTTATGGGCCAGAACATGAAACAAGGTGCTAAGTGATTATGTACTTTGTACTTATTAGTATTCACATCTTTAAGAGAGCATATATAAGGAGGAAATTCACAAGTCCAGGAGATTCACAAGTTGGGTAGAAATATAAACAAGAAGCTCTAAGAGACAAGTCCATTCTTGGATTTCTGGGAGATTCACAAGCCCACAGAAACCCACAAGCCCACTCTCTGGGAGGAGGAGTCAAGATTCTTTCCAACTTCTACCTTTGTGCTGGCTGGGGACATTGGGAGGACAAGAGGCTGAAGCTGGCTGGAGACTGAAGGACAAACCTTTGGATTCAGAGACATTTGGAGGAAGCTCTTGGAACCAATGAGAGAGTTAGGCCTTTAAGAATGTTAACTGGACTCAGGAAAAGAGACAAGACTTTGAAGGAGAAAATAAAGGATCTGGACTTTAATACCTGGCTGCATTTGGAGTGATTATTCTGAACTGAAACTAAGGCTGCTTCCAGAAGCTTCCCAAGAAATCTACTCCCAGAAAATGATTACATTTTAGAGAAGAACATTATAGGCATCCACTCAGTTTCCAGTTCCTTGCCACTACAAAAAGGGGTACCAGAAACATTTTTGCACATGTGGGTCCCTTTCCCTTCTTTAGGATCTCTTTGGTGGAATATAGGCCCAGTGAAGACACTCCTAGTTCAAAGGATATGCACAGTTGATAACCCTTTGGGCATAATTCCATATTGCTCTCCGGAATAGTTTGATCAAGTCACCAACAATATATTAGAGGCCCAGTTTCCTACATCCCCTGCAACTTTCATCATTATCTTTTCCTGTCATCCTAGTGAGTCTGAGAGGTCTTAATTGACTAGAAATGGCTTTAATTTCATCTGAAAATTGTCTGTTCATATTCTTTGACCATTTATCAATTGGAGAATGGCTTGTATTTGAGGCAACTAGGTGGTTAGTGAATAGAAGCTTTGAAGTAAGGAGGATCTGAGTTCAAATCTAGTCTCTTAACACTTAACACTTCCTAGCTGTGTGGCCCTGGGCAAGTCACTTAACCCCAATTGCCTCCTCAAAAAAGAAAAGAAAAGAAAAGAAAAAAAGAAAAAGAGAATGGCTTGTATTCTTATACATTTGAGTCAATTCTCTATATATTTTAGAAATGAGGCCTAGAAAAGTGACTTTTTGAAGTGAAAGTGAGTTGGATAAGAAATTTAAAGAATAATCTCTTTGTTTCTGTCTTATGTGTCCATAAATTGAGATGATATTAGTAGAAGAGTTATAAATTTTTAAGTCTTTAAATTCTTGTTAAAAAAAATCAATGGAAATAACATTAATAGTGGAACAAAAGGAATAAGGAATAAATTTAAATGTAACATGAAATCAAAGAAAAGGTGTGTGAAATAAACCGGCAGATGAAAGTGAAGAAGGCAAAGCTTCAAAGAAATTGACAAAACTGAAGCTAATCATGCTGGGAAGTTGTAATGGACAATTGGGCAGATGCTGTATTTCTTTATAGGACAAAAATAGACAAAAGTTGATAATTCAAATGCTTCATTCACGTTTTTAAATCTGGTAATAAATTCAGTCCTTTCCCTTTCCTTCTTCCCTTCTTTCTTTTTTTTTTTTTTTGGTGGGTAGAGAGGTACCCCTCAAATAAGACATGTAATCTTATTGGTATAGAGCTAAGCTCTGAGACTCACAGCTCTTTCAAGTGTGACATGAACTACATTAAATGCAGTTCCTATCCACTAATGTGTTAATGTATTTTTTTTTTTTTTAAGGAAGAAAGACAAAGACAGATGTGAGAGAGGAGAGAAATTTATAGTTTCTAACTTAATATGTACCTCTTAGGGATCCTTTCATATAGTTTACTGGCCTCTAATTCTGTTTGAGTTTGACAGCACTGGTATAGAGAACTCTAGGTGAGGAAAGTTCCTATTTCAAAGCAATGCATATTAGTATGTACCCTGCAATTTATAGTTCTAGAGAGTTTCCTGTATTAGTAAGAAATTAAGCAATTTGCTGAGGAACAAACATCTTTTGTTTCTCAGAGGCAAAACTGAACCCTCATATCCATTACAACATACTACTTTTTGTTGATACTTTCCTTATCTGAATTTTCAAAAAGTAATATCTGCTGGTATGGTGAATAATCTCTACTGCTGTCAAAGCTGAGACTGTTAGATCCCTTAAGCGTGGGAGTTCTGAGCTATGTGGACTAAAGCTCAGACTCAGCATTTTCTAAAGCTGGTATAATTACCCTTAGGCAATGATACATCCCCAGCTAGCTTAAGCTGATATGGGCTCATATCAGAAAGATCAATGCTTCTACAACAATCTGTGGTGGTATCAGGCCACTATGTCCACTGTACTTCCAAACTGGGTAAGACAAAGAGGCCCAATTTCAAAAGAAAAAAAAACTCAAAATCATCAATGTTAAAACAACAACAACAACAACAACAACTTCAGTAACAACCCCTACTATAAAATTTAAATCTACAGTGGCAATTTTCACCAAAGAATCAAAAAAAAAAAAAAAAAAAAAAAAAAAAGACAACTGGTTGGGGATGCAAATATATTGAAATAAAAGATAATCTGAAAAAAAAAAAGAGAAGCAAAAAGGAAATATGCATTCCATGCAATCAAAACATATTGAAGATAGGTTATATAAAAAGACCATTTGAGGATTCCCAGTCTCTCAGAACATGTTTAAAAAAAAAAAAAAAAAAAACAACTGAAAACCATACCATAAAGCAAGAAATAATATAAGAAAAACTTCTGAACACAGAAAACAAAGTATCAGAATAAAACACATTATATTTGTTTCTTTTTTGGGGAAAGGGGAGGAAGGGGAATGGAATGGAAGTAGAAACTCCACTCCATGGTTTAAATGTAACAGTTACTTTGACAAAAACTAATTTTTCAAGCAACTAGTTTTGAATAAAACACAATTGTTTACAACCATTAGAAAACATTAGAAGAAATGGAATAATTTGTTGCAAAGAGCACTATAGTTCAAGTTGCAGTCCAAAGTGATATTCCTTGTGATTCCTGAGCAATAAGTGAAAAAAAAATGCATTTTCAAAACATTATTAGGAATTAAAAAACAACTGAAGAGGTTGTTTTCTTCTCAGACACCCCAGACAAAAGAAATGCAAGAAAGGTAAATACAGCAACCAAGGATAATAACAATAACAGTAACAGACTATTAAGAGACAAATTATAAAAATTACTTGCCCCATTACTCTTGTTTGATACAACTGATTTAGATTATCAAAGGAAATGATAAAAAGAGATAGAAATAGAGTACTTATAGACTTCATTAAAAGGTAGTAATCATCAAAATCATCAGGAGTTGTTGAAAAATGAAGATTTATAAATCAAAAAGACTAATTAAAGGGGAATCAGAAACAATGGAACTCAGTAACTCAGTGTTTGATAAAACAGAAAACATAAAGAAATCTTTATTTGACAAAAACTGCAAAGTAAATTGGAAAGCAATCCGAGAGAAATTAGGCTTAAATGACCACCTCATGCCATATCAACAATACATTTCACAGATGGATGTGTCAGTTTTATATTCAAGATCATAATATAAAAGTATATAGGAAAATAAACAGAACATGTACTTCTCATAGCCATGGGTAGGAGATGTATTCTTAACCAATGAAAGGAAGCAGTTTTAAAAAATAAGCTAACTTTGATTACATGGAACTGAAAAGTTTCTACACAAGACAAAAGGGAGCGGAAAGTGGTCTAATGGGGGGAAAATCTATGTATTAAATTTCTCAGATAAGGATTGGTTATCCAATATGTAAATAATTGAGATACATAATACGAGAAATAATCAAAAGAAGTCAAAGAATATTAACAAATGATACTGAAAAGAATTATAAAAATACTTACAACCACATGAAAATGCTCCAAATCTCCAATGAAGATAATTATATATTAAAACAACCCAGAAATTTCAGCTTATACCCTACAAAATGTTAAAGATAACATTTGTTAATGTTGGAAGGGCTGTAGGATGCAATTTTGAGTGATGAAAATAATTTAAATCACTTTTGACCCAGAGTTTTGGTTATTGGATTTATATTCCATGAAAGCTACTTTTTGGGTAGTAAAGAATTAGAAACAAAGTGATGCCCATCATTCAGGGAATTGCTAAACAAATTATAACATATGAATATAATATAGTATTACTGGGCAGTAAGAAATGATGAGTCTGTTGAATACACAGAAGCATAGAAAAATCTACATGAACTAATTCATTGTGAAGTAAGCAGAGCCAAGAAAACGATATACACTATAACTAAAATACAAGTGAAAAGAACACATACACACATGTATATGTGAATGTTGCACAATTGTGAAGAACAAATATGGCTCAAAAAAAAGTTTTATATTGTACATCATGGTGCTTACTATCTCAAAAAGGGGGCAGGTTAAGGGAAGGGATAGAATTTGGAACTCAACTTTGAGGAGTTATTTATTTAATATTTTTCCCCAGTTCCATCCAAAACAACAATTTTACATTTGTTTCTAAAATTTTTGAGTTATAGGTTCTCTTCCTTTTCTCTACTCACAATTAACAAACTACTTGTGAAGTTATGCAAAATATTTCCAAAAAAGTCAGGTTGTGGGGGGGAAAAAAACCATAGGGTCATGCAACTAGAAAGTGCTAAGTGTCTAAGACCATATTTGAACTCAGGTGCTCCTGACTTCAGAGCTGGTACTCTATTCACTGTACTACCTAGCTGCCCCTTACTTGAATTGTTTCTTTCTGGATGCTTACAATATTTTCTCCTTAACTTGGGATTTCTAGAATTTGGCTATAATATTCCTGGGAGTTTTCATTTTGTGATCTCTTTCAGGAGATGATTGATGGTTTTTTTAAATTTCTATTTTGCCCTCTAGTTGTAGAATATCAGAATATCTAGAATATTTTTAATTTCTTGAAAGATGATGTCCAGGCTCTTTTTTTGATGATGACTTTCAGGTAGACCAGTAATTTTAAAATTATATGTCCTGGATCTGTTTTCCGGGTCAATTGTTTTTCCAATGAAATATTTCATATCTTTTAAATATTTTTTTCATTTTTTTGGTTTTGCTTTCTCAAAATAGTCATTAGCTTCCATTTGCTCAATTCTAATTTTTAAGGAATTATTTTCCTCAATGAGTATTTGTACCTCCTTTCCCAATTGGCCAATTTTGTTTTTTAAGACATTCTTCTCCTCATTAACTTTTTGCATTTCCTTTTATACCACTTTCAATTCTTTTCCTAATTTCTCCTCTCTCTTACTTGGTTATCAAAATCTTTTTTGAGCTCTTCCATGACCTGAGCCCAATTCTTATTTTTCTTGGAGGCTTTGGATTTAGGAACTTTGACTTTATTATCTTCTGGATATGTGTTTTTGTCTTCCTTGACACCATAGTAACTTGCATTGTTCAGAAACCTTTTTTATTGTTCTTATCTGCTTATTTTCTTAGCCTGTTACTTGGCGTTTGACTCTTTGTTAAAGTATGGCTCTGTTTTCAGAGTGGATGGTGCAGTGTCTCAAGTTTCAGGGATTTATGCAGCTGTTTTCAGAGATCCCTCCAGAAACCTGGAAGCATTCTTTTCTGTCCTAGAACTGTGAAGAGTGCTGGGGCCCTACTGTAGCTGTAAGATCTAGTGGGCTAAAGCAGCAGAGTTTTGCTTTGCTGATGCTTCGGCCCTGGGATTGGGTCAAGGGCTGCATTGCCACTACTCTAGGCTATTCTGTAACTGCACACCAGACTCCCAGCCTGTTACCAGAGATCCTCTCTACTGACTTTCTGTATCCCCTTTGGTGTTTCTGAACCCATAGGCTGCTGGTGAAGCTTGTGCTGGGATTGTGCATTGAGCTCCCACCTGTTTTCACATAATCTGCTGACTTTCCTGATCCTCTTTGGTGTTTCTGGATTGAGAAGTCTGGAAACCAGCAGTACTGCCACTGATTCAGAGGTCAGGCTGAGCCAGCCCAGGCCCAGGACTGCACTAGTGCAGCCTGCACCAGGATTGTGAGTTGGACCTCCATCTTGGGGTCACAGATCTTTCCTGCTAACCTTCTAAATTCTCTTTGACTGGAAAATAGTCTAGTCTATTTTTTGGGTTGTTCTGATGTTCTTAAAAAAAACAAAAATTTGAGTCATTATTTAAAGGAATTTGGAGCAATTTGGGGGAGAGGGTGGGTGATCATTTCTTTATCATTTTTTTATCCTTTTATCCTTTATCCATTTGTTTTTAAAATATTGTTATATGGAATGGTTCTTGTGGAATTTAAAAGGAAGAAGGAAGGAAGGAAGGAAGGAAGGAAGGAAGGAAGGAAGGAAGGAAGGAAGGAAGGAAGGAAGGAAGGAAGGAAGGAAGGAAGGAAGGAAAGAAGGAAGGTAGGTCAAAAACTTTTTGACTAGTCAGAAGCATCATCATTATTTATTGTGAATGATTTCTAGAAAAGAGTTTTGAATATATGTTGTTGTTCAGTCACGTCAAACTCTTCATGAAGAGTTTTGAGTCATAACACACCATCCTCTGCTGTCATTCATATCTCAAAATTTGTCTAAATTCAAGTTCATTGTTTCCATAATATTATCTATCCATCTCATCCTCTGCTTTTCCTTTTTCCTTTTGCCTTCAGTTTTTCCCAACATCAGTATTTTCCAATGTTGCCAAAGTATTTAAGCTTCAACTTCAGTATTTGACCTTTCAGTGAAGTGAATAGCCTGAATTAATTTCTTTAAGTTTTCACTGATTTTATCTTCTTATTATCCAAGGGATTCTCAAAAATCTTCTATCTTTATAATTTAAAAGCATCTATTCTGTGGTCTTCAGCTTTCCTGTAGCTCATCTCTCACAGCCATATAGTGCTACTGGAAAAACCATAGCTCTGAGTTTATAGATCTTTGTTGACAAGTTGATATCTCTTCTGTTTAGTATGCTGTCGAAATTTGCCATAATTTCCTTCCAAGGAGCAAGTGTCTTAATTTCATGACTGCACTTGCTGTCTGCCGTGATCTTTGAGAACAAGAATATAAAATCAAGATACTGCTTACATTTCTTCTCTCTTTATTTACCAGGAAGTGATCTGATTAGTAGGTAAGGTTTTAGTGAGGTGTTTTGTTTGTTTGTTTTTTTAATGTTAAGCTTCAAGCCAGCTTTTACATGTTCATCCTTTATCCTCAAGAGGCTTATTAATTTCTCCTCATTTCTGCCATAGAATGGTATCAGTGAAACCAAATAACATCATCCCCAAGAAAAAAAAGGAATTGACTATTTTAATAAATTGGAAATGCTTACTTACTTATATGGGATTTATTTTACCCTATTACTATTTTAAGTAAAATTCAAAACATTATATTAAAAATGTATAAAAATGAAAAGATTTATAAATACATAAGCTTCGATATTATCAAATGAAAATATCTGTTAAATTCAAAACTTGAGAAATGGATAAAAATAAAGATATTGAATCTAATTTTAATTATTTCTTACTGAAGTTTAATGGATGTAAAGCAATAGTGAAAATGAATGCAAAAGGGCCCACAAACTGCTTATAATAGCAAATATTTACTAAGTTGAGAAATTGGATCAGCAAGAGCAATAATAAATTAAAATATGAACTCACTAACAAAACATTACTAAGATAAACAATAGATTAACAAAAATATTGTCCCACAAAGAAAATTAAAGGGAACTAAAGGCAAAACAAATTTTCAAATTCATTGGCTAATAACTAAACCAGATTATTTTAAGAGCATCTATGGGTAAAACTTGGAAGGAAGATAACAATTGCATATGGATCGGAATAGATTTGTCAACATTTCTATGGCAATTTATTCTTACCATTGATGACAACAACATTATCAAACTTATATACTAACTTTTTAGATCTAGGAGAAGCAACATTTTAAAATGACATCATTTTAATGAACAAATCAATAGCAAGAATTACAGCCCACCTTCATTAGTAGAACATTTGGCAGAAGGATGACCTATGACCAGGAATATTATTGCCTTAGAAAACAAAGGCATATTGATAGAAAGCAAGGCTACATAGAGTTTTGTCATTAGTGTAAGAACTGAATCTTAGTGAGAACCTGCTAGATGTTTAACAGATTGTCTCATTTAAGCTTTCTATTATATTGTCTAAGGACTATTATAAATATATTTTGTAATTTTTTTCTGGTAAACCCAAAACTATACTAGATAAATATGCTATACAAATCATCAAAAAAGTTCAAAAACAGAGTTATAATGCCTAAGTTCTTATGCCACTTATTTCTTATATGGCCTTAGGCAAGACAATAAACCTCTCTGGGCTTCAATTTCATCAACTATAAAATGAGGGAATTTTTCTATACCTCTGAAGTTCTTTTGGTTCTAAATGTATAATTCTTTGCTTTCCACATTCTTTCAGAAAACCAGTATCCCAGATTTTGGGTACAATTTAGTTGATATATTGATCTTATGATCAATGTATTTTGAAAATTTTTAGGCAACCATTTATTCAAATTCTAGAGTGGCTATGGGAAAATGGGTTCTTTATTGCCCTGTTGATGGAGCTGTGAAGTGATTCAACCATTCCAGAAAGCAATTTGGAACTATTTACAAAAAACTATAAAATTGTACATACCCTTTGACCTTATGAAATCACTAGACTGCAGATCAAAGCATATTTCACCTTTTTTTAGACATGACTAATGGCAAAATTTGTTTTGCATATGTTTGTTCAAGACTTTTCTTTATGATCAGTGGGGGAGGGGAATGAGAGAATTTGGAAATAAGAATAGAATAAAATTGGAGGGGGGAAATGAACTTCTATTCTCTGCCTTCTGAAAAACTATTCAGTGGATCAGTTTTTTCTTTTTGGCAATGGTTAACATTAGTTCACGTATTATACCTTTTTATTAAATAAAACAAGTAATAATATGAGTGGATCTAAAAGTATACACAGCTTAATAGCTTTTGGGGCATAGTTGTGATTTGTTTTCCAAAATGCCTAGGCCTGATACTATACCTGCAATGCACCATGCTGTAGCCCTTCCACAAATGTTCATTTTTTTGGGTCATCTTTAACAGTGTGATAAGTATGAGATGAGACCTTTAATTTTCATTTCTCTAATTGTTATAATAACAAAAATTCTGGATGAAGTCTTTACACAAAGAGAAGGATTGCCAGAATAGATTTGGTTACACATTTCTGAAATATGTGCATCACTGAAATTATGGTCCAAGTTTAAACTTACTCTTCTCATGGAGGCTGTATTTGTGGGAAGGATTGAAATAGGTTCTTACAAAAACATTTTGTATTAACTGTTTATCATTTTATCTAAGTGGTCTTTGGGAACCCAGCTTGAAAATTTGAGCAGAAAGTGGCAAATGATATTATTAGTTTCTTCCTCTTCCTCTTCCTCCTTCTTTTCTCTTTTCCTTCTTTTACTTATTTTTATTAATTATTTTGTCCTATGTGATTTTGATTTCTTGAAATATAGCTCTGAAAAGACAGGTTTTTAAAAACCCATTGTGTTTTAAAACCCAAATAACTCTGATTTTCATTGGGTGACGAATAATAGCCCTAATCTGAATTTCCCTGATTCATTTAGTTTTAATAGCTTAGAATGACTGTAAATAACAGTTATTTTTGATTTGGCCAGAAATTTCGTTCCCAGATTGTTATCTTTGTGATAACAATTGAACCATGGCATCTGACTGAGACCAAGGAAAAATTAGAAAGTCCATACTCACTGCATACTGGGCCACCTTATAATATTATTGGCCTTCTTCAAGAATGAAAGAAAATCAGTTTGGGGCACTTTTTTTTTTTCCAAATGATTATTAATAGTTTGAATTTGTTCTTTTCATATATCCTTTGACAATTTTTCCATTGAAGAATGGATCTTGCTCTTGTATATTTGAATCTGAGTATCTTGGATATCTTTTTTGTTGTTATTTGTTGAGGCAATTGGGTTTAAGTAACTTATCCAGGGTCACACAACTAGGAAGTATTAAGTATGGATTTGAATTCAAGTCCTTCTGACTTCAGGTCTGGGACTTTATCCACTGTGACATCTAGCAGCCCCTGGATATCATATTCTTAAAAAGAAACAATGCAAATTTTTTCTTGCTGTTTCCTTTTGTGGTTTTGACTATACTGATTTTATGTAAAAACTTTTGATATTATGTAATCAAAAGTGATTGTTTTATCTTCTTTGATCCTTTCTATTCCTTGGTTGGTCATGAACTCTTCTCTTATGCACAGTATATCAAAGACATTATTCCTCATTCCTCTACTTCATTTATGAGGTGCTCTTTTATAATCTAGACCCTATGTCTGATTGGAGTTTATTTTGATCTTATTAGCAAATTGATTTCTACCAAGTTTTTTTCCTAGCTTTTCCAGTAGTTTTGGTTTACTAGTAAACATTTATCTCAATAGCATCTATCAAACATGCTATCAAACTATGTTTGTTTCCTTCTGTATGTTAGGTATTTAATTTGTTCCACTGATAAATTTTCCTATTTCTTAACTAGTAACAGATATTTTTGATTTATGGCTTTAAATCTAGAATTTGAAGGGCCCCTTCCTTTTCACTTTTTCTTTTTCTTGTATTCCTTTGAGATATTTTATCTTTTATTCCACCAGTTGAATATTATTTTTATTTTTTCTAACCCTTATAAAGCAGAAGTTTGATATGAGTCTAAGTTAATTAATATGGAGGTTATTATAATTTATGTTTGTAAGACAGCCCAATCATAAGCAATTTCTCTCCACTTATTCAGTTCTATCTTTATGTCTGGAGTATTTTATAATTTTATTCAGATAGTTGCTTCCTTATCTGGATGGGTAACAAATTCCTTACAGTTAGTTCTGTCTAAAATTGAAATGATCTGCTTTGTTCAAGTAAGTCAAGTTACCATATTATTTGTTATAATAAGGATTCCTTTTGTGTATCATCTGAACTATTTAGCCTCTAAGGTTTTCAACTCTCAAATTTTAGTTTTGTGGCATAAGAAACAAGACTGATTTTTAGGGATAGGAACTCAGTCTAATTAAAAATAATATTTTACCAGGAATCAGAAGATGTGAATTCTAATCCCAGCACTGTCACTAACATAAGCTATGTGGCCTTGGGCTGTGGTCTATTTGAGCTCTAAAATTCAATGAGACTATGATTCTCTGATATTAAAGTATTGAAGAAAATATTAAGAAGCTATCTATTTCAGTCTCCTGCATAATTAGACTGCCAAGCAAAACAGATTATTGACAATTTGGAAGGTTTTCTGCCTATTAAATATGATGGGAAATGGCAGTGAACTCACTATTTTAAGTAGAAAAACTTAAACTGAAAAAAAATGTTGGAAGTAATATCATTAACCCTTAAGATTGCTCCTTTCCTACTTACTTTTTGTTTGTGACTGAAATTCCTACATTTTGATTCTCAGGAGTTACATATTATTGTTTTCTATAATGGCCACACTTGTAAATGATAGTTGTCTTGGTGAGTGTCCGCTCTTTCGTGAGGAAATTGCTCCAAAATTACTTTATTTTTTGTTCATAAGAAGCAGTGTTTCATCCCTATATATGTTGTGCTTTGGGTGTAACATGTATTTGGAACAAATAAACTCTAACACATCCCACAAATGACAGTAATTCTCTTCTCTTTCAGGAAACACTGATAGATTGGTGTGATGAAAAGGAACTTAATTTGATTTTAACTACGGGAGGAACTGGATTTGCACCACGAGATGTAACTCCAGAGGTGAGATAGCATATGCCTTCATATTCAGTAAATAGCCTAACCACATGCTCTTTTAAAATCTTGTGCTCTTTTTAATAGTTTCTTTTTGCAATTTCTTTAGGCAAATCAAGTGATATGTAAAGAGAGTATATTTGCTTACACAATATCATTCAGACACTACAACCAACATTTTCTTTACATTCTTTGGATTTAAACTAGAAGAGATTCCATATAAGCATGTTGGACTTTTTGCCCCAGGTTATGATAAGGCATTTTCTCAATGGCCTGTTTTATGACCCATAATTTAGATATTTTTCTAGTTGAAAGAAGATTAATAATGAACAATTGATGCTGAAAACTCTGCCTGTTGGCATCATGAGTTTTTGCCTAACTTCTAAAATATGTGGCCTTATTACTTATGTTAACATTCTGTTTTGTTACATAGGATTATATGGATTATAACAAAGCCCCAATTTAATATATGCATGAATGTTCCAGTATTTTCAGTCAGGAACAAATTTTTGCAAGGAAAAAGTTCTCTTTCTCATGGCTTTAAATGTTAAGTTCATTGTCATCCAGAATTTAGCAAACTAGAAGAGCTAGATAAATATCTAAGCATTCTGTATCAAGAATCTATTTTAACTCTTAAATAGGAGAAAAAAAATTACAGAAAAAGAGAAAATTTCAATCTTCCCCTTTATGTTTTATTATTCATGTTCCAATTTGACCTAAAGAAGAAATGGTAGTTAACTATCATTTTGGTATTAGACTTTTTAAAAAATTGATATAACTGATCCCATTATTGTTTTTCCTTTCACTCTACCTAAGGGGGAGTGGGGGAGCCTTGATTGAAAAACAATTTAAATGCTATCAGTTGACATCTCTAATTAGCTACTCCATTACTTCTACTCAGCTTTGAAGTAAAATTCTGATGTAGTTCTTAAACAGGTACTGCTCCCCTTTACCCAAGGAAGGATATCGAGTGTTTGAAAGGGTACCTTTTATATAGAGAATTTTCAAGATATTTTGTGGTTCTTATTGAAAATCATATGTAAGGTATTTGTAATTTTTTCATCATTAAAGTGATTCTTCCTCCTCTAAAAATGATTAGATTTTGTTACATTAGTAGATTATCAACTTCACTAATTTTTAAAATTATCTTGTATATAGAGTTATACTCTATTGTAGTTAACTTCTTGATCTCTGGGAGAAATAATCATTTGATCATTGCTTCTAGAACTAAAAATAATTATTTGAGGAATGCAGGATGGCAACAAAAAATTCTCTTTAGAATTTTCCTCAAAAGATTAAGAAGTGTATGAGGTGAGTGGAGTTTTTATCAAGAGCAACAAAATTTAGAAGTTCTGACAATGTTGTGTTCCAGGTAAAAGAAGTAGAAAAAAAAATTGAGCTTATAATAGTTTAAACAGGAAGTCACCAAATAGTAATTGTTCCTCTCCCCACTACGCCCTGCCCTTCTTCTTTCCCCATTGACATTTTCTCTAACAGCTTCTTTCTGGTACCTTAGGATCTCCTCCTGTGTGGGATAATGTTCCAAAGTTTCTCTCTCTCCTCACAGACTTTGTATTTTAAGATTAGATGTCTCCTTATTACCAATTGAATCTCTCTTAAAATTTTTTGAGAGTACTTTTCTTGCTACTTTGCCCAGGCATGCTTTATAGTGCTTGCTCTTGATGTAGTCATTATTAGTTATGGCTCTATTAAAAAGTCACTTGAAGGTGCAGATTTTCAGAAGGTACATATTCCTAAACAGTGGTCAGAATTTGAACTGAGTGACATTGAGATTCATTACATCTCTATTTTCTATATTTTCATAATTTATAACATTTTACATTAAAGTGGATAGAAATAATGCTATTGGAAATTTCATTCTTAACCTCTATTTACAAATGTGGGAAAATCAATTGTATATCAAGTTAAGTAGCCTCTGTGACATAGAGCCTCAAGTTAATTCCATTATGCTTTACTGAAAAAATACCCATAATCCTATGATATGTCAATATATTATTAGCATGATCAATTTTACTCTGAATTTCCATTTTTAGCATCCTCTTATTTTGCCCCAGTTTTCTTTGTAGCAACAATTTAGTGAAGCTTATACTCTTCCATGATTATTTCACATGTTATCATATAAAGGACTAGGAATGAGTATTTCTGAAATTGGAGAGTTGTTTACATTAAAATTAGGTTTTCAGATTATTGAAGGCAGGATAGGTATATGCCAAAAGCAAATGACTAGGTATTTAAATTGTTTTTTACTTTAAATCTTTTTCATGGCTTTGAAGATACATGAATTTTATTTCCTTGGTGGCATTTGTTAATATAACTCAGTGTCAACAGGTTATAAACTTTAAAAGAAAGATATAATAGAATGACTACATAAGAAGACCTCTTCAATTTCCATTACAGAATCCTCAAACTCTTTTTAATTTAACTAAAAGATTCATAATTTCATAGTTAAAGATGCCTTCTATTGTTATTATTGTAAGATTAAACTGATAAATAGGGATTCAAAGATAAAATCCTCATTCTAAAATTACCTGATTGTGTTTTTTGGGTAATTTCTTTAACTTTTTGCCTCTTAGTTATTTCATTTGTAACGTAAGTAAATTGCATCTATATCTCTAAGACATGTCTATCTTATATGAAGATGATGAAGTATAAAATATTTGTATTTTTAAATAATATATTTAAAATATTTTAATTGATATAAAGCACAAATATGTATTATTTAGTTCAAGGCTAATTAATAATTCATTAAAAGTTAAGTTACACAAAACTTCTGAGGAGGCAGTGTGGTACACTGGAAAGATTACTGAATTTATAGTTATCAATTAGAATTCCCTCTTAACCACCAACTTGCCACTTGGGCTTTAGTTTCCTTTTATGTAAGAAGTAAGGCAATTCCAAGTTCTGTTCTACATTTAGAGCTATGATTAAGTTGGTGATTTTTTTATTGCAGTATGAACTTTATACTGAGCTCAGATACAACCAAAGAAAAATATTGCCAGCTTCCAGGATTATTTGCAACTACAAATGGCAGCTAACTACTTCTAAATGTATTTCAAAGAAAGAAAGGGGAAACGATAAAGAGAGCAAGAGAGAGAAGGAAAGGTAAAGAATGACAGTGAATATGTATAATAAATGGAATAAAATCATGCAAAACCAGTGTAAGACTCAGGGCAAAAAATAATTCAGTCAGTCCTGACCTTTATTTAATTTATGTGTTACACATTTTAAAGAAAGAAGTTTAGTAAGCCACTAGGATGAAATCAGTCCTAGCGGATAGCTTGTAACTATTTTCTGAAATTAAGGAATTATGTCTGCTCTTGTTCCTGCATGTTAGAAATGTGATTCTGTGGATAGAAACATAAATATTGTTCTTTCTTCCATCTCCTAAACAAAAATGGCTATAAATGTAACTCATCTTCTTGACATAACTATTTTCCAATCATTAAAATTTTTTTCATTTAATATTTTATTATTATTTGAATTTTCTTAAGGCACTTTTTTTTTTCCATTTTTAAGGATACTTCTTCATTGTGTTAAACTTTGAACATCAACACCCAGAGTGTTATAGCACCCAGCTCAGTTGATATAGAACATAGAATAGAGATATCTACCATAGTTAATTGAATCAATCATGCTTAAGTTTTTGCTTAATTAAAAACATTTATATTAGATTCTTTAAATTGTAGTTGGATTGCATCTATTTTCCACAACTCCAAGTTTTCTCTTTTAAGGAAAAACACCTCCCCAGGTTATTTGAATATCATGACAGAAATTTGAGTTACCATGTAGCATAAAATAAAATAGAAAAGGTAAAAATGAAAGTGTCATTTTAAATAAACTTAAAATATAAAATTCCATATTTTTAGTTGACCAAAAGAGGTACATAACTTTTATATTTGTGACATTAAATACTAGAATTCATATGTTAGTTGGTAGAACCTGCTGAAAAAATGTTACAAAGTGGCCTTTATAAATAACAAAACAAAAAGGTCAAAGAGTTTGCAGATTTTTCAGATCAGGAAACCATAAATATAAAGAAATTCTTATGATCCAGAGGAGCAAAGGGAGATTTTAGAACCTGAGAAATGTTGCCAAAATAAACATACTTTAACTGTTATATGAAGATTGTTCATACCAGCTGGAATTATTCTGCTAATGTCTTAAAATATACAGCATGTCATGAGATAGTTCAGTATCTTAACTGCTACAGCACATGTTTACCACTTAACTTATTGAGGGACATTCTTTTACATGAGGGTAGATCACCAAATTTCATAATTATGTTGTTAGTGAAAAACAGAATTTGCACTACACACATTTGTATTATAATACAATAAAATTTGCTGGCATAGATCTATTCCAGAATTTAAAACATATATAAACAATAAACCATATGTTATCTTAGTTATTATCCTTTTTTTCCTTCTTAAGCTGAAGATGTTCTTAAAAAACAACAACAACAACAACATGTAAAGCAAGAACAGGAAACAATTAAAAGAAACAACAAAGCACTGGACCAAAAAATAATCAAATATAGATTAAAGATTCTTAAGTCTGATTTTATGATTTGTGAAAAATCAATAAAAATTGTTGTACTCCTTTGGTAAAATTATTCATTTTGAAAAGCAGAAAAACTCTTACATAGTAGTCATTTGGTTCAGAGATACTAATCCTTTTCAGTGCTACAAACTTTATAAGGTTTGTTTTATAAGAACAAAAGTGTCTTATTGACATAGGTGAAATAAGCAAAATTAAGAGATGTTAATAGTAGCCTGAGCACCAAAAACATTTCTATGAAATCAATCACTCCAGTTATATATGAAACAGTGTTTTAAAGTTTGAAGACTTTCCAGAAATTTTCTCATTTGATCCTTTTAATAGCCCTTTGAGGTAGATGTTACCTGGGCCATTAGATGAGAAAAATAGGCTGAAAAGGTAAGTAGCTCATCTGTGATCACACAGCTAGTAATTAAGTCCCTTCTAACTTCAAATCCAAGGAGAAACACACACACACACACACACACACACACACACACACATACAATATCTATACATATACATATATATATATACATACATGTATATATATATATATATATACACACACACATATATATATATATATATATATATATATATATATATATATATATATATACATATTGTAATATTAGAACATCCTTGCTATTTGAGAAATTAAAACTAGGCTGAATTAAGTCTCATATTAAGTATGCCACTTTTATATCATCTGACAAGACGTTCCTGTTACCACTCAAAGGAACTTTTCCTTTTTTGGTTCTATTTGGTGTATCTATCCATAGATAATGGATCTATTAACACTGGTTCTTTTGTTAACATTGGTCTTTTCAGGTGTCAGTGCTCTCTATTAGTGCCACATATTCTAACCAATGTTGTAATTCAGTTTTTTTTGTAGATGCAGATTTATTTGTAAGAATTTTATAACAACCAAATCCTTAAGTGATTAGAATATATTTACTTTTTGGTGTCAGAATGCAGGTATTAAAATGCAATAATAAGAGAATAGGTTCCCACAGTCTCTGATGTATGGAATATGATTTTCCAAAAGGGTTTTAATATCCCTAGAGCCTGCTTCTGATGTGGAATATGAGTATAAAACAGTTTGAATTGTATACCTTTTCATTCCTGTCACTGAAAGATACAAGTTATTTTTAATGTGGTCATTATAACCAAACCTTTTTACTGTAGCTTTATATTGTACAGTTTCCATATATTTTATATCTTAATCAAATTTGTACCAATTTGGGATGGCAAAATTTAAGAACTCACCTGAATTGGTTTTCATATGAAGATACAAAGCTCGAAATATCAACACCTTTTAAAATTGCTGCCTAGGACAAACAACAGCAAATGTGTGTCTTTGTAATTAATGATCTAAAAATAATGTGAGAAGTAATTAAAACAAATTCAGATGAATAAAAGGAAAGATTGGTTTACGTAGGATATTAGAGGCTCAATCCTAGGTTGGAAAGGCCCTTCTATGCTCTTACCAATCCACCAAAAAAGCATTAGTTAAGCTCAGGATCATTATAGTATGTTGTAGGTGGTCTTGCAGTGGATAGAGCACTGACCATGGAATCAAAAAGACTTGACTTCTGAATTCAAGTGACTTCACTTATTAGCTGAGTGACTATGAGCAAGTTGTTGTTTTTCCTTCATTCTCCAAGAGAACAAACTTCCTCCCTTCCTCCTTTCCTTCCTCTAAATAGGGTATTATATCCTTACCTACAGATGCTCTTAAAACAGTCTTTTTTCTCTTTTGCACCTCTTTTGTAACTTCCAAGATACCTTGGAGTTTACAGGCTAGATTTCTTTCTTAAGGACCAGGTCTCAAACAAAAACCAATCTGATTCTACTTGGCCATCAATAGATCTTAGACCAACTCCATTTGGCCATTGTTTTTCCTCATTGACTCAGATGGAATGTAAAAAGCAGTCACTTCTGTTTTGGCCAGAAACCTTGAGGATCTTCCCTTCTCAGATTTATCATTTATTTGTTTAGATTTTTTTGGACTAAGTAAAAGGGGAGATTCTTTGCCTTGATTGCTACCTATCCTTAATCATGGAATGTGTGTGGTCTCAGTCAAACTGAGAGCTGTTAAAGACCTAAACTTAAAAAGGCTGAGTGAGGTCGCATTTCATCCAAAGCATCTCCAGTTTTCTTGCCACAGTTCACTTGTATGTCATGGCATCACCTCCCTGATCCTCTTTGAGAACAAAGGACAAACAGCAACCATGGATATAAATTTAACCCTGTTTGCCTCAGTTACTCATCTGGAAAATGGAGAAGGAAATGGTAGACTTATCTAGTATCTTTACCAAAAAAAATCCAAAATTGAGTCACAAAGAGTTGAGACACTTCTGAACATAACAATGAAGGAAAAGTGGCACAAAGATTTATTACCTACTTTAACTTAGAGGGATTCATGCTGTTTGTGTAAAGAAGGGCAAGAAAAAATTTGAACAACCAGGAAAGGAGAAGTAAAGAAGAGCTTGTGGAAGTTAGTGCTCTCTTTTTGAGACAGATGAAGGAAGGAAAATAATAGGTCGCAGTCTGCTGTTCTCATCCAAAATCTCTTCCTTATTCTTCAGCAAGTATCTAAATTTACATTCCTCTCATTTCCTTCTACTCTGCTAAAAGAATACAAGTCTTAATTTTTTGTAACCTCTAAATTTCTTTCCCTAGGGCTGAATTGATAGATTATTGTTCCTAGAGTCAAGAACACTTCTTAGTATCCAGCCTGATACAAACTAGCTGTTTAACTCTAGGCAAATCATTTAATCTCTTTTTGTTTCCATTTACTTCTTCATTTATAAAATGGAGATAATCTAGAATTTATCATGATTGTTTTGAGGATGAGACAATACATACATACACACACATAGAAAGCTCTTAGCCCAGTGCCTAGCAAGTGGTAGTTACCATATAAATACTTACTTCCTCCTTCCTTTCCCTCCCTTCTCTATTAATTACAGGTGTATATAATATTTAGATTAACATTTTAGTGGTTACTTGCTTTGTACCTGGGGTATTAAAATAATATTTTTCTTTCTCCTTTGAAAGGATGTGTGTTCTTCCTAATAGCTAATCAAATTAGATACATTATGAGAACCACCAGTTCTCTAAGACAGAAAAAGAATGTTCAGCAATGTGGTATGAGGAAGCATAAGCCTATTTCTCTTAACTTTGTCCTTTATGGTTTTGCCTAACCTTTTTAAAGAATTAAATAAATCAAAATCTTAGAGTTAAAATAGATCTTAACTGTCACACAGTCCCAACTTTAATCTACAAAGAAATTCCTCTACCAATGCCTTGAATAGATATCTATCCAGCTTCATGTTCTTTCTACCTGAGATTGCCTTTTATTATACTTAACTGTGTGCATGTTATATCCATTTTTCTCCTCATCCTTAATCCCACCCCAGCAAGATAATATAATATCCTTTTTTAAAGATTCTCACTAGTATTTGATTTTTCCAAATACATGTAAAGATAGCTTTCTATATTCATTTTTGTAAGACTTGGTGTTCCAATTTTTTCTCCCTATATCCCTAATTTTCCCCCACCCCAAGATAACAAGTAATCTGATAGGACTATTTTCAGAAAGTCTTAGTGAGGAGAGTTAGGAAAGGGGGAACCCCTTTTGGGTTGGTGCAAGGATAGTCCAGTGATGGCGCAGATTCCCTGTAAAGGAATTTACAGGCCCCAAAACCTAGATTGATAAAAAGGGTTTATTTGGGGTTTGGAAGTAAGGGTAAAGGTAGAAAGTCAGCAGGGGTAGAGGTGGTCGCTGGGAGGACTGGAACCCTTACATGGCTGGAAGGACACCATGTTGGGGGGGAGGGGAAGCCCCTACAAAGAGTGGCCTCAAAGGGGTTCCCTTTTTATAATCTTGAAAGCGGGTGGAGTCCCAGGCTCCTGGTGGGTTTTCAGCCAGGGTCAGCATTGAATAGAATTCAATGGGTTTTCAGATAAGGAAGAAACTGGGGGGTTGGGAAAATCCAAGTTAGCTCAGATCCAGTGGGAACTGAGGAAAGCCTGAATATCAATGGAATTCAAAAGGGTGCTTTTTGACCAGGATTTGTGATTCAAAAGATCCTAGCTTAAAGGGATCTCAATCCCCATCATTTCCCCCCTCAAACAGTTAAGACTTAAATTCATTTAAAAAAAAAAAGATTTGGGGCAGAGTCCTTCATTTGAAGCAAGGTTGAAGATTTTCTCCAAAGATTTTCAGAGTAGCGGAGTCCCCTCTTCTTGTTCCCCCTCAAACCATCACCTCTAGATGCATGTAGGAAAAAAGTCGATGATTTCCTCTTAACTGCTTCAAGCTAACAAGGGTCATAGAGATTTGGGGTTTCATGCCAGGAGGTGAGGTGTGAGGTGTGGGGGATGGCAGCAGGGCATCTAGGGGGTATCCCAGTCAGTTGTCCCCAGTCAGTTGTCCAGTCTATGTTCTCCAGGCCGAAGGACAGCTGAGAATCCAAAGTTTGGAGCCTAGAGAAAATAGATCTGGGGAACAGATTAAAAGTGGGATGTCATCCAGGGTGGAGATGGTGACAATCAGGAATGGGGAAATGTATTAGGTCCCATCTATGGGCTGATTGTAAAGTGCTAATGGCCCATGTAACTATCAAAGAGAAATAGGAGAAAGTGCTGAGAGAAAAAATTATTTGTAGCCTAGCCCTTTCACTGATAATTCCTCCTGGGGTTGGGAATTAAAGGGTGTGGACTCAGAAGTCAGGGGAGGCAAGAGGCCTTACTATTCAAGATAAGAATGCACTTTAAGGTCTTGGAAATCTTTTAACTGTGGTGCTTTTCTTTAAAATAATAGAGTTGGCTCCTCAATAAGCAAAAGATCCTGAATCTTTTCCTTCCTAGTTTCCCTACTCTTTATGGGGGAAGGGTAGAAGGGATCAGAGGGATGCATAGTATCAGCATAGCTTACCCAGCTTACTGGCCCCTGAGGTGTTCGGGCTGTCCTGAGATAAAGGGAAACAGGGCCAGATCCCAAATTCCTACCAGGGAGCAGGATGTCAGGGGGCCAGTTCAGCCCCTGTGGTGTAGTTTTTCCAGTTTCCCTCCTGCTTGAACTCAGGACAGAGACTGGGGTCTCCTCAGACAGTTTTCTACAGAGCAAAGTCTGGGACAGATTTGTATTTAAAAAAACACATCTGACTTCCAGCCAAGATGGTGGTGTGGAGGCAGACAGCTGCTTGAGCTCCATGTTTTCTCTCAGGACTTACTTCATGACAAGCCTTGGAATTAATGCTTGATCAGAAAAAAAAAAAAAAAAAAAAAAAAAAAAACCACAAATAATCACCAACAGAAGACATCCTCACCAGAAAAGGTCTGTGTTTGCTTGGGGGAGGGGACCACCAGACTAGGCCCAGACAGAGGGCAAGCAACCAGAGCGAGGCAGGCAGCTCACACTGTCCCGACCTGAGGGGGGGAGGGGTGTGATCTCTTCCTCAAAACAACCTTTAACCCAGTGTGGATATTCCATCTTGGCAGCAACCCAGAATCAGCAGAGAAGATGTAAACAATAAAGAATAAAACCCCAGAAAGCTCTTAGAATGGCCACCCCACCCCCACCCAGAGTGACTCAGCCTGTTCTTAGAGCCACAGAGTGCAGAGGCTAGTGCCTTGCTGCTGTCTCCCACAGTCTGTAGAGTAAGCCCGGAAACACCATCCGGCCCCATCCACTTCCTCCCCCCCAGAAATAGACCAATTGCTTCTCTTGTCAATTTGTTTTCTTCCATTCTGCTCTGACAAAAAGAACAAAAAATTTAAAAGGGCTCTAACCATTGACAATTTCTGTATGGATAGAGAGCAGACTTCAAAGCCTGAGGAGACTAAAAGCAGACTGTCTCCAGAAGAATCCCCTAAGGGGGATATGATCTCCTCCTCAATACACAAAACTCTCATAGAGAAAATCAAAAAGGCTCTCACAAGAGAGATAGAAGAGAAATTGGAAAAGGAAACGGAATCTTGGCAAGAGAGTCTGGAGAAGTCATCCCACGCATTTAAAGACAGAGTGGATAAAGAAATCAAATCATTGAAAAACAAAATTAGTGAATTGGAAAACATAAACAACTCCAAGGAAAACAGGATTAGTGAGTTGGAAAAAGAAAGCAGCTTTCTAAAAAATAAAATTGATGAAATGGAAAAAAATTCCATAGAAGATAAAAACTCAATTGGACAATTACAAAAAGATATAAAAAAAAAAAAGTGAGTGAAGAAAATACATCATTGAAAACTAGAATCAAACAAGTAGAAACCAAGAAGTAGTCAAGCAAAACCAGAAAAACGAAACAATTGAAAAGAAAGTAAAGTACCTTATTGGAAAGAAAACAGACCGGGAAAACAGATTCAGGAGAGACAATTTGAGAATAATCGGATTACCTGAAAAATGTGAGGAAAAAAAGAGCCTGGACACTATTTTCGAGGAAATTATCAAAGAGAACTGCCCAGATGTTTTGGAAACAGGGGGTAAAATAGACATTGAAAAAATTCATTGATCACCTACTGAAAAGGACCCTAAAATCAAAACGCCAAGAAATATAATGGCCAAGTTCAAGAACTATCAGACGAAGGAAAAAGTATTAGAAGCTGCTAGAAAAAAGCAATTCAGATATTCAGGAGCCACAATAAGGATAACCCAGGATCTAGCAGCGTCCACATTAAAGGAACAAGGGGCCTGGAATATGATATTTCAAAAGGCTAAGGAACTTGGTATGCAGCCAAAGAATAACTTACCCAGCAAAATTGACCATCCTTTTCCAGGGAAGAAGATGGACATTTAACAAAATAAATGAATTCCATCTATTCTTTTTTTTTTTTTTTTTAATTTTTTTTATTATATATATATATATATATTTTTTTATAATATTATCCCTTGTATTCATTTTTCCAAATTACCCCCCCTCCCTCTATTCCCTCCCCCCGATGACAGGCAATCCCATACATTTTACATGTGTTACAATATAGTCTAGGTACAATACATGTGTGTGAATATCATTTTCTTGTTGCACAATAAACATTAGAATCCGAAGGTACATGCAACCTGGGCAGACAGATATTAGTGCTAACAATTTACATTCACTTCCCAGTGTTTCTTCTCTGGGTGTAGCTACCTCTGTCCATCATTGATCAACTGGAAGTGAGTTGAATTCCATCTATTCTTGATGAAAAAAACAAATCTACACAAAATGTTTGATCTTCAAATACAGAACTCAAGAGATTTCTAAAAAGGTAAAAAGAAATCTTGAGAACTATATTTCTGCCTTAAAGATATGTAAAGAACACATGTATAATTTGTCCTAGAAACTAGAGGTGGAAAGGAAATTATATCATAAAAAAGGGTAAAGTGGTGGTACTACATCTCATGAAGAGGCAAAAGTAACCTATTATATTTGAGAGAAAGAAAGGAGGGGGATGAACATACTGTGTATCAATACACATATTCGATTTATGGTGAAACGTCTTCCACTTCATTGAAAAGTGGGAGGGAAGAAGTAAGCTCAGGGGAAGGACATACAGAAATTGTGAGGAAAGGGAGTGAAAATAGGGGGAGGAACTTTAAGGTGAGGGAGAGATACTAAAAAGGGAGGGCTGTGAAAAACAAGTGGTGCTCACAAGTTTAATACTGGGGGGGGGCGGGTAAGGGGAAAGGAAAGGAGAAAAGAAAGAAGAAAAGCATAAGCAGGGGTTAACAGGATGGCAAACAATATAAAATTAGTCATTCTAACCATAAATATGAATGGGGTAAACTCCCCCATAAAGAGGAAGCAGTTAGCAGACTGGATTAAAAGCCAGAATCCTATTATATGTTGTTTACAGGAAACACACCTGAAAGGGTGATACATTCAAAATAAAAGTAAGGAGGTGAAGCAGAATCTATTTTGCTTCAGGTGAAGCCAAAAAAGCAGGGGTAGCCATCCTCATCTCAGATCAAACAAAAACAAAAATTGATCTAATTAAAAGAGATAAGGAAGGGCATTATATCCTGCTAAACAGTAGCATAGAAAATGAAGCAGTATCCATATTAAACATATACGCAACAAATGGTGCGGCATCTAAATTCTTAAAAGAGAAATTAAGTGAGCTGCAAAAAGAAATAGACAGCAAAACTATAATAGTGGGAGATCTCAACCTTGCACTCTCAGAATTAGATAAATCAAACCATAAAATAAATAAGAAAGAAGTCAAAGAGGTAAATAGAATACCAAAAAAGTTTGATATAATAGATCTTTGGGGAAAGCTAAATGGAGACAGAAAGGAGTACACTTTCTTCTCAGCAGTTCATGGAACCTATACAAAAATTGATCATAAAAACCTCAAAATCAAATGCAGTAAGGCAGAAATAGTAAATGCATCCTTTTCAGACCACAATGCAATGAAAATTACATTTACTAAAAAGCCAGGGGAAAATAGACCAAAAAATAATTGGAAACTAAATAATCTCATACTAAAGAATGATTGGGTAAAAAAGCAAATCATAGACATAATTAATAACTTCACCCAAGAAAATGACAATAATGAAATATACCAAAATGTGTGGGATACAGTCAAAGCAGTAATAAGGGAATTTTTATATCTCTAGAGGCCTACTTGCATAAAATAGAGAAAGAGAAGGTCAGCAAATTGGGCTTACAACTAAAAATGCTAGAAAAGGAAGAAATTAAAAACCTCCAGACAAACACAAAACTTGAAATTCAAAAAATAAAAGGTGAGATTAATAAAATTGAAAGTAAAAAAACTATTGAATTAATTAATAAAACTAAGAGTTAGTTCTATGAAAAAACCCACAAAATAGGCAAATCCTTAGTAAACTTGATTAAAAAAAGGAAAGAGAAAAAGCAAATTGTTAGTCTTGAAAATGAAAAGGGAGAACTCAACACTAATGAAGAGGAAATTAGAACAATAGTTAGGAGCTACTTTGCTCAACTTTATGCCAATCAATTCGATAACTTAAATGAAATGGAAGAATACCTTCAAAAATATAGCTTGCCCAGATTAACAGAGGAAGAAGTAAATAGTCTAAATAGTCCCATTTCAGAAAAAGAAATAGAACAAGCTATTAACCAACTCCATAAGAAAAAATCCCCAGGACCAGATGGATTTATATGTGAATTCTACCCAACATTTAAAGAACAACTAATTCCAATGCTATATAAAGTATTTGAAAAAATAGGGGTTGAAGAAGTCCTACCAAATTCCTTTTATGATACAGACATGGTACTGATACCTAAACCAGGTAGGCTGAAAACAGAGAAAGAAAATTATAGACCAGTCTCTCTAATGAATATTGATGCTAAAATCTTAAATAAAATCTTAGCAAAAAGACTACAGAAAATCATCCTCAGGATAATATACTATAACTGAGTGGGGTTTAATGCAAATTAAAACAACTCTGAGATACCACTATACATCTGTCAGATTGGCTAAGATAACAGGAACAAATGATGAATGTTGGAGGGGATGTGGGAAAACTGGGACACTGATGCATTGTTGGTGGAGTTGTGAAAGAATTCAATCATTCTGGAGAGCAATTTACTTCCCAAAAGTTATCAAACTGTGCATACCCTTTGATCCAGCAGTGCTACTACTGGGCTTATATCCCAAGGAAATACTAAAGAAGGGAAAGTGACTTATATGTGCCAAAATGTTTGTGGCAGGCCTTTTTGTAGTGGTTAGAAACTGGAAAATGAAGGGATGCCCATCAATTGGACAATGGTTGGGTAAATTATGGTATATGAATGTTATGGAATATTATTGTTCTGTAAGAAATGACCAACAGGATGAATACAGAAACGCTTGGAGAAACTTTCATTAACTGATGCTGAGTGAAATGAGCAGAACTAGGAGATCATTATACACTTCAACAACAGTACTGTATGAGGATGTATTCTGATGGAAGTGGATATCTTCAACATAGAGAAGATCTAATCCATGAGAAGGAATACTGGGAAAGAATGTAATCTGTTAGCATTTTTTGTTTTTCTCCCCAGATTATTTTTACCTTCCGAATCCAATTCTCCTTTGCAACAACAACAACAAAAACAAAATTTGGTTCTGCACATATATATTGTATCTAGGACATATTATAACATATATCTAGGACATATATTTAATATGTATGGGAATGCCTGCCATCTAGGGGAGGGAGTGGAGGGAAGGAGGGGAAAATTCGGAACAGAAGGGAGTACAAAGGATAATGTTGTAAAAAATTACCTATGTATATGTACTGTCAAAAAATGTTATAATTATAAAATTAATAAAAACAAAAAAAAAACCACACACACACACATCTGCTCTGAGTGTTTCTTTCAAGAGGCAAATGTTGCCCTTAGAAGAGAAGAACTGAGAGTCTCAAGTTAGCCGTAAAGGGAAACCAACAGGTGTTAGCAGCAGTTTTAGTCTTACAGACCTCTGTTAATTGTCCAGTAACAGACAGATGACCAGGCTAACTACTTATTTGCCCAAGCATTTAGGATACAATGATTACATATAATCAGGCTGGAAACAGCAAGGTATGACATAATTGAATAAACAGATATTTATCATAGCCTTATATTGATAGCAGTAAGGAATTTGTCCCAATAAGTTTATAACTTAAACGATTATCATATCCAAGTAGATGTTTCATAAATGAACATTATTCATACAAATCAGTTTGCTTTTAAAATACATAGAAAATGTACCAAATTGCATAAAAAAAAACAACTTATTATTTTAGAGGCTGTGACCCAATACAATACAATCAAGTAAAACTTATACAGAACGTCCAATTCCACATAAGAGAATTCAAGAAGTTCTTAAATATAGCAGTTAAGCTTTTAGAAATAGTCCTACTAAGGTATGGATCGCATTTAAAGTAACAAAAAACCTAGGCTCTTTCTGAACCTTTTTTGCTTTAAAAGGAGCTAGCTTTGGTGGGTGTGTTTCGCTGGCAGTAAAGGAAGCCCTTTCAAGGTAGGTGGCGATAGATTAGCTAATCTGTTCAGTGGATTGTTTTTCTAGGCAAGTGAATTTCTGTATTAAGAAGGTAACCGGACCCCAACTCTATAGCTTTCATTCTCTTTAGGTGTCCTCAAAAGAAAGAGATATGGCAAAAACTTTAATTTTTGTCAGTTCCACTGGAGCATGGCCATGATGTCTCAATGGACAAATGCTCAGCTTGAATGTTTTAAACTCCAAACAGCGTCAATCAAGTCCCGGGAAATTGAGCTGTTCATCTCGCTGAGTTTATGTTACCTCATGAACAGTATATCAGAAAGAATGAAATAGAGGCAAGAGCAATGAAACTATTGGAGTAGATCTCCAGAGAGATGAAATAATCAGAGGAGACAGCATCTTGATCAGACATTCTGATACCTTGGGATGGGAAAGGCATTCTGATATTCTAAGCCTAAGTTCTTTTATGTTTATCAGGTATTCTGATAAGGAAGTCAGGGAGGTTTTTCAGAACAGAGAAGCAGGAGGACTGAGGCGGGGGTGAGTCAGAACAATTAGGGAAACTGAGTTAGGAAAATAATAAACCAGACTAAAACTAGAAAAAAGCAAGGATTTATGACAAGAACTAGTTTCTCCCTGGTAACCCCAGAATTATTAGCATCAAACTGCATTCCTCATTCAGAGAGACACACAAGCTTCCCTGTTCAAATCTCTGCACTTGGGGGGGCATCTCAGCCAGAGATGGACAGTTTTTAGGTCTTTGGTCATTTGTGCATTAAACTCAGCCTCTGATGAGTAGCAGTGCTCAAGGCAGTTCTGCTGCCCTAAGAGAGGCTCCAAGAGACGGGAGAAGTGAGGTTTTGAGTAACTCCACCTGTCGCCTTCTCTCTGGAACAGGAGCTGCTAGTAGGAGACAGATTTCTGAGCAAATTATGCAATTAAACCAAGAAAACAGGGCACCCCAAACCTTTAGAATCCTGATATCGAAATGCTGAAATAGTAATTTAGGAACTGGGGTAACAGGGGTGGAGAAACAGATCAGAGAGGCTGCCAGTCCTTGGACAGGTGTCTGATTTTTGATTGTTTCTAAAGACTGAATAAGGATTTCAAAGTTAAAACATAACCTAGCAAATCATAGTCTAGTAAATTTTAAGCAAAGAGTAAAATAGTTTCCATTCAGTCTGAACTTAATGAAATAATACATCAGTTTTTACCATTTTTTTGACCAGCTGTAATCAGTTTCCTTCTTCCCCCTGTTTACAGAAATTATCAGATCATACATCCTAAAATCCCTCAAACATACAGCAGTAGTTAAACAATTTCTCTCATACAGCAATAGTTAAACAGTTTTAGCAAATCCCAGTTTTAACAAGTCTTAAAAATAGATCAATTAACTTAAAGGCAGGCCTATCTTGAAATATTTTGCCAAAGCCAAGCCTCTTTGACTGGAGGGTGGAACCCACTAGTGAGTGTGGGGGAATTCCACATGCCCCCCTTCTCCCCACTCCATTTCAAGAGGCAGGAGGGAAGGGAAGGCAGCTACCCTTCACCCCAGGATAATTAGGTACTAGCAAAGAGCAATAGGTGAGTTGAAGACAAAAGATCCTACCCCACCCATCCTTTTGTGGGTTGGGTGTGGAGGCGTTTGAGCATTTCAGACCCTAATTGGAGATATGTGACTCCTGAAAAGAAAGTTGGGGGTTGGGTGAGAGAGTGATTGGAATTTTATCCAGAGCTCAGGTATTAAGCCATTTTCTAAGAGATAGCTTAAAGGAGAATCTATTCATATTCTATAGTCCCTGGCTTCATGGACTGAAATGCCAGAGAAGCTGAGACAAGAAAGAGATCAGTTTAAGGAAACTAAGGCAGTAAAAGAGAACTGTGGCAGAACAGAACAGAGATTCTAGAGAGGCGCCAAATTAAAAGTAGTTAAGGAGTTTTCAGATAGTCTTTGATTCTCCCTTTTAACTCATTTCCCGCCTGCAGTCAGGGAATGAGAAAAAGAAAAAGAGGGGAAAAAAAAGACAAAAGAAATTATCCTCACTCTCTTAACAAGTAATTTATTTTGCCTTGATTTGGAATTTTTTTCCCCAGCCAACATTACAAAAGTCTTTTTTTTTTTTTTTGAAGCTACAACGTGGCCAAAGCTGAGCTTTAGAAAAGAAACCTTTAATTGTTGGCAGGGGGCATAGAATGCCAATCGAGAAAAATAGGAGCTAAATGCAAAAGTTCAGGAGTTCCCACCTGCAAGGTTAGATAAGAAAGGCATAGAAAGGTGGAGCAGACATCTAGGTTTTATCTGTCCACAAGCAGGCAAGTGTGCCCTGAGGCAAAGGAAAAAAATATGCAGTTTTAAAATCCTCTGTCCTACCTCAAGAGTGTGGAAAAGCTTAATTTTTTAAGATTGCTATAGTAAAAAGCTGTGACGGAAGGCTGTGTTCTAATGCAGGATGACCAAATCAGGAAAACTGAGTCCTGTTTTAAATGTATGGAGCAAGCTAGTTCTCTGAGAGGGCTGAAAGCCTCGGCTCCTTTAAGAACTCTGGGAGGGGTGTGGCTTGCTCCTCTAGCTCACCAGCAAAGTACCATTTTAAATCCCCAATTCCCCACTGGACAGTTAAATGGCAGGTTGCCAAGTCACATGGGAGAGGTTCGAGAAGAGAGAGGATGGGGGAAGAGAGAGATGTTATCTTACCCAGTGTTTCCCATATGGCGGTGGTGAGGGCTCACACCGAAACTTCGGGGTCAGGAAGCAGCCAGGCAGAGGCATCTCTCCAAATTCACCCCGATCCAGTGACCTTTCTCCTTGTGGCTACAGCCTGACCACTACAGTAGAGTGGGAGAGGGGCTCAAACACAGATTTCTCCCCCAGAACAAATCAAAGAGATTGCTGACCTGGGACCCCTAGAGGAATGGGGTCCTCAGAACGGCCACGTGGTGGGGGGAGGGGTGAAAAAGAGACCCTTTCTCCTGTTTGTCTTGGAGTTCAGAGCTGGTTTTTCTGGTGAGAGAAAAGGGATTAGAAATGCCTTGGAAAAGAAGGTCTTTTGTCTCTGGAAGCATTTTTTGTCCACAGTTCTCCGGGTTCCTTGGTCCTGCTATCCCTAAAAATAGAGTATGACAAAAAGAGGATCTTTTTCCTGAAATGCAAGTAGTCTCAATGGGAGAATTTTGCTTGCAGCCCAGACCTGGTCTGGATGCCCACTATGTTTTAGAGATAGAGTGAGACGAGGGTAGGAACACAGATATTTTCCCAGAAGCTGCGTGAACAGCTGAGAACCCAGATTGGTTCTGAGAGACCTGAAAAGGTTAAGATTAGTTTTGTGGGTACCAATTTTCGGGGTCCCCGTACAGGCCACTACATGATGAGAGTTAGGAAAGGGGGAACCCCTTTTGGGTAGGCGCAAGGATAGTCCAGTGACGGCGCAGATCCCCCTGTAAAGGAATTTACAGGCCCCAACCTAGATTGATAAAAAAGGCTTATTTGGGGTTTGGAAGTAAAGGTAAAGTTAGAAAGACGCCAGGGCCAGAGGTGGTCGCCGGCAGACTGGAACCCTTACATGGCTAGAAGGATATCATGTTGGGGGGGGGTGTCCTGCAAAGAGTGGCCTTGAAGGGGTTCCCTTTTTATAATCTTGAAGGCAAGTGGAGTCCCAGGTTCCTGGTGGGTTGTCAGCCAAGGTCAGCATTGAGTAGAATTCAATGGGTTTTCAGATAAGGAAGAAACTGGGGAGGGGGGGTTGGGAAAATCCAAGTTAGCTCAGATCCAGTGGGGGCTGGGAAAAGCCCAGATATCAGTAGAATTCAAAAGGGTGCTTTTTGACCAAGATTTGTGAATCAAAAGATCCTAGCTTAAAGGGACCTCAACCCCCATCATTAGCATGTAGCACAGTATCTTATACATAGGTTTTTAACAGATAGTTGTAGATTCAAAGGGGAGTTTTTTGTTTGTTTTTGGTTTCTTTAACATAAGATGTGGCATTGAGGCACCATAGTTGCAAATGAAGCATATATCTATAAAACCTTTATATAACAACTTAAGAAAATGATCTTTGAGGTATCTTCAAATTCTGGAATTCAGTGATTCTTTATGATACAATAAGTGTCACAAAAGGTTTTTTTTGTTTTTTGAAAAATAAGTATGATGAATATAAAAATTTACAGTGGAAGTTTAAAGAAAGAGAAAGAGAAATTTTAACTGTATCTTGAAGGATAATGGTAAGTAGGAAGTTGGCAGATAGTATAATATGCTGGGCATGAGAACTCTCCTAACAAAGAAACCAGTGTCACTAGAAAAGAAGATTCAATATAGGAAATAGTATAATAGTAGTTATAGAATATAGGTACTGCCTTAGGACTCAGGAAGAATAGAGAAGTATAGTATTATTATATAGTAGTAGTCCCTCCTTTAGCAAACCATATTTATGGTAGTAAGAAATCATGAGTGCCTTTTCAGGTCAGGAGTTTGTAGGTCCAGATATAATAAAAGATTGGGGGGAAGCAGGAAAAGGGAACAAAGTGTCACATAATAATCAATTTCTTAGCTACTTAGCCAGGTTCTTCTCTGATCAACATTAGTTTAACTGTACTATAATGCAATTTCATATCATTACTGAATGACAAATTATTCCATTGGAAAGGACTTCAGCAGTCATTTAACCCAACCATAACATATTCAATAAGTGGTCATCTAGCTTATGCCAGAAGAGTTCTAATGAAGGAGAATTTTCTTCTTCCTGAGGGCACCCATTCGTACTTAAAAAAAAATAAATAACCAAATATTAGAAAGTTTTTCCAGATATCCAGATTAAATTTGCCTCTTGGCAATTTCCATTGCTTCTGGTTTTAACCTACAGACCTGAAAACAACAATATCAATCTTTCTCCCATGTGTTAGTTCTTCAGCTATTTGAACACAACTATTATGTCTTCCTTGAGATTATTCATTTCCAGATTAAAATTTTTACTTCTTTCAACTGATCCTCATATTGATGAGATGTAAGAATTGCACTTAACATCAAGGGGATCTCCTTGGCCAGTGACAGGCTTTGTGAAATAATTTGCAAACCCCAATGAATACAGGGATGAGATTTGTGGCAAAAAATGGGATTTATTTGCACTAAGAAGAAAGCTTGCTAGGAAGACAGCCTTTTTAGTTGGCAAGGTCCTATTAGGACTTCTAGAAAGATTCAGGGTTCAGTCACTTTTTATTTAGTCTTATGAGACTTTTTCAGGGTTTTCCCAGGTCCTTAGCTGGAAGCAACTGCTCCCAGAGACTTATATAGATGGTGGTGATAATACCTTTGGCCAAGATCTCCAATTGAATGAGACCACTTAACTTGGAAAGGGTGTTGTCTGGGGAAAGTGTTTGAGGCTCAAGAATACCTTCCTCCCCCCCACAGATTAAAGGGGACACAGTTCCAGGGCCTCCATCAACATTAAAGGGGACACAATTTACATCATTTTTCCCCCTCAAGCAGTCCCTCCCAAATTCATTTGAAGTAATGGGACAAAGGTCTCATCTTCAGTAGCTGCTTCAAACTGGCAAGGGGTGTAGAGCTGGCCCTACCCAATGGAATCCAGACTGAAGAGGGGAAATGAGTGAGTTGTAGGTGGAAGCAGCAGTGTTGAATATCAGAATCAGGTCTCAGGTGATTTCATGTTAATCAAGTGGTTGGAATTTCATGACTCAGAGTCAGCTGGGCATTGGGCTGTAGTGGTAGAGCGAAGGGGAACTTGACCAAGCCCTAAACTCCTACCATAAGGCAGAGCATTGGGGGGGGCAGCTTGTCCCCTATAGGCAGTCTCTCCTCCAGTGCCCCTCAGAGCAAGGACTGGGGAGTTTCCTCAGACAGTTTCCATGACATCTAAGGCACAAACTTCTATGGTTGCTGGAAATGTCAGCAGCCAAGAGTAGGGACTATAAGCCAAATCTTGCTTTAATTCTGCAGTCTCTCTCTCCCCGGCTGCAGTCTGATCCCTATCATTAAAGACTCCATTAAACATTAAAGTTGTTTCTAGCAGCTGAGGGGGAGAAATTTGAGGGCCCAAAACTGGCTTCTGCAGCTTTTCCCATATATCTGGGGCAGATTGTTTAATATTAACATCTTCCCAGGAAAGATCAAGGAGAGCATTGGCCTTGTACCCCTCGAAAAGCTGTGTGGGGTCCTCAGAGTAATGGCCAGGTTTTTCCTTAGTCTGGGAGAGACTTGACATTGAAAGAAACACCTCTGCTCCAAGTATCTCTCTCTGAGAGTCTGCTGCTTTTTCCAGGGGGCAGAGGAGAAGAAAAAAGACTGGGAGTCTCAGGATCTAGTTCAGGTGAGGGAGATAGAATTAAAGAGATATTGCAGGACATTAAGGTCCTGTTCTGGAAGGGATTTTGGAGCCTCCTGATAGGGACTGCATAGGGATGCAAAGAAGGGATCCTGTGTCCCTAGAGGAGCAGGAAGGAAGGATTTTGATTTCCTTCTAGCAAATTTAAGCAGCATCCTGCAGTGCTGTTTTAATTTAAGCTTTTAGTTTTGAGATCCTTTAAGCTGAATTTGTCTCTTTTTTAAGAGACTTTCTAAGGAAGAGTCCTTAGTAATCGAGGCTGATTGTCCCATTTTGCCACAAGCCCCAGATTTCCTTGATTTTATAAGCAAAGCACCTCATCCTTTTCTAGGCATCCCTAGAGATGGAGAGATGACAAAAAGATCCATGATTAAGGGGATTTTGTCAGACCGCAGGATTCCCATTTCAGGTGTCCCTGAGGGAATTCCAATGACCCAAATCTTTCCCGGAAATTTTGGGTGTCCTAGCTATAGAATAGACAAGAAAAGGCTTTACTTCGGCCAGATTCTTGGGGATCCCCGTACTGGGCCACCACATGATGAGGTACAAGTATGGAGAGTAAGAGATCCCCTAACAGCAATAGGATCCTCTTGGCCAGTGGCACACTTTGAGAAAAAATTTGCAAACCCCATACAGGCACGAGGTTTGTGGCAAAGAATGGAATTTATTTGTACTAAGAAGAAAGCTTGCCTTCTTAGTGGGCAAGATTCTGTTAGGACTTCTGCAAAAATGGGTTACGCTGAGAAGAAAATATCTTCAGTAGTGGGCAAGATCCTATTAGGACTTCCGCAAAGATTCAGGGTTCGGAGTCACTTTTTATTTAACTTTGTGAGGCTTTTTCAGGGTTTTTCCAGGCCCCCAGCTGGGAGCAACTGCTTAACTTGAAAAGAGTGTTGTCTGGGAAAGGTGTTTGAGGCTCAGGAATATCCTCCCCCCACAGATTAAAAGGGACACAGTTTCAAGGGGCAACTCTAAAGGTTATAGTGAACATAATTTACATCACTATGACATGGACTAAGAGTTAGTTCTTCACTAACCTAGTTGCCGCTTTATGGAAACTTTCTGATTTATTCATGTCCTGATTTAAGCCAGAACTGAGAATAATATTCTAGATTTAATCTGATCAGGGCAGAGGACAGAAAACTTATTATCTCTTCATTCCTAGAAATGTAATACCTTAAATTCAGCTCTAAAAGGGATGAAGATTAGCTTGTTTGGCTTCCACATCATGTGCTTACTGATATATAGTTCATTAAAATCTCAAGAGAGATCTTTTTCAGTAAATTGCTGTCAACTCATGCCTCTCCCATCCTGTAATTGCAAAGTTGACTTTTTTGCTAATATTTTACATTTATCCCCCTTTAATTTCATCTTCTTAAATTCAGATCACCCTCTCAATCTCTTTGTATCCTTACTGTTTAACCAGCATGATGACTATATTTCCCCAACTTTGTAGCATCTGCAAATTCATTAAGTATGTCATCAAAGCCTTTCTCCAAATAATTGATAAAGATGTTAATATGTTAAATAGCACAGAACCAAGCACATATCCCTACATACTCTCCTAGAAGTTTCCTAATGAGCTGATATTGGAATCATTGATGATTTTATTTGAGTCTATATTTTGATTATATTTTGACTCAACCCATTTCAAATCTAACTCAACACACACACACACACACACATATATATATATATATATATGTATATATATATATGTATATATATATATATATTATAATATATTATATATTCCACACCAGTGGTATCAAATTCAAATAAAAACAGATCCCTACTAGCACATAGACTTAGTAAATTAAAAAAATTAACATTTGAAGATGGCGGCATGGAGGCAGACAGCTGCTTGAGCTCCTCGTTTTCTCTCAGAACTTACTTCATGACAAGCCTCTGACTTAATGCTTGACCCAGAAAGAAATCCACAAATTATCACCAAGAGAAGACATCCTTGAGAGTCGCCAGAAAAGGTCTGTGTTTGTTCGGGGGAGGGTCAATCAGACTGGGCGCAGACTGAGGGCAGACAGCCAGAGCAAGACAGGCAGCTCACACAGCTCAGACCGGAGGGGGAGGGGTGTGATCTCTGCAGTTTCTGCGAAAGGGCTTTTGCCCCAGTGTGGATGCTCCATCTTGGCAGCAAGCCAGGAGCAGCAGAGAGGGTGTAAACACCGGAGGTGAAGATTAAAACCCCAGAAAGCCAGTGTCTCTTAGAGCCCGGCCACCCCCAACCCCCACCTGGACTGACTCGGTGCGTTCTCAGAGCCTCAGAGCGCAGACTCAGTACAGTCATTGCTGTTCTGTTAGTGGCTCTCTGCTGCCCTACCCCCAGTCTGTAGAGGAAGCCCATTAATACCATCCAGCCCCATCCCCCGCAAAACAGACCAATTGTTTCTCTTGTCAGTTTGTTTTCTTTGATTCCTACTCTGACAAAATGAACAAAAAATTCAAAAGGGCTCTAACCATTGACAGCTTCTGTGTGGAGAGGGAGCAGACTTCAAATGCTGAGGAGACTAGCAACAGAATGTCCCCAGATGTATCCCCTGGGAGGGATATAAGCTGCTCCTCAATACAAAAGAACCTCATAGAGGAAATCAAAAAGGCTCTCACAAGAGAGCTGGAAGAGAAATGGGAAAAGGAAAGGGAAGCTTGGCAAGAGAGCCTGGAGAAGTCATCCCATGCATTCAAAGACAGAATGGATAAAGAAGTCAAATCATTGAGAAACAAGATTAGTGTGCTGGAAAAGGTAAACAACTCCAAGGAAAACAGGATTAGTGAGCTGGAAAAGGTAAACAACTCCAAGGAAAACAGGATTAGAGAGCTGGAAAAAGAAATCAGCTCTCTAAAAAATAAAATGGATAAAATGGAAAAAAATTCCATAGAAGATAAAAACTCAATTGGACAATTACAAAGAGATATAAAAAAAGTGAGTGAAGAAAATACATCATTGAAAATTAGACTGGAACAAGTAGAAATGAATGACTCAAGGAGAAACCAAGAGGGAGTCAAGCAAAACCAGAGAAATGAAACAATTGAAAAGACTGTCAAGTACCTTACCAGAAAGACAACAGACCTGGAAAACAGATCCAGGAGAGACAATTTGAGAATAATCGGACTCCCTGAAAAATGGGAGGAAAGAAAGAGCTTGGACACCATTTTCGAGGAAATTATCAAAGAGAACTGCCCAGACGTTTTGGAAACAGAGGGTAAAATAGACATTGAGAAAATTCATCGATCACCTACTGAAAGGGACCCTAAAATCAAAACGCCAAGAAATATAGTGGCCAAGTTCAAGAACCATCAGACAAAGGAAAAGATATTGGAAGCTGCTAGAAAAAAACAATTCAGATATGGAGGATCCACAATAAGGATAACACAGGATCTAGCAGCGTCCACATTAAAAGAACGCAGGGCCTGGAACATGATATTCCGAAAGGCTAAGGAACTTGGTATGCAGCCAAGAATAACTTACCCAGCAAGAATGAGCATCGTTTTCCAGGGAAGAAGATGGACATTTAACGAAATAAATGAATTCCATCTATTTTTGATGAAAAAACCAGACCTACATAAGAGGTTTGATCTTCAAATACAGAACTCAAGAGACTTCTAAAAAAGGTAAAAAGAAATCTTGAGAACTATACTTCTGTCAAAAAAATATATAAAGAACATATGTACAATTTGTCTTAGAAACTAGAGGTGGAAAGGAGATTATATCATAAAAAAGTATAAAGTGGTGGTACTACATCTCATGAAGAGGCAAAGGTAACCTATTATATCTGAGAGAAAGAAAGGAGGGAGATGAACATAGCGTGTATCAATAGACATATTCGATTTATGGTGAAACTTCTTCCACTTCATTGAAAAGTGAAAGGGAAGGAGTAAGCTAAGGGGAAGGGAATACAGTAATTTCGAGGAAAAGGGGTAAAATAAGGGGAAGATCTTTAAGGTGGGAGAGGGATCCTAAAAAGGGAGGGCTGTGAAAAGCAAGTGGTGTTTACCAGTTTAATACTGGATAGGAGGGTAAAAGGGAAGGAAAGGGGAAAAGCATAAGCAGGGGTTAATAGGATGGCAAGCAAAATAGAATTAGTCCTTCTAACCATAAATGTGAATGGGGCAAACTGCCTCATAAAGAGGAAGCAGTTAGCAGACTGGATTAAAAGTCAGAATCCTACTATATGTTGTTTACAGGAAACACACCTGAAACAGGATGAGACATTCAAACTCAAAGTAAAAGGGTGGAGCAGAATCTATTATGCTTCAGGCAAAACCAAAAAAGCAGGAGTAGCCACCCTCATCTCAGATCAAGCAAAAACAAAAATTGATCTAATTAAAAGAGATAAGGAAGGGCATTATATCCTGCTAAAGGGAAGCATCAATAGTGAAGCAGTATCAATATTAAACATGTATGCACCAAGTGGTGCAGCATCTAAATTCTTAAAAGAGAAATTAAGAGAGCTGCAAGAGGAAATAGATAGCAAAACTATAATAGCGGGAGATCTCAACCTTGCACTATCAGAATTAGATAAATCAAACCACAAAATAAATAAGAAAGAAGTCAAAGAGGTAAATAGAATACTAGAAAAGTTTGATATGATAGATCTTTGGCGAAAGCTAAATGGAGACAGAAAGGAATATACTTTCTTCTCAGCAGTTCATGGAACCTATACAAAAATTGATCATATACTAGGGCATAAAAATCTCAAAATCAAATGCAGTAAGGCAGAAATAGTAAATGCATCCTTTTCAGACCATAATGCAATCAAAATAACATTTAATAAAAAGCCAGGGGAAAATAGACCAAAAAATAATTGGAAACTAAATAATCTTATACTAAAGAATGACTGGGTAAAACAGCAAATCATAGACATAATTAATAACTTCACCCAAGAAAATGACAACAATGAGACATCATACCAAAATGTGTGGGATACAGCCAAAGCAGTAATTAGGGGAAGTTTTATATCTCTACAGGCCTACCTGCATAAAATAGAGAAAGAGAGGGCCAACGAATTGGGTTTACAACTAAAATTGCTAGAAAAGGAACAAATTAAAAACCCCCAGACAAACACAAAACTTGAAATTCAAAAAATAAAAGGTGAGATTAATAAAATTGAAAGTAAAAAAACTATTGAATTAATTAATAAAACTAAGAGTTGGTTTTATGAAAAAACCAACAAAATAGACAAACCCTTAGTAAACCTGATTAAAAAAAGGAAAGAGAAAAAGCAAATTGATAGTCTTGAAAATGAAAAGGGTGAACTCACCACTAATGAAGAGGAAATTAGAACAATAGTTAGGAGCTACTTTGCTCAACTTTATGCCGATAAATTCGATAACTTAAATGAAATGGAAGAATACCTTCAAAAATATAGCTTGCCCAGATTAACAGAGGAAGAAGTAAGTAGTTTAAATAGTCCCATCTCAGAAAAAGAAATAGACCAAGCTATTAACCAACTTCCTAAGAAAAAATCCCCAGGACCAGATGGATTTACAGGTGAATTCTACCAAACATTTAAAGAACAACTAACTCCAATGCTATGTAAACTATTTGAAAAAATAGGGATTGAAGGAGTCCTACCAAATTCCTTCTATGACACAGACATGGTACTGATACCTAAACCAGGTAGATCGAAAACTGAGAAAGAAAACTATAGACCAATTTCCTTAATGAATATTGATGCTAAAATCTTAAATAAGATATTAGCAAATAGACTTCAGAAAATCATCCCCAGGATAATACACTATGACCAAGTGGGATTTATACCAGGAATGCAGGGCTGGTTTAATATTAGGAAAACTATTAGTATAATTGACCATATTAATAATCAAATTAATAAAAACCATATGATCATCTCAATAGATGCAGAAAAGGCATTTGATAAAATCCAACATCCATTCCTACTAAAAACGCTTGAGAGTATAGGAATAAATGGACTATTCCTTAAAATAATAAGGAGCATATATTTAAAACCTTCAGTAAACATCATATGTAATGGTGATAAACTAGAACCTTTCCCTGTAAGATCAGGAGTGAAACAAGGTTGCCCACTATCACCATTACTATTCAATATAGTACTAGAAACTCTAGCCTTGGCAATAAGAGCCGAGAAAGAGATCCAAGGAATTAGAGTAGGAAATGAAGAAATCAAATTGTCACTTTTCGCAGATGACATGATGGTATACTTAGAGAACCCCAAAGACTCTGCTAAAAAGCTATTAGAAATAATTCAGAATTTTAGCAAAGTCGCAGGATACAAAATAAATCCACATAAATCCTCAGCATTTTTATACATTAACAACACAATCCAACAGCAAGAGATACAAAGAGAAATTCCATTCAAAATAACAGTCGATAGTATCAAATATTTGGGAATATATCTACCAAAGGAGAGTCAGGAATTATATGAGCAAAATTATAAAACACTTGCCACAAAAATAAAGTCAGATTTAAATAATTGGAAAGACATTCAATGTTCTTGGATAGGCCGAGCGAATATAATAAAGATGACAATACTCCCCAAACTAATCTATTTATTTAGTGCTATACCAATCAGACTCCCAAGAAACTATTTTAATGACCTAGAAAAAATAACAACAAAATTCATATGGAAGAATAAAAGGTCGAGAATTGCAAGGGAACTAATGAAAAAAAAGTCAGAGGAAGGTGGTCTAAGTGTACCTGATTTAAAGCTATATTATAAAGCAACAGTCACCAAAACCATTTGGTATTCGCTAAGAAATAGACTAGTTGATCAGTGGCATAGGTTAGGTTCACAGGACAAGATAGTGAATAAAAATAGCAATCTAATCTTTGACAAACCCAAAGATCCCAAATTTTGGGATAAGAATTCATTATTTGACAAAAACTGCTGGGAAAACTGGAAATTAGTATGGCAGAAACTAGGCATGGACCCACATTTAACACCACATACTAAGATTAGATCAAAATGGGTCCAAGATTTAGGCATAAAGAACGAAATCATAAATAAATTGGAGGAAAAGGGGATGGTTTACCTCTCAGACTTGTGGAGGAGGAAGGAGTTTGTGTCCAAGGGAGAACTAGAGACCATTATTGATCACAAAATAGAACATTTTGATTACACCAAATTAAAAAGTTTCTGCACAAACAAAACTAATGCAAACAAGATTAGAAGGGAAGTAACAAATTGGGAAAAAATTTTTACAGTTAAAGGTTCTGATAAAGGCCTCATCTCCAAAATATACAGAGAATTGACTTTAATTTATAAGAAATCAAGCCATTCTCCAATTGATAAATGGTCAAAGGATATGAACAGACAATTTTCAGATGATGAAATTAAAACTATTTCCACTCATATGAAAGAGTGTTCCAAATCACTATTGATCAGAGAAATGCAAATTAAGACAACTCTGAGGTATCATTACACACCTGTCAGATTGGCTAAGATGACAGGAACAAATAATGATGAATGTTGGAGGGGCTGTGGGAAAACTGGGACACTGATGCATTGTTGGTGGAGTTGTGAAAGAATCCAACCATTCTGGAGAGCAATCTGGAATTATGCCCAAAAAGTTATCAAAATGTGCATACCCTTTGACCCAGCCATACTACTACTGGGCTTATACCCCAAGGAACTACTAGAGAAGGGAAAGGGTCCTGTATGTGCCAAAATGTTTGTGGCAGCCCTTTTCATAGTGGCTAGAAGCTGGAAGATGAATGGATGTCCATCAATTGGAGAATGGTTGGGTAAACTATGGTATATGAATGTTATGGAATATTATTGTTCTATAAGAAATGACCAACAGGAGAAATACAGAGAGGCTTGGAGAGACTTACATCAACTGATGCTGAGTGAAACGAGCAGAACCAGAAGATCATTATACACTTCAACAATGATATTGTACGAGGATGTATGCTGATGGAAGTGGATTTCTTCAACATAGAGAAGAGCTAATCCAATTCCAATTGATTAATGATGGACAGAACCAGCTACATCCAGAAAAGGAACACTGGGAAATGAATGTAAACTGTTATTTTTACCTTCTGAATCCAATTCTTCCTGTGCAACAAAAAAATTCGGTTCTACACACATATATTGTATCTAAATTATACTGTAATATATTTAACATATATAAGACTGCTTGCCATCTGGGGGAGGGGGTTGGGGGAGGAAGGGAAAAAATCTGAATAGAAGTAAGTGTAAGGGATAATGTTGTAAAAAATTACCCATGCATATGTACTATCAAAAAATGTTATAATTATAAAATAAAATAAAAAAATTAAAAAAAAAAAAAAAAAAAAAAATTAACATTTATATACATGTTTAAGCTATTTTTATTTATTTTGTTAAACATTTCCCAGTTATAGTTTAATTTAGTTTGGGCCAAAAATCTGATAACTCTGTTCTGTATCCCCTCCATGTTTTCTTTAAGAATAACATGAAATATTTTATCAAATGCTTCAATAATTTAGACAAACTATATCTATCATAATTCCACTGATCTATGAGTTGAGTGAAAAAAAGATTAATTTAGTATGACCTGGGGTTTTTTTTTTTTTGGTTATTTGGTTTTTGTTATATTTTAAGGACTCCTACTGGCTTTGTAATAACCTCTTCCTTTTCTATTTAATCATCCTTAATCATACATTCAGGAATTTTTACTCAAGTTCACTGGCCTACTTTATTTAAAAAAAAAAAAATCAAGACTTTACCTTTCCTCAATTCTCTAATACCTTTCCCCATTATCTATCATCTTTAAGATATCTCTGATATAATGGCTTATCAATCACATCCACTGTTTCTTTAAATGCTCAAAATCTCCTATAAAGCAGAGCTATTTTTCTTTGTAATAGCAAGAACACCTTGAAATTCCCTTTAACCTTGGACATTAATATCCAAACCTATCCTTTCCTCTGCTAGGACTGTTAAGCGAAGTCTTTTGTACACAAAAGGCTCTTAATTAGTGTTTGATTGATGTCCAATTGACTTGAATTAAGATCAAGTAGTATTCTTTTACTCTTTCCTTTTTTATTTTAAATATCAACTCCCTGTTAAATATTTTTTATTCTTTTATGTCCAAGACCAAGATCAGTCTCCCAGGAAAAAGAAACAACACAAGAATGAGAAGCTCTTCCTTCCCTCTATGGTCAGTTATTATTGTCTAATCCACTGGTAGCAATGGTCTTATAATTTAATTAAGCTTCTTTTTTTAGACCTACTATAGGTCTAAAAAATATATCCCTTTTTTTGCTGCCTGATATTCCTCCTCAGCCTTTATAATTTTGACACTTTTACAGATCTGTGCTTTTACATAGTGCTGATATTCATTGCCTATTACCTTCCCTTGCTTTTAAATTACATATATAACTTGGTTGTTTTTTTTGTTTGTTTGTTTGTTTTTTGTTGTTGTTGTTTTTTTTTTTAACTTAAATTAGTGAGTTCCCTGTGCATTTGCATTAGTCTGTTCAAATACTTATTTTCTTCAGCATTGTTATTCTTGTGTCTTTGAAATTTCATTCTCTAGAATTTTTCATTCTTCTTGCCAGGTTTCTACTACATGTCCATAGTTTTCTCCTTAATCTTCTTCTTAACCCTTTGAAATATGTTATTCTCAAATAGAGGTTTTATGAAAAACTGTCCTCTCCTCTATCACAAACTCTAGGAAGGAAATGGCATTCTCTACCCAACCGCCTTATTCCCATCATTTTCACTCTAGCAACAAAGTTAAGAGTTATTCTTAGGCATTCTACATTTGACCTACAGAGTTTCACCTGTTACCTAGAGTTATCTAGAGATAACTAAAGTCTCCTATCACTACTCTTGGGTATTTATGCAAATCTTGTGATATCTTTTTTGAGTACCTCTTCTATTTCTTCTTTCTGTCAAGGTAGTCAAAAATCTTAATGGCAAAGTCATTTTTCTTCCTGCCTCCACTGATCTTCACTCAAAAGCTCTCCACCATTTTTCTCCCCCTTTGGTTCCTAAATTTCCTCAAATGAATATACCTTGCTATTATAAAATGCTGCCCAATTCCTTTTCCCTTCTTTACCTGTCCTATTTCTTTTGACTAAGGTATTATTTTCCATAATAATCTTAACCATACCAATACATCCTCTTTAGTTCACGAAAGCAGTTTAAATCTTGCAACTTTTGAGAAGAAGGCAAATACCAGTGCCTGAAGATGAATAAATCAAGGTGTTCCAACAATAGTCAAACTAAGATTCTTCCTTCATTATAGCTACTCTGTGTTGATTTTAGGTTAACATATAAATGTAGACTGTTTTATGCATGTTGTAATGAAGCTTTCTGATCAGTACTAGAGGACATCCAAGAGAGATTCATTCAAATCACGATGATTCCTCCCCTTTAGGGGAATAAGTTATGATAAGATTCTGTTGTATTAGGAAATTTGTATAATCAAAGTCTGCCATAAAGCATATCCAGTAATACCCATTTATTTATTTTCTCCCCGCTTTCTTTTTTTCCCCCTAGATCCCAACCCTAATTGCTTAGTCTCCTTTAAGATAGATCTTTTTGGAGTAGGTAGATGAACCCCTTAGTGCCAAATGAGATTCAGAGGGTATACAAGCACTGCTTTTACATAATATCTTGAGATAAGTCTTAATATAAATCATTCTACATTCTCATGGGCATCATTGGCAATCATAATGGTAACAAATTATATAGCACCAAACTAATCCTTGTCTATCTGGGGGCTTAAACTAATCTTTTTTCCCCCTTCTGAAAACGTTGGGGTTTATCTCTCTGCATTATGTATTTTTAAAAATTGTTGTCATTAGTTTCACATCATATCTTTTTTCTTCCCCCTCTACCACAACTCAGTACACCCAGCAAGCCATCCCTTCTAACAAAAATTAAGAGAGAAAGAAAAAAGAGCAGTTCAGCAAAACCAGTCAGCACATCTACCATATTTGACAGTTTATTTAGACATAGTCTTTTAGCTCTGCAATTAAGAGAGAATGGCACATTATCTCAACTCTGATTTGGGGCCAAATTTGGTCATTATAATTACTCTGTCCTGTTTCTTATTGTTCTTTCTGTTTACATTGTTGTAATTATTGTGAATATTGTTTTCCTCATTCTGCCGACTTCATTCTGTATCAGTTCACCTAAGTCTATTCATGCTTCTCTTCATATTTATCATTTCTTAAAGATTAGTAGAATTACATTGCAATCATCTGTCACAGTTTGTTTAATTATTTCCAAGTTGATGGGCACCTCCTTTGTTTCCAGTTCTTTGCTACCATAAAAAGTACTGAAATGAATATTTTGATGTATATGTGATCTATATCTGTGTGTGACTATCAATGGGATCTTGGGTATGAACACAATAGTTACACATTACTCATCTAAAACAACAAAATTTGAGTTTTCAGAAGAATGTGCTGAGAATTTGAGACAGAAGTATTAGAAGCCTCAGAAGAGAATAAAGGTATTTCTAACATATTATTTGACCCTTCCTTCTATTTATTGCTGCAACTATTGCTGTTATTCTCCTCTACCATCTTCCAAGAAGCAATCAGTACTAGACAGTAGTAAGGTCTGACCTCTTTTCCCTCATAAAAGGTGAAGGGGATCCTAGTGATCTACAACTGGAACTACCATTAGCAGTTCATCCTCCAATCTTTCCATGCTGCAAACAGGGGTGTTCCCCAAGTATCTCCTTGCTGGGAGACTGTTTGCACTGGAGGTAAGTGTGAAAAGGGGAAAGTTGTGGGATGTAGTGGGATGAGGGTTTCCCAAACCTTTCCCAGTTCTCAGAAATAACTTGATTCTGGGGCAGAGAAAGGTTCGGGCTGGTTCTTATTTTCTCTGAACCAGTTACCCCAGCCCAAAATTTGACCTGCTTTTCCTCAAACTGGGAGTCAGAAATCCCTTTTCTTTTCTGTTTTTCTGCTGCAGAAATTCCCAACATTCCCATTTTGTGGGCTCCAGAAAGGGGTAAGCAAAGCCTTCAATCCCAGCCAATCATTTCTAAATTAATAATTTTTTTAGTGTTTTGGTTTTGTTGTTGTTTTTTTGTCATCATTCAAAACAATGCTCAGATCCATTTCCCTCATCTATTTAATTTCCTTGTGGATTGTTATGTACCTATGTTATAGGATTGTTTCTATATCCCTAAACATAAGCTCAGATCCATCTGCTATTTCCATTTGTGTACTGTTCTCTTGTGGGTTCTCATATGCAATTGATTTTTATATATTGGTATTTACTGAATGGAAGAAAACCCAATCAGGTTGTTTTACCTTCAATCTCATCCTTTCCCTGAAAAGTAGTGTGTTTTTTTGTTTGTTTTTTTTTTGCTGACAGCCAGGTACTACCTCACTATCTGCCCATAATCTGAGATCATCTTTTTGCTCTTCTTTCTTTGTGTTTACTGCTTTTGGTTGCTGTATCATCCTGCTGCCCACTCACCTGCAAAATTTTTTGCCTTCTCTCAGTGGTGCTTTGTCCATCTGCTAATGGCCCAATGTTGCCATATCCATTAGCTGCTTCATCTTCCTAGAAACTGCCCAGCTTTGCCTATCTGCAATCCTGTCCACTCTCTGGCATTATTACCTGCCAAATGCTGTGCTTTCTACCTGCCTGCCATGTCCCTCCATTGGAAAATGGGTAATACCAAAACCAAATGCTGACTACCTGTCTTCTCTCCTGTCTATTTCCATTTGGTGAACATCCTTTGAGATAGCCTTTTGACTGGATTAACTTGTCTGTTGTTTCATCTACTGGTTTACTGTATATGACTAATTTCAGTTCATTGAAGACATTATATTCATCTCCTGTGTCTCTAATACTGTTCTTTTGCTACTTGTTGATTAGATTATATTGCCTCCTTATGGTCCATTACATCTGATATCTCATTGGCATTGCTCACTCTGGCCTTTATTGACCTCTTAATATTTTATTTTCAAAAGCATTTTTCTAAGCATGGTAGAAAGAAATAATAGAAAGTTTTTAAAATCTTGCTAATCAGAGCCTAATAGTTTATCTTTTAAATTCAGATTTGTCTTCCTTTTTTTGTCACCTCCTTATCTGGAAATAAAAAGCTACTTCTCCAGTTCTTCATTGCTTTTATATCAATTACCTTTTCATATCATGTACTCTGAACATTTATTTCAGTTTTTATGGAATAATTTTATATTTTCTCCATTTGCTAAATATTTTAAAAAAATAATCCTTTAAAAAAAATCCCTTAAAAGGAGAATTGTTTCTGCTCACTTTTATCCTTTTTAGTGATTCTGGAAGGTGGGGGAGGAAGGAACCCTTCAGAGTATCTTCTCAAATTAGAATAAGTTCAATTCTTAGTAATTCTTTGTAGTACAAATTATAGTAGTTTTTTTTTTTTATTACCCTTTCCCTTTCATAAGATCATTTCTTTCCTCAGCTTCTGCATAGTTTCTTTATTGATATTATCAATACCAAGAATATTTCAATTATCCTTTCTCTTTTACTTTCATTTTAAAATATCTTTTTTTTTTTTTTTGGTGGGAATAGGAAAAAGAGTTGGCATATTTTGCTATTACTTGCAAAATTTTCTAGTACTTACAAAGAATATAAAGAACATATTTCTCTATACTAAGAGTTTGCAATCTTTTTTCCCCTCAAATTTAGATGCAAGTTGAAGTCCAAATATGAGAATCTGTGAAGATATTGTTAGTGAGATCAGCAAGCACAAGCCCGGGAAATAACACCCTATTTTTGGTTGTTTGGAAGCTTATGTTTGGAATTTAGAAAATGACAGGTATAAAATCTAAAATTAGCTTTCTCTACTAAAGATTTAAAGGAGAACAAATATAAAAGAAAAAAAACTGTACTATCTAAGGATATGCAGAAAGTTTCAAGAATAGATACTATAAGTAAGGCCCTTTTTCTTAGTAAAAGATAGAAAACTAGTCATTGTTATTATTTAGTATCTTTTAATTTTTTTCATTTGACTTAATGGAAATAAAATGAATAGTTGAGGAATTAACAATATTCAGTAATTGTAATCTCAATAAAAAGCCAAGGGTGTTTGTAATAAAGAGAGAAGGGAAAAAAAAACACTTTTAGAGACACTACAGAAAATGAAAGAGTAAAATTTTTAAGGACTCAAATTCTAAAATAAAGAGTAGAGAGAATGAAATTAAAATGGCATGAATGTTGAAAAAGTTTGAGGTACAAGAACAGTGATACTGAAGAAGCCAAAAGAGAACAGTAGCCTTGGAAAGGTGACATTGCTTTGAAATGAAAGAATAAGAGCATTTCAAAGAAGGAAGTCTTTAAAGAGAAGAATTCCCATAAAAGACACGGCATAGAGCTTGAGAGTGAATAAGTATTCCAGTGGAACTTGAACTTTATTATAAAGGCAATAGAAATAAATATTTACTATACTATAATATTTTAATATAAATATTTAAGAAAAATTAGTGGAGGTAAAAAAGTCATTAATAAAATGCTTTTAATAGTAATGATCACAGGAAAGATTGTGTTGATGCATGATGATTTGGTCAGAAAAAAAGTCAAATATACATCCTCATAATATATGTACTAATTATGATTTAAAGACTAATCAATAATGGTACAATATTATGAGTAATCATCATCATAAATAGTATAATTGTAATTTCAATCTTATAGTTCAGAGTAGAAGGTAAACTGAAATAATACAGCAGAACAAATCAAGGTATTAGTTCATGGGTGGTTTAGAACAGTGATCTTTAAAAAAAATTTTTTTTGATCATGTACCCTGGTCACAAATTTTTTTCCCTCAGTGAATATCTTGGGGTAGAGTTTTCCAATGGCACCTTAGCAGAAGCAGCTGGTGTACCAAAATGCTTTGAAGGGCTAATTTGGGGAAATTTGGGAAATTAAACAACTGGGGGGGAGGGGAAGGAGAGGGAAATTCATGTAGGAGAATACTGGACTGAAATGGATAAAGGATAGGTGTAACTATGTTTCATATAAGCTCTTCAGTTGGGTATCATGAAGAGAGTGGGATGGGATATGTATTCTGTCCTTTAATTGGTCAATCACATACCCTTTGAAGTTAAGCCACATCCTCAATGAGATGATACTTCCAGCCCTAAGAACAGTTTTGAGCACCTGACAAAAAGGTGACTTCTAGAGTACATAAAAGAGCTTAAGTTTTAGTTACTTCTCCCTGTACATAGACATAGAATAATATACTAAGCTATGGTCATAAATAAATAAAATTATGATAGATAGATAGAGTGAGCCATCATTTACTATAGACTAGGAACTATGTTAAATGCTATCCATACAAAAACACTGACAGCAAAAAAGATGATGGTGATAGTGCCTATTACATAATAAGCTCTGTGCTGAACACTTTACAAATATTACTACATTTGATATAACTCTGTGAAGTCAGTACTATATTATAAGCTTATATTATAAGCTCCATTGTGCAGGTGAGGAAACTGAGATAGAGAGAAATTAAGTGACTTACATAGCTAATAAGTGTCTAAGGCCACATCTGAACCTGGGCCTGTCTTCTTGATTAGTGGCCTAGTGCTGTATTTACTGCCTAATAAAACTAGGAACTTTCCTCTTTGTAAGGTGAGGGTGAGTTGTGCAGGAATGGTGACATGTATCTAAAAGTATCTAAAGTTAGAAGGGCAGGGGAATGGTAAATGTAAAGATAGGACAAAGAATGTTGTACTGTGGTGAAAAAGTCTGAATAGCAGATGAGGCCTGAAAGTTTTATCCAGGTCTCATCAAGTAGGAGATCAGGCTTCAGAAATTCAATCAAATAGTCAGTAAACATTTATTAAGTTCTGTATTAGACATTGTGCTAATCACCAGGCATATAATTTTTTTTAAAAAGAAGCATAATACCTATCCTCAAAAGCTTACAATGCAATGGAGAAAAACAATACATCAAAGGAAGTTGAAAAGGGTGGAGGGAAAGGGGTTGCTGATGTGAAAGTCTAATGGAGAAGTCCAAAATAGTATAACAGAGTAGGAAGAGATAGCTATCCTATAAGTCTTTCTTAAATGATAGTTCGGGAAGAAGCTTTTCACTCTTCATTCAGAGAAGTCCCAGGAGCATAGGATTGATGAGATGTAAGTATAGGGCTGACATAATCTTGTAGAATGATAAAACTACGGTGGGTTTGATGGAGAAGTCCAAATGAATACAGCTAGGGTATGGCTGTATTTAGTATTACTAATTTCCACAAGTTAGAAAAAGTGGCACTTGCTCAATAATTTCTAGGGGTTCTCTATTTCCAGAATCAAATATAAAGTGCCTTGTTTTGGTATTTAAAGCTCTTCCCAACTGGTAGCTTCATACCATTCCAGATTCCTTTATTCCCTACCATGCTCTACAATCTAGCTATCCCAGGATAGGAACTTACTGTTCCTTCCACACAACATCTCATGCCCCATCTCTTTGCTTTTGTATTTCCCCAGCCTTGGCATTCTCTCTTTCCCAACTTCCAATTCCCAGACTCTGTGGTTTCTTTTAAGATTGAGCTCAAGCACCAGCCCCTCCAGAAAGCTTTTCAAGATACTCCTAGCTGCTAGTACAACCCCCTCTAAAATCACCTTCCATTTGTTCTATATGGTGTCTATGTGTGGGGGGGTGCACGTGCATGTGTGTGCATGCACGTGCACGCATGGGGTCTTCCTTGTTGGAATGTAAGTTCCTTAAAGCTAGGGAGACTTTTTGCTTTGATTTTTGAATCCTTAATACTTTTCACAGCGCTGTCTTTCACTTACACAATAAATGCTTTTTTATTTATTGATTACATTTGACTATGTCCACTACTCAAAAGATTTTATTCTTTCCTTCTATCAAGTCCTTTGCAAAATCACACTTAATCAGATATAGTGCCTAGAAGTATATCTTTTCATCTATCCTAAGAGCTGATGATTCAGAAGTAGTAATTTCTTCTATATTAATGATGTATCTTACAGAAGGAAGATTGTTTGATGCTGATTATAACTTAAATGCCACTTGGAGTGCTTTCACATTGAAAGTTTACCACATTCAATGACAGGTTAGTCATTCTATTGGTAGTTATTAAAATGATCACCAGCATTATGTAAAATTGGGGTTTTTATTTTTATACCAAAGAACTTTAGAGAGTAGAGATATAATTAGAAAACAAGCAGTAAGGAGATTGTCTTTGAACAAATAGGGAAAATTTTTTTCTTGAGTGCAGCTTCAGGTTAAATAGAATTATGATTTGCACATATGAATGAATAAAAAAGCATTTATTAAGCATTTACTTTGTGCCAAACACTGTATTAAATCCCGAGGTTACAAACACAATAGCAAAGACAATTTCTGTCCTCAAAGTCTTTACATTCTTATGTGAGAGACTACATTTAATGGAGTAGTGGCCAGGTATTCTGATTTCAATAGCTTGAGATATCATAAGTAGAGATTTATTGGAGTAGATTAATATACCCTTTCCAGGATCATTGGCAATATTCATTTGATTATGGCTCCTAGAATTGGAAATCAAGACAGAATAGGACAAAGGAAACACTGAAGGTATGCAGCTGGGAAGAAAGTATCAGGGGAATAAGGAGTAAAATGAAGCAGGTTTGGATTCCATATGAAATAATAAGTCAGAGGAGACATTCACCTATGAGGATAGTCAATATCCTGAGGTGGAGTTCAAGAGGTGAAAGGTTTAAGGCCTCCAAGAATGGATCTCTGTTCCAAGGTGACACTGACAGCATTCTGGAATTTAGTTCTGCTTCACTATCGACTGACACTCACTGTCCATAGACTCTGCCATATTAATTAGTGTCACTACAAAGTAAATCCATCACTGACTAGATCAATTAATCATCTGAGCCAGGATTTCATTATTTTACACTCTGCCCTGTTTCTCCTGTCAAAATTGCGGTAGGCTCTCCAACCTTGACAGCAGTTACCTTTCATTCCTGCTGCTCAGAACTTTATAGTCATTCCTTTAAACTTAATAAGTTTCACTGACCTATTTGTCTTCCATTCTCCTCTTGTTGTACAGACGTTATTTTAGTTAACAATAAGGGAAGAACCAGGTTCTTCGAGCAGAGAAAAAGAGACTAACATGAAAACATACTCATCTCTAACTTGCCTTTTTATTAGCTTCTATATCGAATTGGCGATCTATCTTAATGTAAACTAAAAGGTATTTTATTTGTTTATATAATGAAAAAAATCAAGGCAGAAATAAATTATATACTCATACAGATAATGAAAATTCACAATGAAAAAATACATATAAGAAAGCCAATGAAAAATTAATGTTTTGTTATATATATATTTTTCTTTTAGCATAAGTATTGAAATGACTTCTCTTGAAGATTAGGAATGAATATTTATACCTAAGAAAAATAACAGAGGAAGTAATTGGATATTATTGCACTTCCTTTGCAGAAATTAGTCTAAAAACAGATTACTTTAACCTGATTCTGAACATCATGGTACAATGAAAGAGAATTTAAGAATTAAACATCAAGGTTCAAGTCCTGTTTTGCCCCTCACTGCCAAGTCACCTACCTAACTTCTCTAGTCCTCCATTTCCTCATGGATGAAATAAGGAAACTAGATGATCTTTGAGTTCCTTTCTAGCTCTATCTAGATCTATGATTCTATTGTTATCATTACATATAAAAAAAATCAAGTTCTTTTCATATATATAAGAACCTTTTTAGAAACATGATGTTAGCAATTCTTCAGCAAAGTAAACATTAATTTAGTACCTCTTATGTGCAGGTTACTATTGTAGGTTTTGGCAGAAACACATAAATCAAGACTTTTTTTCTTCCTTCAAATAGCTTCCAGTTGAGTAGAGGAGATAAGGACACATGCAAATAACTGTAACTTAAGGTTATATGAGAAGAAAAAGACAAATAGAGTGTTATTAAGATACTTAGAAAGAAATGGGAGGGAAACTAGGTCTTAGATGGGAAAAAGTCACATAAGTTTGAAGGATGATAAAATTTCAGCAGGCAGACTTAGGAACAAGAGAAAAAAAGTATTCTTAATTAAGAAAATGGTACAAAGAATCTTAGCATAAGCATAAATCATAAGATTTATACAAAGAACAGCAGAAGTCCAATTTGTTTGGCACATAGATTTTATAGAAGGAAATAGCACAAGATAAAGAAATTTTTTTAAAAAAAATTATACCAAACTATGGAGAGGCTTGAATGCCACCTTAAAAGATTTAAACTTAATTCAGTAGAAAGTCATTGAATTTGAAGCACAATAAGACTGGAGACAGGTATACTAGATAAGAGATTTGCAGTATTCTAGATAAAAGGTAATTAGACCCTGGAATAATAATAATGGGAATAATAATAAAAAAAGAGTTGGGGACAAATGTAAGAAATATTGCCATGGTTCAGTGACTTCTTATTTTCCATAAAGCTTAAGCTAATTTTTTTTTTCCTTTTCCTGATTATTTTATCAGTCTCACATGTATTTATGCTAAAATGGAGAGTAATACATGCATTCCTCACTTTACAAAAAGTATAATTGAAGTTTGAATCTAAATCCATGGAATTCTGATATTTTAGAAATTATTTATTCCTTGTTACATTTAGATTTTTGTTATATAGTTTGGTTAGGCTCATAGATGGACAGAAAGAGAAAAATGTAGGTTTTATGTACAAAGAAAAGGGCACCTAGGAGGTGCAGTGGATAGAGCACCAGCCCGTGAATTCAGGAGGACCTGAGTTCAAATCTGGCTCACACACTTAACACTTCTTAGCTGTGTGAGGTTGGTTAAGCCACTTAATCCCAATTGCCTCAGAAAAAGAAAGAAAGAAATACAGAAGAATACTTAATTCATTGCCTCAAAGTTTATTAATACCAGAATAAACAGGTTTTTTTTTTTCCCACTCATATTTCCCTATGGCAAAAGTGAAAGCAAAAACAAATACAGATTTAAAGATAGCAAATCAACAAAATATAAACATAAATCTTTGAAATACATTAATTTTTCTATTTAAAGAACAAAACCTCTATGAGTTTTGTTATGACAGCTACAATTTTCTCTAACTTATGACCCACTGTTGAATCTTCCTATGGTATTACTGTCTAATACTTTGCAACATAATAGGAAGGTATGTGTATGAATGCAACAAAACTACATTAATTAAAAACAACTCTCACCACCTCTTCATTTCCAATCAGATATCAAGATCATCCATAGGTGCTCAGTACCTCATACCTAAACTATTGCAAAAACCTGCTGATTGGTCTGCTTGCCACAACTCTTTCCCTACACTAATCTACCCGCCACTCAGCTGTCAAAAAGATTTTTTGAAAGAAAATAAGATTTTCTCATGCCCCCTATCATCTCCAAGATCAAATATAAAATCTTCCTTTTGGTATTCAAGGTCCTTTATAACCTGAAACTCCACTTTTCCAATCTTTTCACACCTTATACTGTGTCACAAACTCTTCAATCTAGTCACACTGGCCTCCTTGCTCTTCTTAGAACTAGACATTCCATTTCCCAATTCCAGGCATTTTTATTGGCTTTCCCACATTTGGAATGCTTTTCTTCCTCAAATCTGATTTCTGACTCCTGCCTTCAAATCTCAGCTAAAAATCCTATTTTCTACAAGAAGCATTTACCAATTTCTCTTAATACTAGTTTCTTAACTTTGTCCATTATTTTTAATTTATCATATAACATCAATCATAGACAGCCTGAATAAATATATGTAAAAATTATTAAAAATAGCAGTGGTTGTTTTGTGTAATGTTCGGGCTAGCTTTCTGGAGGTTCTCCAGAAGGGCCTTAGACTCAGCAAGTCTCACCATGAGAATGGACAAGAATAGTCCAAAGTCATTATTGTCTCTTACACAGTCTGCGTCTGTCATAGTCTGACCCAGTCTCAGTCTGAGCCAGTCCCCTGCAGCAATCTGAGAGCCTTCCAGTCTCAACCAGTCTCCCTCTCAGTCTGACTTTGTCCTTAGTTTTTACTCTATTACAATTACATCGTTACAGTATATTGCATTGTTGTGACCTAGAGAACCATTACATCACCATGCTAAGTACTGAGTATATGAATACTGGAGAACCATCATCTCATCAATTTCACTAAGTTTACACCTTGTTTCAAGTATACTTCTCCAGAGTTCCCCAATATCTGTGGTCCTCTACAGTTTTGTTTTTGTTTGGTTGGTTTTTTGTGGCTGTTGTTTATTTGTTTTAACACCAGACTTAGGGCAGTCAGTGTAATTTACCAATCCTAGTCACACATGTCCTACCAGCTGCCATCATTAGGCACCTATAGAGACTCTTTAGGGAGACATGATGCTTCTCTTTGGTATTTACATCAGTAACTTCAGTTGCCTTTGCCTCTCTGATTGGAGGTCTGAAGGTCAAAACAAAAACCTCCTTCCAAAGCCTCAATTTAAAGAGAGCTCAGAATCTTAAGACAAATTTTCATTTTCCCCCTGTTGCCTTACACCACCTTTCCTTTCCATTTTTCTTTTGTTTTTTATCTTCTATTAGACTATAAATACCTTGAGGACAAAGAATCTTTCTTAGCACAGTCCCTAGAAGTTTATAGGCACTTTAATAAAGGTTTATTGTATCATATTATATTGAATGCTATGAGCACCAGCCTAGGCATAGTCACTCTCTCATAATCACTATACTTGATTTTTATAGAACCTGTGTCTTCATCAATATAGGGAGCTCCCAGTAAGGAACTTCCTCTATCAATTCAAATTAGTACCTTTTCTGATAAGAGATGAAAAGACTGGACCAGCACTGAAAGATTCAATAATCATTAATGTCCTAATTTCCAAATCTACTTTTTCTCAATGTCCATACATCTTGACCTCCCTGCAGCACTAGACAATATTCTAGTGGTATAGTGGATAGAGCACCAGCCCTGAAGTCAGGAGGACCTGATTTCAAATCTTCCTTCAGACACTTAACACTTTCTGGCTGTGTGGCAATGGGCAAGTCACTTAACCCAATTGCTTCAGAAAAAAAAAAAAAAAAAGGAAGAAAGAAAGAAAAGAAAAGACACTAAGAATTAAGAGGGGTTGGGGAAAAAAAGATGGGATTTTCCTTGGGATTTAAAGGAAGCTAGTTAAGACAAATATGGGAGATGAGGAGGGAGGACATTCCAGAGGACAGCCAGAAGGAACACTTGGAATGGAGAGACTGAGTGTCTTGTTCACAGAATAGAGAGGAGACCATTTCTATTGAATTGAAGATTATATGAAATAGTATATAGAGAAAAGAAAATAACTTGAGATAAAATCCTGGGAGAAACCTATAGTTAAAGGTTCTGAGAATCCAGAATAAGAAACTCAGAAGAAGCTCCCAGATAGGTAGGAAAACCAGAAGAGAGTGGTATCCTAAAAACCTGGAAAGAACAGCAACTACAACAAACATTGTTTAACACTGTGTACCAGGCATTGATACTCATAACTCTGAGAGGTAAATACTATTATCTCCATTTACAGATGAGAAAACTAAGGTAAACAAAGTGACTTGTCTGGTGTTACACAGCTGGTTTCTGAGGGCAGATCAAGGAAAAGAGTGTGACCAATAGTGTCAAAGGCTACAAAAAAGATTAAGGAGAATTGATTGAAAAAAGGCAATTAAGAGATTGATAATTTTGGAGGGAGCGGTTTCTGTGGATTGATGAGCCTGGAAGCTGGATTTAAGCTTTTAAGAAAATAATTAGGAGAGTTTAGCCACAAAGGCAGAAGAGCTATATGGCATTGTTAGGAGAAACAGTGAGGTTTTTAAGAAGACTTGGAAATCTTTGTAAACAGTAGGAAATGAGCCAGTAGATAAGAGAGAGAGATTGAAAATAAGTGATAGTAAGGATGACAAAGGGGCAGTCTGTCGAGAAGATGTGATGAAATGGGATCACTTGATAGAGAGAGGGGTTAGTCTTGGAAGGAAATAAGGTTAGCCATCAAGACAGTGTCGAGTTAAAGTTGCTTCACCAAGGGATCAAGATGGGGAAAAGACGGAAGCAGGGTTAAGTGCAGGAGAGGGGATCTGGGAGATTACTAAGGGAAGCACTAATAGATTGCAAGCAGATAAGGAGATTTCAGAATTCTTGAACATGGAGGTGGTACATTTGTGGATTATGGAAAGATCAAAGATATGGCCATCATTGTGTGGCTGAGATGGAATGGAGGAATAGGTTGAGGAATTAAGTGGTTAATATAAAAACAAACCATCTGTAAGTTGGTGGGTTATTGTCTACATGCAGGTAATTCCTAGAGCTAGTATCCAGCCCTGATCCCTCTCCTGAGTTATTGTCTCCCATCACCAGCTGCCCCTCAGAAATCATAAACACTTTGCCCCAAAGAGATCTCAAACTCATCCAAAACATAATTCAAGAACATTCCCCACCAAACCTTTCCTTCTTCCAAATTTCTCTATTACTCCTCAGGAATTTCCATTATCCCCAGTGTCATCCTTAATTCCTCATTCTCATTCATTCCATATGTCCAATCAGTTGTCAAAGCTTGTCATTTCTACCCTCACAAAATCTTTCCTATGTATTACATTTTCTACATTCACATAGCCTCCAGCTTACTTAAGAGCCTCATCATCTGTTATCAGGATTGTTGCAATATCCTTCTAATTGCTATTCTTCACACACAACCCTTCATCTCCTGGTTCATACTTGGAATGCTTTTCAATTTCAATTCCATAACTAGAATTCCCTTCTACTTTACTTTTAATCTCTTAGTTTTCCTGATCTCCTTCATGACTCAGCTCAGATCTCATCTTCTTCAGGAAACTTTCCCTGGTCTTCCTAGGTACTAGTGATGTTACCTTGGAGATCATCTCCCAACTATTTTTGTTTATATATTGGTATTTTCTTAATATATACATTGTCTCGCCCATGTGAGTTCCTTGTTGGAAGTAACTGTTTTTACTCAGTTTCCCTAGTATTTAGTATAATGACTACAACATAATAGGTGCTTAATAATTCTTTTTTTATTGACTTGCTCAGCATTATACCCATATGTATTAAAATGAGGACTTGAACCTAGGTCTTCATGGCTGTAAGGCCAGCTTTCTATCTAGTACATAGTGCTGTCTCTCATGCTAATTATAAATGGAACTAATTAATTATCTTCACTATTATTTATACAAGGATATAAGATCATTGATTACCTCCAATTATAATTTGTCATATTTAAGTTGAATCAGAAGTAACATGGTGATTATAGAAATGATAAGGTTTAGAGTTTTATACATACACTTCCTTTCTCTATATGTATTTGTAGTTCTTAATCACCGGAAGAGAGATGGAAGTCTAATGTTGTTGTTCTAAGATGAAATACCCTCTTTTCCAATTTTCATTGTTGGCTTAGGTATACACTATGGGACTTCTGATCTAGGCCATTTGTTTTTCCAGTACTAAATTGTGAATCCGAGTTCTTAGTTCCAGATTACATATAAATTTAAAAATATATGGTTTCTTTAAATTACTTAGAATTTGCTTATTCTAGTTTTCAAGGGCTAGAGATTATCTACAGACAAAATCATTTCCATATCATATGGAAGTAATTGATGAAAACGCTAATGGGGTGGGGAATGGGGTGGGGATGAGGGGCTTTAGGGAAGATTACCTAAGAAAAACAACTGCTGAGAAACACTTAGAGCTAGTCTGATCAGTTTATGAGTATCTATATGTGATTAGTATTTAGGGACCAGAACTTGTTCTAGTCTGTTCCTTGATGATGGCCCATCTGGATCTTTGGGTTTGTCTTCTCTTTCAAATATTTCTAAGCTAGTACTAAATGATATTAGTGTCCAAGTGATAGTTGAATGTTTGCATCTGAGTAACGAATGGTGAAGAAAGCCATTGAAAAAACTTTAGATGGGACTTCCGGCCAAGATGGCGGCATGGAGGCAGACAGCTGCTTGAGCTCCTCATTGTCTCTCAGAACTTACTTCATGACAAGCCTCAGACTTAATGCTTGACCCAGAAAGAAATCCACAAATAATTACCAAGAGAAGACATCCTTGAAAGTCGTCAGAAAAGGTCTGTGTTTGCTCGGGGGGAGGGTCAATCAGACTGGGCGCAGACTGAGGGCAGGCAAGCCAGAGCGAGACAGGTAGCTCACACAGCTCAGACCAGAGGGGGAGGGGTACGATCTCTGACGTTTCTGCAAAAAGACTTTTTCCCCAGTGTGGATACTCCGTCTTGGCAGCAAGCTAGGAGCAGCGGAGAGGGTGTAAACACCGGAGGTGAAGATTAAAACCCCAGAAAGCCAGCGTCTCTCAGAACCCGGCCACCCCCAACCCCTACCTGGACTGACTCAGCGAGTTCTCAGAGCCTCAGAGCGCAGACTCAGTACAGTCATTGCTGTTCTGTTAGTGGCTCTCTGCTGCCCTACCCCCAGTCTGTAGAGGAAGCCCATTAATACCATCCAGCCCCATCCCCCCCCAAAACAGACCTATTGTTTCTCTTGTCAATTTGTTTTCTTCGATTCCTACTTTGACAAAATGAACAAAAAATTCAAAAGGGCTCTAACCATTGACAGCTTTTGTATGGAGAGAGAGCAGACTTCAAACACTGAGGAGACTAAAAACAGACTATCCCCAGAGGAATCCCCTAAGGGGGATATGAGCTGCTCCTCAATACAAAAGAATCTCATAGAGGAAATCAAAAAGGCTCTCACAAGAGAGCTGGAAGAGAAATGGGAAAAGGAAAGGGAAGCTTGGCAAGAGAGCCTGGAGAAGTCATCCCATGCATTCAAAGACAGAGTGGATAAAGAAATCAAATCATTGAGAAACAAGATTAGTGAGCTGGAAAAGGTAAACAACTCCAAGGAAAACAGGATTAGTGAGCTGGAAAAAGAAAACAGCTCTCTAAAAAATAAACTGGAAAAAAATTCCATAGAAGATAAAAACTCAATTGGACAATTACAAAGAGATATAAAAAAAGTGAGTGAAGAAAATACATCATTGAAAAATAGACTGGAACAAGTGGAAATGAATGACTCAAGGAGAAACCAAGAGGTAGTGAAGCAAAACCAGAGAAATGAAACCATTGAAAAGAATGTCAAGTACTTTATCAGAAAGACAACAGACCTGGAAAACAGATCCAAGAGAGACAATTTGAGAATAATCGGACTCCCTGAAAAATGTGAGGAAAAAAAGAGCTTGGACACTATTTTCGAGGAAATTATCAAAGAGAACTGCCCAGACGTTCTGGAAACAGAGGGTAAAATAGACATTGAAAAAATTCATTGATCACCTACTGAAAGGGACCCTAAACTCAAAACGCCAAGAAATATAGTGGCCAAGTTCAAGAACCATCAGACAAAGGAAAAGATATTGGAAGCTGCTAGAAAAAAGCAATTCAGATAGGATAACCCAGGATCTAGCAGCGTCCACATTAAAAGAACGAAGGGCCTGGAACATGATATTCCGAAAGGCTAAGGAACTTGGTATGCAGCCAAGAATAACTTACCCAGCAAGAATGAGCATCGTTTTCCAGGGAAGAAGATGGACATTTAACAAAATAAATGAATTCCATCTATTTTTGATGAAAAAACCAGACCTACATAAAAGGCTTGATCTTCCAATACAGAACTCAAGAGATTTCTAAAAAGGTAAAAAGAAATCTTGAGAACTATACTTCTGCCAAAAAAATATGTAAAGAACATATGTACAATTTGTCTTAGAAACTAGAGGTGGAAAGGAAATTATATCATAAAAAAGTGAAAAGTGAAAGGGAAGGAGTAAACTAAGGGGAAGGGAATACAGAAATTTGGAGGAAAAGGGGTAAAATAAGGGGAGGATCTTTAAGGTGGGGGGAGGGATCCTAAAAAGGGAGGGCTGTGAAAAGCAAGTGGTGTTCACCAGTTTAATACTGGGTAGGGGGGTAAGAGGGAAGGAAAGGGGAAAAGCATAAGCAGGGGTTAATAGGATGGCAAGCAATATAGAATTAGTCCTTCTAACCATAAATGTGAATGGGGCAAACTGCCTCATAAAGAGGAAGCAGTTAGCAGACTGGATTAAAAGTCAGAATCCTACTATATGTTGTTTACAGGAAACACACCTGAAACAGGGTGAGACATTCAAACTAAAAGTAAAAGGGTGGAGCAGAATCTATTATATGCTTCAGGCAAAACCAAAAAAGCTGGAGTAGCCATCCTCATCTCAGATCAAGCAAAAACAAAAATTGATCTAATTAAAAGAGATAAGGAAGGGCATTATATCCTGCTAAAGGGCAGCATCAATAATGAAGCAGTATCAATATTAAACATATATGCACCAAGTGGTGCATCATCTAAATTCTTAAAAGAGAAATTAAGAGAGCTGCAAAAGGAAATAGATAGCAAAACTATAATAGTGGGAGATCTCAACCTTGCACTCTCAGAATTAGATAAATCAAACCACAAAATAAATAAGAAAGAAGTCAAAGAGGTAAATAGAATACTAAAAAATTTTGATATGATAGATCATTGGCGAAAGCTAAATGGAGACAGAAATGAGTATACTTTCTTCTCAGCAGTTCATGGAACCTATACAAAAATTGATCATATACTAGGGCATAAAAACCTCAAAATCAAATGCAGTAAGGCAGAAATAGTAAATGCATCCTTTTCAGACCATAATGCAATCAAAATTATATTTAATAAAAAGCCAGGGGAAAATAGACCAAAAAATAATTGGAAACTAAATAATCTTATACTAAAGAATGATTGGGTAAAACAGCAAATCATAGACATAATTAATAACTTCACCCAAGAGAATGACAATAATGAGACATCATACCAAAATGTGTGGTATACAGCCAAAGCAGTAATAAGGGGAAGTTTTATATCTCTACAGGCCTACATGCATAAAATAGAGAAAGAGAGAGCCAATGAATTGGACTTACAACTCAAATTGCTAGAAAAGGAACAAATTAAAAACCCCCAGACAAACACAAAACTTGAAATTCAAAAAATAAAAGGTGAGATTAATAAAATTGAAAGTAAAAAAACTATTGAATTAATTAATAAAACTAAGAGTTGGTTCTATGAAAAAACCAACAAAATAGACAAACCCTTAGTAAACCTGATTAAAAAAAGGAAAGAGAAAAAGCAAATTGTTAGTCTTGAAAATGAAAAGGGTGAACTCACCACTAATGAAGAGGAAATTAGAACAATAGGAGCTACTTTGCTCAACTTTATGCCAATCAATTCGATAACTTAAATGAAATGGAAGAATATCTTCAAAAATATAGCTTGCCCAGATTAACAGAGGAAGAAGTAAGTAGTCTAAATAGTCCCATCTCAGAAAAAGAAATAGATCAAGCTATTAACCAACTTCCTAAGAAAAAGTCCCCAGGACCAGATGGATTTACATGTGAATTCTACCAAACATTTAAAGAACAACTAACTCCAATGCTATGTAAACTGTTTGAAAAAATAGGGATTGAAGGAGTCGTACCAAATTCCTTCTATGACACAGACATGGTACTGATACCTAAACCAGGTAGATTGAAAACTGAGAAAGAAAACTATAGACCAATTTCCTTAATGAATATTGATGCTAAAATCTTAAATAAGATATTAGCAAATAGACTTCAGAAAATCATCCCCAGGATAATACACTATGACCAAGTGGGATTTATACCAGGAATGCAGGGCTGGTTTAATATTAGGAAAACTATTAGTATAATTGACCATATTAATAATCAAATTAATAAAAACCATATGATCATCTCAATAGATGCAGAAAGAGCATTTGATAAAATCCAACATCCATTCCTACTAAAAACGCTTGAGAGTATAGGAATAAATGGACTATTCCTTAAAATAATAAGGAGCATATATTTAAAACCTTCAGTAAACATCATATGTAATAGTGATAAACCAGAACCTTTCCCTGTAAGATCAGGAGTGAAACAAGGTTGTCCACTATCACCATTACTATTCAATATAGTACACGAAACTCTAGCCTCGGCAATAAGAGCCGAGAAAGAGATTCAAGGAATTAGAGTAGGAAATGAGGAAATCAAATTATCACTTTTCGCAGATGACATGATGGTATACTTAGAGAACCCCAAAGACTCTGCTAAAAAGCTATTAGAAATAATTCAGAATTTTAGCAAAGTGGCAGGATACAAAATAAATCCACATATATCCTCAGCATTCTTATATATCACCAACAAAATGCAACAGCAAGAGATACAAAGAGAAATTCCATTCCAAACAAATGTTGAGAGTATAAAGTATTTGGGAATCCATCTACCAAAGAATAGTCAGGAATTATATGAGAAAAATCACAAAACACTTGCCACAAAAATAAAGTCAGATTTAAATAATTGGAAAGACATTCAGTGCTCTTGGATAGGCCGAGCAAATATAATAAAGATGACAATACTCCCCAAACTAATCTATTTATTTAGTGATATACCAATCAGACTCCCAAGAAACTATTTTAATGACCTAGAAAAAAATAACAACAAAATTCATATGGAAGAATAAAAGGTCGAGAATTGCAAGGGAACTAATGAAAAAAAAGTCAGAGGAAGGTGGTCTAGCTGTACCTGATTTAAAGCTATATTATAAAGCAACAGTCACCAAAACCATTTGGTATTCGCTAAGAAATAGACTAGTTGATCAGTGGCATAGGTTAGGTTCACAGGGCAAGATAGTGAATAAAAATAGCAATCTAGTGTTTGACAAACCCAAAGATCCCAAATTTTGGGATAAGAATTCATTATTTGACAAAAACTGCTGGGAAAACTGGAAATTAGTATGGCAGAAACTAGGCATGGACCCACATTTAACACCACATACTAAGATTAGATCAAAATGGGTCCAAGATTTAGGCATAAAGAACGAAATCATAAATAAATTGGAGGAACAGGTGATGGTTTACCTCTCAGACTTGTGGAGGAGGAAGGAGTTTGTGTTCAAGGGAGAACTAGAGACCATTATTGATCACAAAATAGAAAATTTTGATTACACCAAATTAAAAAGTTTCTGCACAAACAAAACTAATGCAAATAAGATTTGAAGGGAAGTAACAAATTGGGAAAACATTTTTACAGTTAAAGGTTCTGATAAAGGCCTCATCTCCAAAATATACAGAGAATTGACTTTAATTTATAAGAAATCAAGCCATTCTCCAATTGATCAATGGTCAAAGGATATGAACAGACAATTTTCAGATGATGAAATTAAAATTATTTCCACTCATATGAAAGAGTGTTCCAAATCACTATTGATCAGAGAAATGTAAATTAAGACAACTCTGAGATATCATTACACACCTGTCAGATTGGCTAAGATGACAGGAACAAATAATGATGAATGTTGGAGGGGCTGTGGGAAAACTGGGACACTGATGCATTGTTGGTGGAGTTGTGAAAGAATCCAACCATTCTGGAGAGCAATCTGGAATTATGCCCAAAAAGTTATCAAAATGTGCATACCCTTTGACCCAGCCATACTACTACTGGGCTTATATCCCAAGGAACTACTAGAGAAGGGAAAGAGGGACCTGTATGTGCCAAACTGTTTGTGGCAGCCCTTTTCATTGTGGCTAGAAGCTGGAAGGTGAATGGATGTCCATCAATTGGAGAATGGTTGGGTAAATTATGGTATATGAATGTTATGGAATATTATTGTTCTGTAAGAAATGACCAACAGGTGAAATACAGAGAGGCTTGGAGAGACTTACATCAACTGATGCTAAGTGAAACGAGCAGAACCAGAAGATCATTATACACTTCCACACTGATACTGTACTAGGATGTATTCTGATGGAAGTGGATATCTTCAACATAGAGAAGAGCTAATCCAATTCCAATTGATTAATGATGGACAGAATCAGCTACATCCAGAAAAGAAACACTGGGAAATGAGTGTAAACTGTTATTTTTACCTTCTGAATCCAATTCTTCCTGTGCAACAAGAAATTTGATTCTACACACATATATTGTATCTAGAATATATTGTAATATATTTAACATGTATAAGACTGCCTGCCATCTGGGGGAGGGGGTTGAGGGAGGAAGGGAAAAAATCTGAACAGAAGTAAGTGCAAGGGATAATGTTATAAAAAATTACCCATGCATATGTACTGTCAAAAAAAAAGTTATAATTATAAAATAAAATAAAAAAAAGAAAAAAAAAAAAAAGAAAAAACTTTAGATGATTATCTCAAAAAGCCACACCAAAGAAGGTCCAGTCAAACTTTAATCTGTTTAAATGATAGATATCTTGTCATTTTGAACAGGGTTAAGTTCATGTCCATGCACAAACAATCCTATTGAAAAAAAACAAGTTATTCCTGTGACAAACATCATCATCATAATCATTTATTTAAATAATACTTTCATATGCAAAAAACAATTGCCTCATAACATTTTTTAGTATATCTAGCCAGTGTCAGAGAAGTGTAATGTTTGGCCATTGTCATACAGTTAATTAACATTTTAGCCAGGATTCCAGCCTAGGTCTCTTGCTTCAAGTCAAGTACTACTTCTACCATATTTTGCTGTCTCTCAACAATAATTTTAATATGGCCCATGAATCACTTGTGTAATTAGCATATATTTCACCTAAACCATATTTTTAATAGTATCATATTGTGTTTTCCTAATTTAAAAAATGTTTCTTATAAATTTCTTATAAATGTTTCTTATAAAATTAAATACAAAACCTTTCAGAAACCCAAATATATTTTGTCTTATATTTATCAGTGATCAACTCAACTAGCATTTATTAAACATCTGCTGTGAGTTTGACAACTGGGAATATTCAAACACTCAGATGATTGGTGGTGTCATCAACTTGAATTGTCATGCAGTGATTTAGCTCACAATTCACCTTTGCCTTCCCATCCAGGCAACTCTTATCCATGTCTTCTTATAAGTTCATTATCAGGGATCCATTCAATATTCTAGAGACCATCCTCACTTTCTCCTGATATCAAGAAGATATCACTGGAGCATTAAGCCTATCCCTGGCCCTTGTCATATGACTAGTCCATATTTTTTCTCTTTCATACTTTAATGACTTTTTTTTTCTCAAAAGTTCTGTTCTTCTTCAAAGTTCCTTATTGCTTATGTTACAACTTGCTTACACTAACTATGAATCTTTCCTCTGCTTTCTTATGTGGTATTCATTTTCATTTCAGAGATAGTAGTGTTCCATGTCTCAGGGCCATACGATAATACCAATAGAGTATTGGTATTTAAAAGATAAGCCTTTGTTTCCAGAAGAAATATGGGTCATTAAAAAAAAAAAAGTATTGTTTCCTAAAGGCAATTTAGCTCTTTCAATTTATCCAGTTTAATTATGACCTATATCTTATCTTTTCTACATTCTCCTTAAAAAAAAAAAAAAAATGTACATCTTCATTACCTCTTGCCTAGATGATTTACAATAGCCTTCTAATGAAGAATCTCATCTTCAAGTCTCTCTTCTCTTCAATCCATTCTCTACTCAATTGCCAAAGCAACTCCAGTGATTGCTATTAAAATTGGAGTACAAATTCGTTTGTTTAGTATTTAAAGCCTTTCAGAACTGGTTCATTTCTTTTATAACATAGCTTTACAGCTTTATTATACATTACTCCCCTGCATGAACTATGGTCCATTCAAATTGACCTTCTTAGCTGTACTTCATAAAACATTCCTTCTCCTATCTCCATGCTTTTAAAAAAATTGTCCCATATCCTTTGAATGGACTCCCTCTTTACCTCTACCTCACATGCCTAATTCTTTTCAAACCTCAATTCAAATAGAACTTACATATTATGATGTTTATATTTTACATAATTGTGTTGTGCATGTGTGTGTGTGTATATATGTGTGTGTGTGTGTGTGTGTGTGTGTGTGTGTGTGTGTGTGTATGTATTGTGTATATGTAAATGTTCCTTGAAAGCAATGGTCCTTTTTTAAAATATCCTAATAATTTTTTAATAATACATAATAAATGTATTCTTCTCCTTTAGCAATTTTTAATAAATGCTCTTGATTATCTAGATTTTGGCCCAGTATTTGATAAAACATCTCATATTCTTCTTATGTAAAAGATAGAAAGATAATGTGGTATGTTATATATCATATATTCAGTCAGTGAACATTTACAAAGCACTTTATGCTTAGCACTAGTGAAACAAATACAAAAAAAAAAGAATGACACTTTGCACTCAAAGAACTTACAATCTAATGGGGAAATTACAGCACACAAAACAAAACTGAAAAGAGGGTGGAGATGAAGAATAGGGAACAGAGGGGCATAGTGGAAAAGTCAGAAAAATTCCAAAGTAGTATAGCTATGTGAGAAATAAGATGTTCTAAAGTGAATTCCTCCTTTAATGAAGGTTATGGAGTTCATGGTTCTTCCCCCCCAGAGGGACAGAATGCCATAATGAAGTGAAGTGCTAAGGTATCCTGCCTAATGAGGTTTTCCAATCAATGAACTTTCAGAGACATGTTCAAAAAAGTAAGAGAAGTTCCAAAGTAGTACAGCAAGATGAGAAATGGATATGACTATTTCCAAGGCTGCAGTGTCTTCATATTGCTCTCAATACACTTGCTTCTCTCAGTCAGCTAGGACTGCTTTCCTCTGGATATGATATCTCTGTTCAACTTGTCTTTTTAATTCTTCCAACAATCAGAGAAAAGAACAACCAAGCTATGTATGGTATAAATTAACAGAGGGAAGGCACTAGAACTAAGCTAGAATGGAAAAGACTTCCTGTAGAAGATTTAGTTGGGACCTAAAGGAAACCAAAGGCAGAAAAAGATGAGGAAGGGAGAGTATTTCAGGCATGGGAGACAGCCATAGGAAATACCTGGAATTGAAATGTTGACATGGGACACCAAAAGGGCTCATGTCACTGGATCTAAGAAGGAGCAGGGGAATATAACATGTAAAAAGACTAGAAAGGTAGGGGGAGGGAGGGTATAGGCTGTGAAAGGCTTTGAATACCAAACAGATAATTTTATATTTGCTTTTAGAGGCAATAGATAATATCTAAGTCTGTTGAGCAGAGGAAGTAATATAGTCAGACCTTCTCTTCAGTGGCTGGATGGAGGATGATTTGGAGTAAGACAGGTTATTCAGCAAGCTATTATCCAGGTGTGAAGTCATAAGGTACCTGGATAATAGCAATGTTAAAAGAGAGAAGGAAGTGTGATATATTGCAGAGAAGTTACAGTGTTAAATCCTAGATTATAACTCTCCCTACACTTCTCCTCCACCTCAAAACAAAATTAGATTCTTCAAATTCAGAAAATCAACAAATGCCCATTAGTCCTTTTTTCTCCAGTTTTCAATAACTTTAGCCAGAAGTAACTCTGTACCCCTCTTACTGGTTGAATTTTTATTTAGCCACTTTTGAAGTTATTTTCTTGGCGATAACCCTAGGAGAAACTGTTCCAGAAGTAAAGAGAAAATATTATCCCTCAGAAGTAAAGAGAAAAAGAGATCCATTATATAGCAAAATATTTGTCATTGTAGTATTATTCATTATGGTAGCAAGTGATTGGAAACAAAGTGGTTGCATATCAATTGAGAAATAACAAAAAAAAACTCATAGTGTATGAAATTAATAGAATATTACTATGCATTAAACAATCATTAGAAATTCAGAGAAGCATAGGAAGACTTGGGTCAATTAATATATATTGAAATAAGCAGAACCGCAATGATTAAAATAATATAACTGGGTAGCTAGGAGACATACTGAATAGAGTATCCAGTCTGGAGTCAAGAAGACCTGAGTTCAAGTCTAACCTCAGTTACTTACTATCTCCATAACCCTGGACAAGTTATTTAACCCTTTTTGCCTCAGTCTACTCATCTGTAAAATGAACTTGAAAAGAAAACAGCAAATCACTCTAGTATCTTTTTCAAGAAAGCTACAAATGGGGTCACAAAAAATCTGAAACAACAGAAGAACAAAAAATAATAACATAAATTTTAAAATCCCAAAAAAGACTTTTTAATTGTTTTTTACAATTAAAGATCACAGGGAATAGAAAATGAAACATCTCTTTTTATGGCAGAGAAACAAAATACTAATAGAGCACAATATTGTTTACATCTTCAGATTTAGTCTATCAGATATTTATGCTTTATGGTTTTTATTTATCAAAATGTAAGTTTCATTTATTTATTTCATTTATTATTTATTATTATATTTATTATTGAAAAATAGAGAATTGTTTTTTTTCTCCCAAAAATATAAAGGATATAAAGACAACAAATATCAATAATTTTTTTCCTCTTTTTCTTTAAAAATTATTTTTTAAAAAGAAAATTGTCAGAATTCACAGCTGAATCCAAGTACCAAGAGAAAAATCCATGTAGAAGGCAACATAATTTTAAAGTTATTGAACTATTGATTTTTAAGAGATCTAAAAAAAAAAAGGCAGATACCAAATAATTGTAAACAATCACAGATGGCATTAATATTCAGGAAGAAGTTATCAAAAGGAATTTAGTAAGTAGAAACTTTGAAATCTATGATCTACATATATTTAGAGGATATCCCTAGTGAGAATAGGAGAAGGGAACAAAGAGAATTTTTACAAAGTTTTCTACATCTGTAGTCATAAAATTAACTAAAAAAAAATAATAATAGAATACAAGATCTTTGGTCTATTATTTATTGTTTTGATGGGTTTTTTTGGATTGGATCTATGGTTTCATTAGAATTCTTAACATGTCATTCATATAGGAACTCCCAGTGAACTTATCTTTCCCTATAATTCTTCCTCTTTTCCCAACTTCCCTACTATTTTTGAGGTCACCACCCTCCTCTTAATCATCTTTCTACATCATCCTTGATTACTGACTCTCATCAACACCACATATTCAGTGTGTATTCCTCTTTTTTTTTTTTTTTCATTTTTGTTTCCACAGTATTTCTCATGTGCCCATTTCTCTGCACACAACCATATGCCACTCTTATTCAGGCCCTCATGATCTCTCACCTAGCTTTGTACAATAGCCTTCTAATTTTTCTCCCTAAAATCTTGAGATTTTCCCACTTCACTCTATCCTCCAGTGTTGCCATAATACTTTTCCTAAACTGTAATTCTAATCATGTTACACACACACATTTAATAATGACTTCCATATTAACCTTCATAATCAAATATAAAATGTTTCCAGTCTTCTAGTACTTTCTTCCCTTCCACACAATCTATATTAACCTACTTGCTCTTCCTTACATGTATACCTTAATAACCTAATTCCATTTGTCTTAGAGGCTCCCATACTTGGAATACTCTCTTCTTTACTTTCAAGTTTTGACTCTCCTTCAAGACACTCAGCTCAAATCTGCACATACAGAAGCTACACTATATTTATATAGGTTGCTTTTTCCAATTTCCCAGGCTTCCAGTCCCTTCCTTTAGAGATTACCTTCCATTTATGTTGCCTGTATCCAATATTTATTTATTTAGTTACATGTTGTCTCATCCATTAGAATATAAGGACCTTGAGAAAAACTATGACTTACCTTTATTTCTGTGCCTAATTCTTAGTACAGAGTCCAACAAAACTGACACACATTATATGTGTAAAAATAAGACTTGAATTCAGGGCATCTGAGATCAACTCTCTATCCTCTGTAAACATTGTCTTTCATAAATTAATATTAAGATTAATGAAACTCCATTATGTGAGTTTTGAGGATAGTCTTTTTAAATTTGCTTATTGTATTACCTTAGGTATACTCAATAACCGTAAGTAAAAATTTGGCTTACCCAAGAGGACAAATCATTGGAGTAGAGTCAAGATAACCAAGAAATCCACTGGTTAAATGTTCTGACTACCCAAGAGCCTTTCAGTATTGTCTTAAATGAGATCATCTTTCAACTTCATTGTTTCTCAAATCTCAGAAAATAAAATTTTCTTATAGTTTTCTATTAACTATATATTAAATTTCAAGAGGTAGAATAAAATGGCATTTTAAGTAGTTGAAGATAGCAATAAAAAAGTAGTTTTAATAAATATTTATATCTTTCCATGAAGTATGAAAAATGAAGATAAATAATCCATGCATTAAAAATTGGTGAAAAGCATGTGTTAGGAAGGTGAGAATACAGCTTGTGAAATATTGTATTTCCTGGAATCAATGAACAAATTCTTATTAAGCTCCTTTATTGCTTATACTGAGTTGGATACTAAGACTACAAAGATACAAATAAGACTTTCCATGCCCTTTACAAACTGAAAGTGGAAAGTCAAGAAAGAAGAGGGTGTGAAATATTCACATATAAATACATTCAGGATATGTTCAGGAGAACCAGGAAGATGTTCTTGAAGGAGATTACATTAGATGTGAGGCTAAAGGAAGTAAGGATTTCCAAGAGGCCAAGAAGGAGTACATTCCAAGCATAAGAGCAGGTACATGGAATATATAGGAAACAGCAAGTAAGCTGAAACACAGAATAAGAGGAAGATGGTGGGAAAAATAATTTATAATTAGCCTGGAAAGTTAGGCTGGATCCAGATTGTGAAATGTTTTAAATGCCAAACAGAGCAGAGATTTATATTTTATTATAGTAATCATTAGGAAACCATTACAGCTTCTTGAGCAGGAGGAAAGTGGCATGATTAGAACTATACTTTAGGAATATCAATGTATCTGTTGTATGGAAGATAGATTAGAGAGGTAGATAGATTAAATTCAGAAGGCATTACAATAGTCTGAAAGGTGGCTTTGATATAAAATAGAGGAATGTAGCTTTAAGAGAGGTAAAGGAGGTAAGATTATTGATAAAGCAACTGATTGCATAATAGAGGAGAGGTAAGATTTATTCAGAGTTTACAAATGTGAATAATTGGAAGAATGAATATGTTTTCTAAAAACTGAGGAATTATAAAGAGGGGCAAGTTTAGGGGGATAATATTTTTAGATTTGACAATTATCTAGTATATCTGGTAGGCAGGTCTTGATGCAGGAGAGGGGAAAGATGAGTGCTGAATTTAGGGATTTAGTAGTTGATAATTGAATCCATAGAAACTTATAAAAATCACTGAAAAAATAAAATAGAAGATGGACTGAAATAGAGTCCTGAAATATATTTACTCTTCAAGGATGACCAGGGATAATGATCTTGCAAAAGATCTTGCAGTCAGACTGAGGGGAAGAATTTTATGACAAAGCAGTGTCATGAAGACTGAAGGAAGAAAAGAGTCATCCAGAAGTAGGCAAAAAAACTTTTAGTCAGTATGACAAAAAGTATTAAATTCTGAAGAGAATTAATAACAAATGATAACTTTAAAAAGTTCATTTGATTTAGCAAGAGAGTATTTAAATCAGTTGTAAAAAGTATTAATAATATAAATAGAAATAAATATAAAAATAAGCATTCCTACTAAGAATGGAGGAAAAATAATCTTAGTTGTCTTTATAAATTCTTAGGGTTTCAATTGCCTCCAGATTGATACAATAATAAGGGTAACACTTAGAGAGAAAAAATAAAATGTCATGATGGTATACAGTTTAATTATGGAAATATCCTTAGTGCTAAGCTCACATATACATTTTTAAACATCACATTATCAAAACAAATTATTTTAGTTACAAAATAAGATCAAAACCTCTGAGTTAATACTCAGAGAAAGGATATACGTTATCAGTAAGATCATATATTCTCGTAGAAGAAAAAATTGGTTTTGATAATTCAAATGAATTTTTTTCTGATTTTTCCATAATACTAGGTTTTATCCAGTTTTTTTAAAATACTAGTTATATTAATTTTTTTAAAAAATCTTGTGCAAAGTAAGTTAGGCTAATCCATCTCTTTTTGGTTGGCAAAGGTCAAAAGAATTTAAATAGTTACTATTAAGGCATCATGTTATAGTGGATAAAAAGCTAGTCTCAGAACCTAGGAAATCCTGAGTTCAAGGTCCCTCTCTGACACATATTGGATATACAATTCTAGGCAAGTCACTTACCCTCTCAATGCTCTATGCAAATCTCCAAGACTATGGAAGTTCCAGAATAGTTATGTGTAATGTTTTCTAGTTTGGTTATCTTGGTTTCTCTGGGAGTAGCCTTTATTTCAGTTCACTAATCACCACAAGAACAGCCAGGTGTTAAAGTCCAAATCCTTTATTGTCTCTTTCAAAGTCCTATCTTCACTTGGGGCTCCGCTATTTTTTGGAGGCCTTCCAGAGTCTTGGTTTCAGTAGAGAAGCAAAGGAGGAGAGCTTGCCACCAAGGTGGTGTGAGATGAAGTGAATGAATCTCTTTGAGTCTGAAGATTTGTGCTTCAGCCTCCAGCCACCACAAAGGTAGATGATGGAATGATCTGTCTCAGCCTTGGCTGGCTGTTATATATACTCCATTATCATAGGTGTGAATCTTGTGGAACTATATTAAGTACTAAGTACATGAACTGAACTAGAGAACTATTAAGTCAATTCCACTGACTTAACACCTTATAAGAATCCTGGTTTCATAGTTCTGGCCCATAACAGTTATGGAGCAGCATTGATAGAGAATTTCATCACTAGGAAATTACCTAAATCAATAAGATGTTTCATTTCCTATTTCCCCCCAATTCATCCCTTTTTTCTTTATTCGGAGAAAGATCAAGAAGAATGAAAAAGAGACTCTGGAAAAATATATTCCCCCTCCTAGAATAGATGCTGGAGGTGTTACAGAATATAGGTTATCACTTATCTCTCCTATTATGTGCATTTCTCTAATTAGTTAACAGTCACAGACATTGCATTCTAAAGCCCTATTGTTTCTAGTTTCATATTCTTTCATATATGATCCCTTCTCTCCTCTGACATGGCCATCACCTGATTTCAGGTGCTTATCACTTCATACCTGGACTACTTGGATAACTTCCTGGTTGGTCTCATCTTACTGAGTTAAAATTTGGTCTCAGGTATTTATTAGGTGACCCTGGACAAGTCACTTAACCCTGCTTCCCTCTGTATTTTCATCTGTAAATGAACTGGAGAAAGAAATGGCAAACCATTCCAGTTTCTTTGCCAAGAAAATCCCAGATAGAGTCATGAAGAGTTTCCCTGTCTGAGTCTCTTCTTTCCAATCAATCCTCTATTCAAAGTGCCTAAGTGAATATGCAGCTCTAATCATATCACCACTTCCCCATTCCATAACAGGAGCTACTATTTGTGTAACACTACAATTTACAAAGCATTTTAAAATATTATTTTATACTCTGAAAAAACCTGAGAGAGGAGATACTCTTACTATCCTCATTTTATATTTAAGAAAAGTTAAATGACTTAGATTTAAAGACAAGTTTTCCTGACTCCAGGCCAGGAAGTGTTCCACTATGTTACCAGTAATTCCTTATAAACTTCATGATCAAATATAAAATCCTCTGTTTGGCTTTTAAAGCCCTTTATAACTTGACCTTTCCAGTTTTCTTATAACTTACACCACTTAACATACTCTGTGATCCAGTAACACTGACCTCCATTCCTTACTTTCCCTTACACATGATGTTCCATCTTCCCATTCCTAGTATTTTCTGAAAGGTTCTTCTCATCTCTGCCTCCTTTTTTTAAATGTTCTAAAATCCTGCCTTCTGCAAGAAGCCATTCTCAGTTTTCCTTAATCATAATGTTTTGCCCCACAGACTATGTTCAGTGTATCCTGTATGCATTTTGTTTGTGCATTCTTGTTTTCATATTATCTCCCCATTTAGATTCTGAGTTCCCTTGAGAGCAGGAACTTTTGCTATTCTCTCAGCTGTTACAGTTGTTGAGTTTGTTTTTACCATTCTTAACACAGTGCCTGGCATATAACACAGTAGCTACTTAATAAATTCTAGTTGACTGACTACTATTCTGAAAATATGGAATCAGTAGTTGTCAATCAATTTGTTTGGTCAACCTTTCTATCTTATTTAAGGCTACCTCTAAAATATAGTCTCTGGTGATTAATGTAAATGTCAGATGGCAGTGGGAGAAATGTTAGTTAGTAGGGAGGAGCTTTTTAGATTAAATCTCCCCAGACAGAAATAAGTGTGGAACAGACAAATTTCCACATTACTGTAAACAGAAATATGTCTAGAGTAATAAATAACACCACTCCCCCCTCCCACTATATTTAGTGACATACAAAGAGATTCATAGAATTAATCAAGATTTGAAACCTTTTGGGATTTTATTGTTGCATGTTCTTCATATATTTAAAAATCCCAGTGATTTTTCAAGGTCAGTCTTTCTGTAAAAAGTGGACTTGAATTTCATTGACAGCTTTCATACACTATAGAATCATTGTTTATGGTATTCTTTTACAACTTCATCTGTCTTTAAAGCCTCTTTAGAACTTTAATGATGTCTTCAAAATATTACTGCTGAAGGACAGAGAAAAAGGGATCATGACGCATAACATTTTCCTTCTGTTAGAGGTGATTCATAGCTACTTAAGCACTTAGAGGTAGAAAGAAAAGAAACATTTTTAAAGAGAATATATAAACACCATGTAACCTTATCACCTTGGACCCCATTAATTTGAAGTAAGGGATAATTTGAGCAAGAATTGGGAAAGTTTGACTTTTCATTATCTATGAAAGTTAGAATGATGGAATATTGAATTTTGAAGGACCTTAAAGATCATCTAGTACATATCTCTCATTTTAAAAATGAAGAAATTGATGTCCACCAGAGTGACTCAGTGTCACCCTAAATGAATTTTTTTTGTCATATGATACTGACTTCATTTAGGTCATTTCCCATCACTATTTCTCTGCCACCAGCCACCTCCCTTCTCTTCCTCATTTTAGGTTTTATTTTTCTTACCCTCTCTACCTTAATGTATCTACCTTATTATTTCCTCATCTTCTTTCTCTTTTTAGGCTTATTTCTGGGTTTCTTTATTGTATTGTCAGAGTTTAAAATAGGGTTTAGAAGGGGTGGCAAGGAAGAGGTTGCAAAGAAAAAGATGTTGCATTACTTCATATATTCACATTAGATAAATTACTGCCACCTTCAGTGTCAAGATAGTGTAGTGATTAAAGAGCCCTCTGAAGCCCTCCCAAATTCCCCTCCAAATAAGTAGAAAACTGCCTCAGAGTTGATCTAAAAACAGGGAAGCTCTTTCCAGAAAAAATTTGTCTCACTGGAGTGGGAAGGGAATAAAGTCCCAGAGCAACAGCTAGCCTCACAGCAAGGGGCCTGAAAAAAAAGGATCCATATCTGGGGCAATCAACCAATGTAGCCCCATCCTCCTGCAAGCCAGCAATCCCTTATGCAAGTGAGCAAGTGTAGCACAGCAAGGTTCCACCCCAGCAACCCTATCTCTAGCTCGAGCCCCCAGCCATGCCTTGACCCTATTGCTTTACCAGTAAGGAAGTGCCAACCAGGGACTGGCCAATATGGAAAACGCACTCCTGTGGCCTACCAGCAGAGACTCTGTTTCCATAACAACCAAGCAGCAGGATCTCATCCCTCAAAACAAATCAGCAAAAAGATCCCTTCTCCAGAAAAGTTGTTACCATAACAACCCACTATTGAAGCCCCATACTTGGAGCAGACTGAACAGCTAAAACCTACATTCAGATCAGACCAACAGGGAAACCCCACATTCCAGTACAAGCTAGAAGAGAAGGTTACCCTCCAGAGAAGGTAAGCTTCTAATTCTAGAAGCCCAATGAAAACCAGCAGTAATCCCAAAATCCCAGAACAAAAAGCTTGAAATATTGCAAGACTAAAACCCAACATATATAAAAACACCAAGTCACCAAAAAAGACAGAAAAATGAGTTTAAAAAAAAAAAAAGAGAGCTTGAATCTAGAAAGTTACTATGGAGATAGGGAGAATCAAGACATAAACCTAGAAGAAGACAATAAATCCAAATGGCTTGATCTGAAGCCCAAAAAGAATTCCTGGAAAAAGCTTATAAAGATTTTTGGAAAGCAAATTAGAAAAATAGAAAAAAAATTGTTGGGAAACAAAATAATGTAAAAAAATTATGAAAGAGAGTCATTAGTATGGGAAAAGATATTTAAAAATTTACTGAGAAAAATAACTTTTAAAAAATAGAACTGGACAAATGGAAAAGGAAACTCACTGAAGAAAATTTCTTAAAAATTTGAATTGAACAAGTGGAAACCAATGACTAGTAAGACATCAAGATATCAGAAAATCAGAAAAGTAAAAAAAGAAAGAAGAAAATGTGAAATTTCTCGTTGAAAAAACAACTGAAAATGCATCCAGGAGAGATAGTATAAGAATTATTGGGCCACCTGAAAGCCATGATAATTAAAACAAACAACTTAAACAATATCTTTCTTGAAAATATCCAAGAAAATTGCCTGATATATTAAAATCAGAAACAGAAATTGAAAGAATCCACCAATCATCACCTGAAAGAGATCACAAAATGAAAACTTCCACAAACATAATAGCCAAATTCCAGATCCCATAGATCAAAGAGAAAGTATTACAAGCAGCCAAAAAGAAACAATTTAGATATCATGGAGCTGTAGTCAGGATTACATAGGATTTGACAGTTACCACATTTTAGAACCAGAAGGCTTGGCATATGGCATACTGGACAGCGAAAGATTTAGGATTATAATCAAGAATCAAATATACCACAAAATTGAAAATAATCTTTTAGGCAGAAAAAAAAATGGACATTTAAATGAAATAGAGAACTTTTAATATTTTTTAAATAAAAAATAAAAACAATTAAAAATTTCTAAAAAAAAAAAAAATCAAAAAAATAAAATTCCAAATACAAAACTCACAGGAAACATTTCAAAAGACAAGAAATAGAAAATATATATGGCAAGATTATACCTATAACTCTTAAAAACTTTATTATGAAAGCAATTCCTACGCAGCAGTTTCTAGATTAGTGGAATTTTGCAACTACATTTGTCATTCTATCCCCACCCCCTGGGGTGCTAGAACACCTCCTGCTTGGAAAACAGGTTATTTTTAAGAAAATGATGGGGGAAGCGGAATGATACCTAAAAAAAAAAAAACAAAATAAAGTGGTAAGAAAGAAAATTTCACTGGAAGAAGAATGGGGGAGATTGAATGGGGTAAATTATCCCACATAAAAGAAGAAAGAAGTACCACTATGCAGTAGTATACTTAGTCAATCTGAGATTGGCTGAGGTGACAGAAATTGATAATGATAAATGTTGGAGAGGATGTGGGGAAACTGGGACACTAATACATTGTGTGGAGTCGTGAACTGCTCTAACCATTCTGGAGAACAATTTGGAACTGTGCCCAAAGGGCTATCAAAGTGTGCATACCCTTTGACCCAGCAATGTTTCTACTGGGCTTATATCCCAGAGAGATCTTAAAGGAGGGAAAAACATGTGCAAAAATGTTTGTGGCAGCCCTTTGTGTAGTTTCAAGGAACTGAAAATTGAATGGATGCCTATCAGTCGGAGAGTGGCTGAATAAATTATGGCATACAAATGTTATAGAACATTATTGTTCTGTAAGAAACGATCAACAGAATGATTTCAGAGAGGCTTGGAGAGATTTACATGAACTGATGCCAAGTGAGTAGAACCAAAAGAACATTGTACCCAGTGGCAACAAGATTTTTGTCTGTAAAGAATTTAGCTTTTTTCAACAATGAGGTGATTCAGGGCAATTCCAATAGACTTGTGATGAACAGATTCAACTGCTTCCAGAAAGAGGACTATGAGGACTGAATGTGGATCTCAACATGATATTTTTACCTTTTAGAGAGTTGGTTGATGGGGGTGAGAGAGAAGCTGAGAGTTTAAATGATTTGCTCCCTTAACATGATATCAGTTTTCCCATTCAAATATTTTTGTGTAAGAAATAAATCTAGTATATGTCAAAGGGAGGATTTATCCTAAGACTCCCAGCTAAATACATTACTTATTAAGTCCAGATAGATTTATTTATTTACTCATTATAACTTTTCTCCCTTTTGATAGGCCTAAATTCTTTAAGGCTAGAGTAGTCATGCTTCTTTGCTATTGCAGTGTAATCATAAAATCAATTCAAGGTTTGTCTCAATAATAATATACATAAATGGAGAGAGCCATCTGCATCCAAAAAAAAAAAGGATTGTGAAAACTAAATGTGGATCACGCCATAGTATTTTCATTTTTTTTTTTGTTGTTGTTCCTTGCTTGCTTTTTTTTTTCCTCATTTTTTTTCCTTTTTAATCTGGTTTTTCTTGATAATGTGGAAATATGTATAGAAGAATTGCACATGTTTAACATATATTGGATTGCTTGCAGTCTAAGGGAGGAGTGGGGGGCAAGAGACGGAAAAGATTTGGAACACAAGTTTTTACAACAATAAATATTGAAAACTATCTTTTTATATATTTTGAAAATAAGAAATGATTAAAAAAGAAAAAATAATAATAATATACATAAGCTTACATACTCTTTACATAGTCACTTTTTCTATTATTTATTTAAAAGATCCAAAATTCATCCTAATTCTTCTTCCTTTCCTTCCCTAAGTCTCCTTACCTTCTCTCAAATTTTCATTTATCTTCCTAAAATTTCATATTAGATCTGTTTCTATTATCTGACCGATTACATTCCTTAAGAAGCTTGGTTTAATTATATTCTCTTACCTGAAGTTCTCTGGTCAGTTTATTTAATTTTATCATAAGCCATACTATGTTCAATTCAGTAAACATTTATAAAACATCTACTATATGTCAGGTACTGTACTAATAACTGGGGATATAAAAAGAGACAAAAATTAGTCTCCATTCTCAGGGACCTTTCAATCTAATGAGAGAGATAGCATGCAAATATATACAAAGCAAGCCTTTTACAGGATAAATAGAATATGAGTAACAAAAGAAAGGTATTGGCTTTAAGAAGGTTTGGGAGGCTTACAGGAGGAGATGAAATTTTTAAGTGATTTATAAGAAGCCAGAGGTCATTAGGCAGAGTAGGGGAGGAAGAACATGTTATATACCACATTTGGGGATTTATCAAAGTAGTATATAATGAAACTTTTAATTCTCCTTTCTATCTTCACTGTTGTCAAAGTCTTCTAACTTCCCAGGTGTGTGTTGTTGTCTTTTGTTTTTTTGTTTTGTTTTGTTTTGTTTTACTTTTTATTAAAAGAAAACTATCCCCTTGATTCCAAAATACAACTAAGAGTAGTCTGAGAGATGTTGTTCTTTAAGGGGAAAAAAAAATTAGGAACTAGGAGTTCCAAGTGCTATCCTGACTGCCACTGACTATCCTGACTGTGGCCCTGGAAAAAATCATTTTAATTATGTATGTCTTTCAGTAGGTTTATCTTGAAAATCTTAATACTGCCTTCATGGCTTCTATAATCTCAGATATAACTCATTTTCACCATTTTGCCTCCTCAATTAACATCATACAAACTAGAGATTGTATCAAATCTAGATTTCTTTGAAGAATTTAATATAGTTCAATTAAGTAGATAAAACAAGGAATCACTTTGTGATGTTTCATTAGAACCATACCAGATTGGTTAGATTTGTGAAATGAGGGAGGATGGGTTAGGTAATAAATTAACATCAGCAACTTTATTTGTACATTGAAATAAAAGTAATTTATTCCTACAATTAAAGATACCACCTATCTTCTGTAAAAAATCAAAAAGAATTTAGGAATTCCCTTGATTCCTATACCTTTCTACATATAACCTCTTTTTAAAATATCCTCTTTCCCTAAAGATGTTACATTCTGGGGCTGAGTTAGTTTTTATTCTCATATATTTTATTTTGAAACTTTTGATTTTGCTTAGTATTACATTAGCCTATATTATATTAGAGTTTGAAAAGTTAAATAATAATGATTCTTAATTTAATTAACAGTAATCTACTGCTTTCATTATACCAATAAAGGTATAAAGTAGTATAGGTTTTATTATTCCTCCTCCTAGAGAATAAAACTGAGGTTCATAGTGGTGTGTGAATTGCCCATGACAGTAGAAAATGTCAGAATTGATGCATAAACTCAAGTCATATTTTCATAGTATTGGTAGGAGATAGAAAGGTATACTAGAGAAGAGCTAGATTTGGAGTCCAAGGACCTGACTTTAAATCCTTGCTGTTATCTTTATTATTGTGTTTATTAATTTTGGCAAATCACTGAACCTCTTGTGCCCTCAGTCATAATGCAAGGAGTTGGACTGAATGGACCTGAGATCTTTTTCAACTATCCATCCTGATTCCAGTATTCTTCCACATATGATAAGAAAATCTTATGAATTAATGGACCAGCAATCATAATTCATAGATCATATATTTTTAGTTTTAGAATTATAAAGAACATTGCTATTCCTGTCTCATTTTATTGCCTATTAAGTTGTAAATTAACTTCAGTTTCCGTTTTATATAAAACAAGTGATATATTTCAATTGTTTTGCCAGAGAACTTAACCTGAATCTAAGGGTGTTATTTGGGACCAGATTTGGGACCAATCTCTCCATCCCCATCACAGAAATATCACACTCTTTTTTTACTTCTACCATGATTTATCCAGTTCCTTTCCTTTCCTTTCCTTTCTTTTCCCCATTTTTTTGCACTCCTTGCAAAAAGAAATTGTTTCATTTATTGTATTTATGTGCCCACTGCCTTGCATATAGTAGGCACTTAATAAATGCTTGTTAATTGATTATCTAGTGAAATTCTCTATTTTGTAGCTTTGTTTTCTATATTTTTTCCTTCTCATTTCTAGCAGGACTAGGAGATCAGACTAAATCATGTCTAAATCATCCTAAACTTACCAAATTTGTCATTTCTACCTCTATCACATTTCACTTTAATTTAGGTGTCCACTCTCACCAACACATTTCCTGTGGCCTTCTATTTGGTCACCCTGCTTCAAGTCTCTCTTCTCTGCAATCTGTCCTCCACACAACAGAATAGTTTTCCTAAAGTTTTCTCTTTGTTAATTAATGTCTCCTCACATTCTGACTTCTTTCTACATTTCTAGCATTCTCACGCTTAACTTTGCTACATGCACTCTGCATTCCAGTTCCTCACACACAAATTCTCATCTCTTATTTTCATTTTCCTTTGCATTGATTGTGTCCCATGTCTGGAATGTACTAGCTCCTCATTTCCACTCTTGACATCCCTAACTTCTTTCAAGACTCCTTAGATGTGGCCTCCTATAGGTCTTCCTGATTCCTTCTAGCTGAGACTTCTTCTCTATACTTGATTTATATTGTATGTGTACTTTTTTTATTTACATATTGTCTCCCCCATTTAATCTCATTGAAGGCAGGGAATTTTGAGTTTTTGCCTTTCTTTGTATCCTCACCATTTAGCACAGTATCTGGTACATGGTAAGCATTTAATAAATCTTTTCTATTGATTGATTATGATTCTTTTAAAAGAAACTTCTGCCATCTCCCTTAGTAATCCATTCTATTGTTTAACTGCTCTCTGTGAGATAGTCTTGTCTTATTCTTCACATTTGTAACAGTTTCAGCAAGTTATCTCTTCCATTCTCTGTAGACATGAAGATCATTTCTTCATTATTATTTCTAAAAACAACTCAATAATCTATATTGTAAATCACTCAGTCAACCAGTAAGCATTTATTCAACACCTAATATGCATCAGATACCATGTTGAAGAATATGGAGAAAGGTAAATTTTAGAATTTTTCTTGTCCTATAACAAAGGAAATGGTCTAGATCAGTGGTATGAAGTTAAAAATGTATTCCTACAGACTGCACATTGACTTGGACAATGGACATTGACATTATCGATATTTTATTCTATTTTTATTTATTTTGTTAACATTTCTGTTGCATTTTAATATGATCCAAGTTGTACTGGGCAGTTATGGGCCCCAGAATGACACTCACTCTAGATTATTTATTCATATCTTTTTGAGCCCAATCAATAAATATTCAAAGGACCTCAAAAAACTCCTGAGTTGATTCTATGATTACTTTTTAAATGATTTTACACATGATAAGCTGCCATCATATAAAGGATAAAGAGCCAAGAAGACCTGAATTCATGTTCCATCTCTTAATGTGTACACTTATTGTATGACACTATTCCAAGCAAGTGCTGTAAGTCAACTTTTTAAGATTATAAGTTGAAGAAAAAGGACTAATTAACATTGGTAAAGGGAGTTTCGTTATCTGAGATTTCTCCATATCATTTGAAATCAGATGTAAGCCTTATCCCTTTAGGAAAGCAACCTAAGAATCCCAGATTTCTGGCCTTCTGAAAATCTGAATATGTTTGATGCTGGTCTTTAAATTAATTTAAATTAAATTAATTTTTTAGAAAGCTTTTGATTTGCTCAGATTGATTACATTATTTTGAGTTATTCATTGGAATTTTTAGGTTATTTTTTAAAAATTAGATTTAGAGAAGGTAATTTTTTTACGATTGAGAAAATGCCTGACAGGGAAGTAGTCTCTATGCTAGTAATCTTGCTCATTGTATTTTTCATATCCCTGCCATAGACAATTAGACACTGATGAACAAATGATGCTTTTTTCAAAAAATACAAATGTTTTGGGAAGGAGAGTTAGATTTTAATTTTCAAATGAGTTTCATTCCCCCCTCTCTGACCTCTATTCCCCCAGTTTAGTTAATCTCACTCAGTGTGCTGTTTAATCTTTAATTACAGGCTACAAAAGAAGTAATAGAACGGGAAGCTCCAGGGATGGCCCTTGCAATGCTGATGGGATCACTTAATGTTACACCTCTGGGCATGCTATCTAGGTAAGAAAGTAACTAATATGTTGCAAAGATTACTATTTCCATCTATTATTGGGTGGCAAAAGATTAGTTCATAGAACTTAGGCAACAAGCAAGCACTATACCCAGATCTGTCCAAGTGAGTAAGATGATTTGTCCCTCTTCAGATCTGCTCTATAGCCAAACACTGATCATCTTGGCACAAATATAATGCTAGACATATGCCCTTGGTTCTGTTTGTTTTTATTGTGATAGCCACAATTGCACATCTAGTCAAGGCCAGTGGAAATGAAAAGACTGCTTGTTGCCTCTGAGGTGGTTACAGTTAGTTCTCCTCTTCACAGATTTTTCAGACCTGAGTCACTGATACTCCAGATATGGACGAAATCAAGACCTAATTGGCTACCGCTATATATTTTTTTAAATACAGATAAGGGGAGGGTAAGGATTGGGACTTACTCAGAAGTTATATTGAAGCCTTATTATATTTGATCATAGGAATGGGGATGGATATGAACTAATCTGAATTGGTTTTTGTAGCACAGTAGAGGGGGAATTCTGAGTTCAACAAGGGATTGCTGATATGTTCAGTTTAAGGAATGCTTAGTTTGTTTCTTGCTTATCTGATTCTGATTCCCAGCAGTGTATCCTCTTCTGGACTGTATAATAGAGGAGTGTGATCAGATCAAGGTGGTTAGTGAAGTCATTAACCAATTAATTTTCACAATGGCAATAGGATTTCACTTTTCTTGGGTTTCAGATTATTAAGGATATTTTAAAACCCTTTGATTGCAAAAGTCATTCTAGATAGAGAAAAAAAAAAACTAAGTTATATTTGAGTAGTTCTCTCCATTATGACATTTAAAAATATTCAAGAGACATAGTTTCTGGGTAACTTAATCATTTTATTAATTAGGCCAGCATGTTTTTAACAAAAGGATAGTCCTTTGTCTTTCAAACCAATGACCATCTTGGCAGCAGAGCTCACAGTATATATACCCTTGGAAATAGTAGGTGATTAATGAGGCTTATTATTTCTATTTAGACTATCCTCAGCTATCTCCAGATCATCCCCAGCTTTGGTCTATCTAGACTAAATATTCTGTCCCCACCCCAGCTGGCGTAGAACACAGTGAGTTCTCCTAACCTAGATTAAATTCCTTGAAAGTTTGGGTGGGGTCTGACCAAATTTTTAAAAATTAATGCAATTTCCTTATTGTAATGTCCTACAATAAAACTGAACTTAAAGTCAGGACTTTGGAAGCAGAACTTGGAACTCTGAATCTCTTTAAGATATTGGTTATTAATAATCATTTCTCCATCATCTGTTATCATTGCTCTCTGTTTCTGATGGGCCTATTCCTTCTCTGATCTTCCTTTTAATTCCAATATAGCTTTTTTTTTTAATTCCTTTTTGATATCCTTAACATTTGTTTCCAGGAAAACTTTAACATTCATAACACTATGGCAGGACACTGCCTAAGTTTTTATATTTATTATTTGTTACTTAATCTTCACTTCATCTTCTGCTACTTGTCTTCTTTTTTTTTTTAATTTATTATTCTGAACTTAACAAATACAAATGAGCATTTCTGTATTTAAAAAAAGAACAAAAAGGAGGATGTCACATCAAACTGAATTATAAGTCTTTTAAAACTTAATTTGTTTAAATAGTTCCATATATTCATATTAATCTCTTTAGTGCAAGACTGACAGGTAGTGTGGAAAAGTGAATAGTTTGCTGTATTTGGAGTCAAGGAATGAGTTTTCATTCTTCCTCATATACTTAACTTTTAAATGAGCAAATCATTTATCTTCTTTGATTCTTAAGTTTGCAGATATATATTTTATTTAACTAAGTTTGCAGATAATAATACTTGGAAATACTTCACAACGTTATTGTAAAATGAAGCACGTTATAAAACTAAAAACTCCATAGAAATGAAAATTGACATTTAGAAAGCTCTTTTTTTCCCCAATGGAATTGTTTGCTTTTCTCATCAGAATTTTATTCTTGAGAGAACTTCCTCTATAGTTTTAAGTTTTCAGGCTACCCATCTTCTCTTAAAACTCTGAAATTTTTATTCCTGAAAATTCTGGGTGAATGTCAAACTGCACTACGTTTTTCTTTTCTATATCTATACTTACATATCGGGGCAGTTCATTGCAAAACTTCCACAGTTTTCAGGTTGTTATTTAGGTACAATTCCACATTAGCAGTTCATTAGTCACATTGCCCACCTTTGTAAATTAATAATTTATCAACTTCTCTGTCTTATCATTTCTATATCACACCTCTGTCTATGATCTATTTCTCAAACTCATCATCCATTTTCATTATAAAGAATAATAATATCTCTTCATACCCCTTAAGAAGTTTATAATCTAAGTGCTGAGATAAGACATTCAAAAAGAACTTGGCTGATCACCTTATCGGTACAGTTTCTGGCACTAGTGAGATATTGGATAAGAAGAGCATTAAAGGGCTATCAAAGTCTAAAATTATTCTATATGCACATATGTAGATTTCCATATATATGTAAATACAAACATGCATGTATGTGTGAAAGAAAATTCCTCATTAGTAACTCACTAAAACAATGAAATCACAAGTCTGTTTACAGACAAGAATATATATCTGACTTTCTCTGGCAGTGCAGATGAGCTGGGTATTATCTTAGTGAATTGCTTGAGTCACCAGAGGGTTACATGATTTGCCCAGAATGGTAACTAATGTCAAAGGGAGGCCTTGAATCCAGATCTTCCTAACTCTGAGTCAAGCTCTGTTTCTTTTCTCTCTCTCTTATTGTTATTGTTTTTCAGTCATTTTCAGTCATTATTAACTCTTCATGACTCCATTTGGGGTTTTTTTGGCAGAAATACTGGAGCCATTTCCTCTTCCATCTTATCTTACTGATGAAGAAACTGAAGTAAACATAGTTAAGTAACTTGCCCAAAATCATACAACTAGTAAGCATCTGAGGCAAGATTTGAAATCCATATGTGAAATTCTATCCACTTCACCACCTAACCACTGTATATATAGATATGGATATATAAACATATATGTATACAAATACATTATAAATATATGTATTTAGCAGAGTATATGGATAGAGAACTGACCTTTGGGTCAGAAATACTTAAGTTCAAGTTCTAACTCTACCACATAATATTTATATGACTGGATAATAGAGACCAGCTTGACACCAGTCTCCTATTCAGGTTCAGTGTTGGGATAAAATGAGGCTCTCAGAGTCATTAAACAGTTAACAAAAGGAGCGTCATCTTGCCCTGATACATCAAGGATATGCAATAAGAATACAGTAGCACTGAAGTCTTCTGAATGTACCTTTCCATTCTTCTCCATATGAAAATACAAGTGGTCATCAGAGCAGGATATGGTGAAGAATGTGATGACTTTTGTGGTTTTTAGAAATCCATCTGGAGGCTGACTTCTTGTAGATGAGATTTTTGTGTGCTCTTAGGGTTAGGATTAGGAAGGGAGTATCAAGGGAGGCAGAATCCATTCAAGTCTCAGGGACTTTGTTGCCTTTTAAGAAAACTAACAATCCCTGTAAAAGGGAACAGAGGACCCTCTATCTTTAAATGTTATCTGGGACTTTACTGGACAATCTTGCTAGAATAGGGAGGAGAATAAAAAACACTTCCCTAAGAGTCACCAAAAAAGAAATGGAAAGAGGAAAAAACACGGAGGAAGACCAAAAAACTCCAAATCCTAAGTCTCAGATCTTAATGGTCTAGTCCATAGATTAGATGAAGTATAGGATTCTTTTTTTTTTTTTTTTTTTTTTTTTTTTTTTTTTTTTTTTTTTGGTACATATAGGTCCTTTTTATTTTTTTTTTAATTTTATTTTTTTTATTCATTTTTCCAAATTATCCCCTCCCTCCCTCCACTCCCTCCCCCGATGGCAGGTAATCCCATACATTTTACATGTATTACAATATAACCTAGATACAATATATGTGTGTAAATACCATTTTCTTGTTGCACATTAATTATTAGCTTCCGAAGGTATAAGTAACCTGGGTAGATAGACAGTAGTGCTAACAATTTACATTCGCTTCCCAGTGTTCCTTCTCTGGGTATAGTTATTTCTGTCCATCATTGATCAACTGGAAGTGAGTTGGATCTTCTTTATGTTGAAAATTTCCACTTCCATCAGAATACATCTTCATACAGTATTGTTGTTGAAGTGTATAGTGATCTTCTGGTTCTGCTCATCTCACTCAGCAACAGTTGATTTAAGTCTCTCCAGGCCTCTCTGTATTCCTCCTGCTGGTCATTTCTTACAGAGCAATAATATTCTATAACCTTCATATACCACAATTTACCCAACCATTCTCCAATTGATGGACATCCATTCAACTTCTAGTTTCTAGCTACAACAAAAAGAGCTGCCACAAACATTTTGGCACATACAGGTCCCTTTCCACTCTTTAGTATTTCTTTGGGATATAATCCCAATAACAGCAATGCTGGGTCAAAGGGTATGCACAGTTTGACAACTTTTTGGGCATAGTTCCAAATTGCTCTCCAGAATGGCTGGATTCTTTCACAACTCCACCAACAATGTATCAGTGTCCCAGTTTTCCCACATCCCCTCCAACATTCATCATTATTTATTCCTGTCATTTTAGCCAATCTGACAGGTGTGTAGTGGTCTCTCAGAGTTGTCTTAATTTGCATTTCTCTGATCAGTAGTGATTTGGAACACTCTTTCATATGAGTGGAAATAGTTTCAATTTCATCATCTGAGAATTGTCTGTTCATATCCCTTGACCATTTATCAATTGGAGAATGGTTTGGTTTCCTATAAATCAGGGTCAGTTCTCTATATATTTTGGAAATGAGACCTTTGTCAGAACCTTTCCTTTTAAAAATATTTTCCCAATTTGTTACTTCCCTTCTAATCTTGTTTGCATTAGTATTGTTTGTACAGAAACTTTTTAGTTTGATGTAATCAAAATCTTCTATTTTGTGATCAATAATGATCTGTAATTCTCCTCTGGTCATAAATTCTTTCCTCCTCCACAGGTCTGAGAGGTAGATTATTCTCTGTTCCTCTAATCTATTTATGATCTCATTCTTTATGCCTAAATCATGGACCCATTTTGATCTTATCTTGGTATATGGTGTTAAGTGTGGATCCATATCTAATTTCTGCCATACTAATTTCCAGTTTTCCCAACAGTTTCTTCCGAATAATGAATTTTTATCCCTAATGTTAGTATCTTTGGGTTTGTCAAAGACTAGATTGCTATAGATGTACCCTTTTTTGTCCTTTGTATCTAATCTGTTCCACTGATCTACCATTCTATTTCTTAGCCAGTACCAAATGGTTTTGGTGACTGCTGCTATATAATATAGCTTTAGATCAGGTACACTTAGACCACCTTCCTCTGACTTTTTTTTCATTAGTTCCCTTGCAATTTATTCTTCCATATGAATTTTGTTGTTATTTTTTCTAGGTCATTAAAATAGTTTCTTGGGAGTCTGATTGGTATAGCACTAAATAAATAGATTAGTTTGGGGAGTATTGTCATCTTTATTATATTTGCTCGGCCTATCCAAGAGCACTGAATGTCTTTCCAATTATTTAAATCTGACTTTATTTTTGTGGCAAGTGTTATGTGATTTTTCTCATATAATTCCTGACTATTCTTTGGTAGATGGATTCCCAAATACTTTATACTCTCAACATTTGTTTGGAATGGAATTTCTCTTTGTATCTCTTGCTGTTGCATTTTGTTGGTGATATATAAGAATGCTGAGGATATATGTGGATTTATTTTGTATCCTGCCACTTTGCTAAAATTCTGAATTATTTCTAATAGCTTTTTAGCAGAGTCTTTGGGGTTCTCTAAGTATACCATCATGTCATCTGCAAAGAGTGATAGTTTGATTTCCTCATTTCCTACTCTAATTCCTTGAATCTCTTTCTCTGCTCTTATTGCCGAGGCTAGCGTTTCTAGTACTATATTGAATAGTAATGGTGATAGTGGGCAACCTTGTTTCACTCCTGATCTTACTGGGAAAGGTTGCAGTTTATTTCTATTGCATATTATGCTTACTGACGGTCTTAAATATATGCTCCTGATTATTCTAAGGAATAATCCATTTATTCCTATACTCTCAAGAGTTTTTAGTAGGAATGGATGTTGGATTTTGTCAAATGCTTTTTCTGCATCTATTGAGATGATCATATGGTTTTTATTAATTTGATTATTAATATGGTCAATTATACTAATAGTTTTCCTAATATTAAACCAGCCCTGCATTCCTGGTATGAATCCTACCTGATCATAGTGTATTATCCTGGGGATGATTTTCTGAAGTCTTTTTGCTAATATCTTATTTAAGATTTTAGCATCAATATTCATTAAGGAAATTGGTCTATAATTTTCTTTCTCAGTTTTCAATCTACCTGGTTTAAGTATCAGTACCATGTCTGTGTCATAAAAGGAGTTTGGTAGGACTCTTTCATTCCCTATTTTTTCAAATAGTTTATATAGCATTGGGGCTAATTGTTCTTTAAATGTTTGGTAGAATTCACATGTAAATCCATCTGGTCCTGGGGATTTTTTCCTGGGGAGTTGATTAATAGCTTGTTCTATTTCTTTTTCTGAAATGGGACTATTTAAGCAATTTATTTCCTCCTCTGTTAATCTAGGAAGCCTATATTTTTGGAGGAAGTCATCCATTTCACTTAAGTTATCAAATTTATTGGCATAAAGTTGGGCAAAGTAACTCCTTATTATTTCTCTAATTTCCTCTTCATTGGTGGAAAGATCCCCCTTTTCATTTGTAAGACTAACAATTTGATTTTCCTCGTTCTTTTTTTCTGATCAGATTTACTAAAGGTTTATCTATTTTATTGGCTTTTTCATAAAACCAACTCTTGGTTTTATTTATTAATTCAATAGTCTTTTTACTTTCAATATTATTGATTTCTTCTTTTAATTTTTGTATTTCAAGTTTAATTTTTGGTTGGGGGGATGTATAGGATTCTTAATGTAAGGTAGTGACGATGTGCTGAGCCAAAACAGTACCAAGAATATCAGGAAGATGATGTCTCCAAGACAACCAGAGTTTTCTTTTGATTTAATGTACTGATGAGAAACAGAAGCAGCACCAGAAGTTGCTTATAACATAACTAATACCACTTCTGTTATTGTCAGTAATTTAGCATGCTTTAGGTCGTGTCCTAGGAACTCGCCTGATATCTCTCAATTTTTCTACCAGCTCAGTATTCCCTGGTTTACCCACCAAAATATTCTTTTCCCTGAAAGCCACATTAAGGCAATGATACAAAATCTTTGCCCTTTCAAAGCATCTGTGAACCTGCTACTCTCTTCTTCCACAGAGATTCTCCCTCACATATCCCATCTAGGGACTCAGAATTAACATCAGGTTAGCTAGGGAATTCCCTTTCTTCTTAATTAATATGCCTCTGCTATATACAGATAGTTTTTCTTCCCCCATACTATTAGAAAGCAAAATGTTTCCAATAATACCTTCTCTGGGTTCCCCAAACCCAAAAGAAGTTTTCCAAACCATCCCTGAGCAATGGAAGTTAGTTGAAACTAGGTGAAGAAGATCTGAGCTAATTTTTCAAGGTATATGAAAACAACTGAGGAGGTAAAAATCTTGAGACCAAAGCAACTCCTTTGCTGAGGAATACAAAGAGCCAAAGGAGGTCAGTCAAAACCAATTCCAGAAACAGTTAAGACTGGTTCTAGAAAACCAGAAGACCAGGGCCCTTTTCTTCTTAATGACTTATCACAAGTATGACTTCTTAGCAATTCTTCCCTGTAATACCTTGCTCTCCAGCAACATTTAGATACAGATTGGAACAGGTATCACTTAAGTGAAAATATGAAAAAATATTCCCTAAAGACCAATCTCTGCTCCTTGTCACTCAGAGGTAATTAATATTTTTCCTCTGCAGGGAGGGCATTATCTTGGCTTTTGGAGAAATTTAATGAAGTTTTTTGGGTGTATCTGTTCTCTATCAAAAAGAATAGATCAAGAACCTGGATGCTAATAGTACTAGCCCAAGCACAATACAGGCATAATTTCAAAATGCAAAGAGAACCATATAGACATAATTTCTCCTTCCTAGAAGTATATTACTAAGACATGTTGAAAAATGTTACTATAAAGATATTTTTGATCACAGGATTAAAAACAGTATAAATGTACAATAATGAAGTTATATTCTATACAAAAAGAACAACTGGGGGAGGAAGGATAACTGTGAAGCCAGAATGAAAACATACTATATATTTGGGGACATATATCTATCTGTAGTGAACCCAGAGAAACTAACAGAATGGTAATTTTGCTGGTACTGCTGTTTAGTGGATGGAAGAAAAAAGGTGAGTGGGTTGAATTGAGCTATCATAGAAAATGTCATTCCATATAACTTTGATTAGGAAAAATTGGAAATCTTTTATTCTTAATAAGAATAAAGAGAATTTTTCCCCCCTTTTGGATACACATAGTTACAGAAGTCAAGTGGATCATAGATTACATTGCTACAGAGAACAACAGCTTCCCTCTAAATATAGGCTATATTTTCAAAAGCTCTTTAAGATATAAAAAATTGCAGAATAACTTTTAAATTGTTTTGGTCTTGACTTTGTGGTTGTTCTCTCTTAGAATATTATCAAAAGTTTCTTTTTCTTTTCTGAGGGCTCCATATTGTAAGGATTTCATGATGAGCCAGGACAGTAAGAAATCAACAAAGCAGAGTGGAAAAAAGCACTGAACTTGGAATCAGAGAACCATAATTCAGATCCAAGATCTGCAACTTACAATCTGTACAAGCTTTGACGAATTATTAAATTTCTCTGGGCTTCAGTTTCTAGTAAAATGAGTAATTTGTACTAGATGATGACTTCCAAGTTCTTTCTGAAATATCTAAAAGTTATTATAGCTAAAGCTCTAGACTTTGATGTCAGAAACATCTGATTTTGATTCCTGCTTCATCTAGTACTTACCTTGGCAAGTCATTTATTCTCTGTCAACCTCAATTTCCTCACTTGTAAAATAACTATTATATTAGCACAGCATTATGAGGTTCAAATGAGACAACAAATACATTGAACTTTGCAAACCTTAAAGCACTAAGTCAGTAATGATGATGAAGAAGATGAGGATGGCTTTAAATTTATAAATCTACAACCCTAACTGTATCTTATGTATATTTATATCTATATGTATATTTATACATATAAATATAAATTTTGTATGCCAGATTTTTAGATGTATTGGATCCTGTTTTCAGTATTGTTTGGCCACTGTGTGACAGCTAAGTAACACAATGGAAAGAGCATTGGGCTTATAGTCATCCATTAGAGGGAATCAAAAAAGATCTCTTGTGATGCATTTAAAAGGCATAGATATGCTCCATCTCGGGCTGGCTGAGGAGGAGGTGGCTCCCAATCTTGAGGCCAGACTACCCTCTAGCTGTTCCCAGCTGCGCGGCACCCGCCACTGTGGCCCATCCCCATGGTCTCCCCCTGGGAGCTCACCCAGAACCCCCTAAAGAAGATATGGATGCCATATAGCAATGGGAGGCTGGCACAGCACGTGTGTCTGCGCAGAGTCTGTGTGACCAATTGTCCCACACTGCCAGCTCGAGGGAAGATCTATATCTCCAAGAAGCTGACACACTACTTAAACTGGATTGGTGTCCCAACCAAAGAATTTAATGTTGGTCAGTATCATTGAGACCTGGTGAAGACAAATAGATCCTTTGAGTTCTTTCTTCCAGATAATGAAGAAGGCTTGAAAATAAGAAAACAGTGTGCTGAGGTAGCCCTCCGAGATGTCAGGCGGTTCCTCAGTGAAGAGAACAGACATGTAGTGGTTTTTGATGCCACAAGTACAACATGAGAACGCAGAGAGACCATCTTTAAATTTGGAGAGGAAAATGGTTACAAGACTTTCTTTGTTGAATCAATCTGTGTGGATCCTGAAGTCATTGCTGCCAACATTGTGCAAGTGAAGCTGGGCAGTTCCAACTACATTGACTGTGGGAATGATGAAGCCACAGAAGACTTGATGAGCAGGATTGAATGCTACCAGAACTCCTATGAGACACTGGATGAAAATCTAGACAAGGTTCTCTCCTATATCAAGATCATGGACATGGGATGAAGTTACCTGGTAAATCTAGTGATAGACCATATTCAGAGTCGGATTGTTTACTACTTCATGAATATTCATGTGACCACTCGATCCATCTACCTCTGTCACCATGGAGAAAGCGAACTCAATCTCAAAGGAAGGATAGGAGAAGACACAGGACTGTCTCCAAGGGGAAAGGAATTTTCCAAGAGCTTGGCCTGGTTCATTGATGATCAGAATATCAAAGATCTGAAGGTTTGGACCAGCCAGATGAAGAGGTCAATTCAAACTACAGAGGCCCCGGGGGTCCCCTATGAGCAGTGGAAAGTTCTGAATGAATCTGATGCAGGTGTCTGTGAAGAGATGACTTATGAAGAAATTCAAGAGTATCACCCTTTGGAATTTGCACTTTGAGATCAAGACAAATATAGATACCAATACCCAAAGGGAGAATCTTATGAGGATCTTGTACAGAGACTGGAGCCAGTAATTATGGAGCTGGAGAGGCAAGAGAACGTCCTAGTGATCTGTCACCAGGCCGTAATGCACTGCCTGCTTGCCTATTTTCTAGACAAGACTGCAGAACAGCTGCCTTATCTCAAATGCCTGCTGCATACAATTTTAAAGCTAACCCCAGTGGCCTACGGTTGTAAATTGGAATCCATATTCCTCAATGTTGAAGCTGTGAACACACACAGAGACAGATCTGAGTTCACATATAATTTGTTGTCCAGCCATGCGTCCCCATCTTGTATTTCGGAAGTTGATTTTTTGAAGCAGGAGAATGGCTTTCTCTGAAATGGTCAGAGGCCATGAAAGAATGTAGACATTTCAAGACCTCCAGAGGAAACCCTTGTCACTGTCCCTGCTCACCAGGGATTAATCTGATTCATCTTCTCCAAAGTTTTCTAATCATCCAATCTTTCCACTCCAGTGTTTGAACTCTGATGTGCAGTAGCAGGCAGACCTGTACAAAATAAATTGCCACTGTGAAACCTCTGTATGATGGACTTGAATGTTAGCAAATTCCCTGGGTTGATCACCCTAGGGGAGAGCCAAACTAGTGCCATTGGATTGCCTTATCTGCTAAACTGTTGAACTGGTGCATTTTGCTGTTGGGCAAAATCCCCAACCAATCTCCAGAGTATTTCCTGGGGTGTGGCAGGGACCAATGGACGGGTCCACCTTAGCTTGTTGCTGGCAGAGCCTTCTCATAGTGTTATTTGCCTTAAAAACATCTTTCCACTGAGCACCCTCACTTTAGAGGGATCCAGATATCCTTTCCCTTTTAAGCACTTAAAATTTCCATAGCCCCCTGCTGCAGGAGCTGAAAGTATCCAGACTCACCTCCAGTTGCATCACTAAGTACTGTACTCCACTCTGTGACCAGATTTACTCATTGCTGAGTTGTACACACACTGAAATTCCAAACAGTAAAGTGACGGCTCTCATTATTCCTTCCTTGTATGGACACACCAGATTTCATATGGCAAAGCATCAGCCATAATGAACCTTCACCAGGTGTTCACACACTTATCAAGGGCTGTGTAGTTCTAGTCACCTCTTATTGGTTTTGCATCCACTTTGAAATGTATAAAGGGGTGACGGCTCTCTGTTGATTATGCACACATACAGGAGTTCTTAGAGCAGCAGTTATGGTCACCCTGAGTCACTTTATCCATGCAGAAATTCTCGTAATTTTACATACAGTACTGAGATTTACATGGAAAGGTGACAGCTGTAGTTAGCACTTCCTGAATATGATCACAAGTGAAAATTCATTAGCAAGGTGGATAGTGCCTGTAGTCTCACCCCTTGCCAAGTGCTCAAACTAAAATACATTGGAGGAGAAAGAGATATGGATGTGACTAGCATCAGAAAAATTTCTCATGCCCTCTTTAAGTCTTTGGCTCTGAAGTATGTGGACATCTTTCCTGTGGATCAGGTTTGTGGCTTGAGTCCTTCTTGAAAGATGTGGAGACCAGGGCTGGGACCTTGTCATCCCAAGCACTTTATTGAAGGATCATGACTGTGTTTTATGTGTCTATGGAAGCTTAATAAAAATAATAACAATAACAAAAAAAAAAGGCATAAATATATATAGGGTTGCATTTGAAGTCAGGAAGTCTTTCTCAGTTTCTCAACTGTAAAATGAAGATTATGATAGCATTTACTTCTAGTGTTATTGTAATAATAAAATGAAATCATATTTTAAACCCCTTAGCACAGTGCCTGAACATAGTAGATGTGTAACAATAAGTACTTATTCTCTCTTCTGTCTTTCTTGAGCACTGCATACTTTTCCAAACTCTGCTAAGGGGGATTTGGTGAGATGGATGTTCTAGAATCCTTCATTCCATCCTTTTACTACTATATCCTCTTCCCCTTATTAAATAGTTGTATCCATGGTGGCAGAATATGCAGCAGACCTAACCACCTTAAATGGTGTGCTTATACTCACTTGGGAAATCATATTTGCTGCTGCGTCTGATCTCTGTTTAGAAGCTTTATATACTTGCTTAGCTTGTGAAAATAAATTAATGTATTTTTAGTACTCAATGCTGCTAGTTTTAGTATGTAGTACTACATGTGCAAGTATTTAGTACATTATTCCCTTTTTTCTACAAGGACACTCTCAATGTATCTTTTAAGAATTTTAGAATCGATTATATGACATGAGAGACAAGGCACAGGACCGCCCAGCATAGCATGCCCTCTTCAGAGAGGGTGCTATGCTGTATGAGAAAAGCAAAATTAAATTATCCCAAAGGAAATGAAAAATACTCAAAATTAGAGAAGCCACCTCAAATGTTTATATGGATTATTTATATCTGACTTATGGCAGAACTTTCTGAGCTCATATAGTCAAACACAGTATAACTCAATTCTAACATAGTGATGTCATTTTGGTCATCTTCAAGAATAAAGGAGAACAATCCCTTTTTGTGATCAGAGACTAATGCTTAGAGAGAGTTTGATCTTCCCACGTAGCAAAGATAAGACTTAAACTGACATCTTCTGATTCTTAAGTCCAAAGTTCTTTCTACTAAGTGATAAAGTAACTAAACTCTTTCTAATGGGGTGCAACAAAAATCTCTATTTTATTGGCACTTCCTCTTTAATTACAAGATTGTCAAATTTTTTGTAATTTGTGTCGAGCCACAAAGTCATTGCTATTCCAAACATGCTATAAGAACTACCTGTATTCTTCATACTTGATGTTGAAAATATAAGAATTACTGCTAAAAGTCAATTAAAAATTACTCAATTTTAAAATCTGATTATATGCATAGTTTTGAGCAATATTCTAAATCACATGCTGGGTAATTTATATTAATGTAACCAATTACCAATGGATGATACAGGGACCTACAGAACAACATTCTTTGTTTTACTCAGGTTGCCAAAGTAAAGAAAGTAAATTTTCACATAAAATGTATAAGCAGGTTTAAGGAATTATTTTTTAAATATATAAATGACAGTATTCTAGGAAAGCTAGACTTACCTTAAAGGAACTATATTACAATTATTTGCCTTTTTCTTTAGAAAACACAGTTCTATGGTTTTACTAGTAGGAAGGAAAGGAGAAAACTCTGAAAAAAAAATCATATAAAGTGAGTATACCACAGAAAATATGTCCTCTCAGAAAGAGAACAATTTGATTGGGGTAGGAGGGTAAATTTTTTCATATCATAGGAGATTTCAAGTGGAGATTTGACATTTTTCAGATGGTTTTTTAATTAGGAACAAACCAGAGGTTCAGACATCAAACTATAGTCAAAAACCTCAATAAGAATGTAGTTTATAAGCTAAATTTCTTTAAATTATGATATCTAGCCTGTCTCTCTTCTGGCTTAACATATATATATCCACACACATATATGTGTATGTATATAATGTATAGATTTCTCCTCATTCATCTTCTAGCACTTTTGCGTAAAAGTCCCCAAAGTCTCTTTCTAGACTTTCTTTTCTCTATATATTTCTCCACTGGTCTCATCTACTATCATGAATTCCCTTATAATCTCTTGGTTTAAGACTCCCAAATATTTATAATCTATCCCTATTATCTCTTTAAACTCCATTTTCACATTCCAGCCTTCTAACTGCTTACTGTGGTTAATCTTGCCACAAAAAGCTATTATGGTGACAGAGGCAGTTAAGACAAAAACCCAGAAGAGAATTTCACCAAAATGTCTATAAGCAAGTTCTCAATGAAAAATAAAACAACTTGTGTATAAAAGAGTTTTAAAAGATTTTTTAAATCCCTGTATAAATAAAATTAAAGGATTACAAAGGAATATTGTACACTAAATCCATATTGCAAACATCCAGAAGTACTGGGGTTTTCTAATGAAAAAAAAAAAGGAATTCCAAGAATTCCATATGAAAGGACAGTTATGTAGAAACTGAAGTTCAAACAAAAATTAAGAAAAACATGAAAAGGTAAATAGGAATGAACAACGGTAAAGGACAAAATAAGGATAAACTGTTTACATTCTTATATGAAGAAGATGGTAAATGTGGCCCCTCTAAATGCTATCTTTACCAGTTGTCATAGATGGAATGTGATAAGATAGAAAACTTGAGCATGGTTTAATTATGTCTTGACCTAAAAAGAAGAATGGAAAGAGATGAGAAGAACAGAAGAACATCTTATTACTAGGAGAGGAAGATAAAAAGAAGAGTTAGAGTATACTATCTCATATAATTGAGAGTGTGAAAGTAGACATTTGTATGTGTAAGGAAATGGTGTAGGAAAGGTTGACACTTGAAATAATCTTCTCTGAATTTGTCAAAGAAGAAAAGAATATACACACAAAGTTGGATACAGAAAATACATTTCATTTAAAAAGGAAGTAAACGAGAAAGAGAAGAGAAAAGGGGGGTTTAGAAAGAGAGGTAATAAAAGAAGAAATTAGTCCTAAGCAAAACAAAACTCTTAAGAATGTATAAAAGTATTTAGAACTCTTTCTGAGAGGCCTGGAGAGACTTACGTGAACTCATGCTAAGTGAAATGAGCAGAACCAGATCATTATACACAGCAACAGCAAGACTGTACAATGATCAATTCTGATGAATGTGGCCCTCTTCAACAATGAGATGATTCAAACCACTGCTTGTTCAGTGATGAAGAGAGCCATTTATACCCAGAGAGAGGACTGTGGGAACTGAGTGTGGAACCAGAACTTCTTATTCTTATTCTCTCTGTTGTTGTTTGCTTGCATTTTGTTTTCTTGTTCAGTTTTTTTTTCTTCCTTCTTGATCTGATTTTTCTTGTGCAGCAAAATAACTGTATAAATATGCATACATATATTGGATTTAACATATATTTTAACATATTTAACATTTATTGGACTACCTGCCATCTAGGAGAGAGGGTGAGGAGGAAGAGGGGATAATTTGGAACAAAAGGCTTTGTATAGATCAATGTTGAAAAATTAACTATGCATATGTTTTGTAAATAAAAAACTTTAATAATAATAATAAGAGAACTCTTTCTGAGATGGCAAAAAATGGGAATCTGGGGGTAGAGAGCTATCAGCAGGATACTAGCAGAAGTAGTGATGACATGCAAATTTAATCATAAACTATTGTGCTGTAAGAATTGATGAATGGGATGGTTTCAAAGAAACCTGGGAAGGCTTGTATGAACTAGTTAGTAGAAACAGAACAATTCATATAATAATAGTGATATTATAAAGACAAACAATTGATCAGCAGCATGATCATTATAACTCCACGGGACTAATAATGAAATAGGTTACCTACTTCTATTAGAGGCTAAAAGATGCAGAGTGCAGAATGACATATATTTTTATTTCTACATGTACATATGTGTGTTGTGTATGTATGGATGGATTATATATGTTTGTATCAATGTATTATATGTTTGGACATGACCAATATAAAAATTCCTTTTGTTTAGTTATATGTGTTTTTAGCAGAAGCTTTGTTTTGCTTTGGCAGGAGGTAGGGGAATGGAGATGTGGAGGTATGGCATGAAAACATATATTTGCTAATTGAAAAAAATTAGTTTAATTTTTTAAAAAGAAAGCTATAATTTAAGACTTATTCAAATAATCAAGAGATTCAATTATAGTAGAAAATTATATTACCAAAATTAATTGTTAAGGAAACATTTTATATAATTAAAATAATTTTAAAATACAGATTTATGAGGAAGAAAATTAAGAATAGCAAGGAAAATAATTGGGGGAAAGTAATCATGAAGAGTATTTGATATAACTGGATTTGAAATGTTACAGAACAAATTTTATCAAAAAGAATCTTGTAGCTTGATATTATTAGTTTTGATTCAGATCTATATTTTCATTAACGTGGAAACACCTGTTATGGAAATTTCTCCCACCAATGCAGAATTATAAATTGTAATTTATCCTGTTAGTAAATTGTCTAGAACACTTAAGAGATTGAATGATTTGTTTATGGCCACACACCTCACATGTTTCAACATATATCTCACTTGAAAATAAGGTAAGCCTTCTAATCACCACACTATGTCCCATCTCTGGTGTTGGGTAAGAAAATGAGCAAATCTATGCATTAGATAAAGCATAAACTAAAAGCAAAAGTGTTCAGCAATGCCATGATAAGGTCAAAATGGAAATATGATTTAAGATATAAAGGGTAAATTAAGGGAGCATATAAAAATTACCTGTCAAATCTACAGACAATGGAAAAGTTTATGATAAAGCAAGAGATAGAGAAGATCTTGAACAGTAAAATGAATAATTTTGATTACATGAAATTAAAAGGTTTTGCACAAACAAAACTAGTGTAACTGAAAATAGGAAACTGGAAAAAAATTATAGCAAGTTTCTCTGATAAAGACCTCATTTCTCAAACACAAAGTACTTGGGGGGAATCTCTGTATTACATAATAATTGTATTTGTAATTAATGGGATTCTTGAAAAGTCTGAAAAATAATTTGGCAAAGATTAAATGTAGAACAACATTTTATACCATACTTCTTTAGTACTTAGGTGGATTTATTCTTTCATTGACTAGAATATTCCCTTCTAAAAGTACAGATTACAACCTATCTACATGTCTTCTTCTGCTAGATAACTCTTGTCTTCCCATAAATCTTCCAGAGAAGTCCACCTACTATATTGTGAGTTTTTCTTTAGTTAATTGAGAATCACAGGAATACTAAAAGAGCATAATGGTTGACCATCTGTTAACACTGTCTTGAAATATGGAGCCACTTCCTTTTCTTGAGATACTCTCTTTAACGACATCTTTTATACTGCTTCATTTAAACAATTCTTCTTAATATTATGCAGCCTACTCTTTCGCTCACCATGTATCTTTCCATTACCATTTAGTCATAACTAGAATTCTTCAAAAACTTGGTATTATTCTGAGATTCACAGACATATGTTATATAGTAACAATAACAGTGAACATCCATGATTCCAGATGACTAATGATGAAACATACAGATACAACGGAATTAGGATATAACATGAAATACAGTCATACACATATATATATATATGTATATTGAATGTATATATATATATATATATATGTGTGTGTGTGTGTGTGTGTGTGTGTGTATACACATATACAAATTACAAAGCTATTGAGGGAATTTGTTTAGCTTGATTAAGTATTTGTTACAAGAAGTTTGTTTTTTTAATGAATTAAAAGGCAAAAAAATATGATTTTTCGTGGTTTTTTTTAAGAGAAGTAGAGTATGTTATAGATGTGGGGTGTTGCATGAACTTTCAGATGAAATCATAGTTTTACTTAATTATTTTACTTTGTTAGGAAAAAACCCTTGCAAAATAGGAGTAATCATCTAACAAAGTGGGAGTGATTTCTCTCTAGGTTTATAATGCAAAACCAAAACATAATGAAACTTTTTTCTTTTTTGTTATTTCTTTTATTTTTTTGTATTTTTTAAAATATATTTTTTCCTTTTATCCCCCTTACCTTCCCTAAGCAGAATATAGTTACATATGGTATATATACATATACATATGCAGATATATTCACTTTTATATAGCTACATGCATACATGCATACATATATGTACATATGTGTTTATACACATGTTGACATGTATCTAACACTATATTAAAATGACTAACATGATGTAGTATAGTGTTCTTATTTGGTTTTCTGGAGGTCTTGGGAACAGCCTTCTTTTCAGTGGAGTGTAATGTTCTTCCCTAAAGTGTAATGTTCTCTGGGAGCAAGTTTCTTGGGGGGCTTCTGGAGGCAGCCTTAGTTTCAGTTCAGAGTAATCACACCAAATGCATCCAGGAGTTGAAGTCCAAATCCCTTATGGTGTCCTTCAAAATCTTATCTCCTTCACTTGGGGCTTGGCTAGTTTCCTGAAGACTTTCCAGATCTTGCCTCTAGTCCTTTGCCTCTGCCAACTTCAGCCTCCAGCCAGCACAAAGGTGGAAAATGGAATGAATCTGCCTCCACCTCTGAGAATAGGCTTGTCCTCTGGTAGGCTTCTGTGTCTGGCCCTGAAAGCTTCTTGCTTATATACTGTACACTGAGTACACACCAATCATTATATCACTAGGAAACCATTATTTGTTGTAGGATTAAATCACTGTCTCCTCAATTCCACTTAGTACCTTGTTTCATATTCTGATCCATAACATCTCGTTGTAGGATCAGATCAATCATACTGAATCATGCTAAATTAGATAATTATTGTCTATCAATTCCACTATCTTAGTACTTTGTAAGTATCCTAACAGTTGAGGAATCACCACAAGAGTAGCCAGATATTAAAGTCCAAATCCTTTATTGTCTCCTTCACAATCTTGTCTCCTTTCCTGGGGCCCAGGCTAGCTTTCTTAGAGGCTTTCTGGAGTCTTGATTTCAGTGGAGAAGCTAAGGAAAATGAGCCTGCCACCAATGTGGTGTGAGATAGGATGAATGAATCTGGCTCTCCTTGGCTCTGAGAGCTTGAGCTCCTGCCTATAGTCCTCTTTCTTCTCTGACTGAGTCCCAGATTATATGCTCTACACTAAGTATAAACCAATCATTATATCACTAGGAAACCATTATTTGTTGTAAGAGTAAAACAATCATACTGAACTTAGAGAATCTCCATGTTAAAGAAGATAACCATTGCCTCATCAATTCCACTGAATTAGTACCTTGTAAGAATCCTTGTTTTAAATACACAGTTCTTGCCTATAACAATGCAGCTTTCTTGATTGAATCTTTAAATTTAACTTTGTCTGAGATCAATAATTACTAATTCTATTTTTTCTAATAAATTCTACTCCTGATCCTTCTTATGGTGTTTGTATGTATCTTTTATTTCCTATTCCTGCTAACTCTTGTGCTTTAATTTTAGTCTTTAACTAGCCTTTTCTATCACTTAACTTTCCCCATCCCTTGGATCCTTCCCTTGTCTTCTCCCCCTCATCTTTTGCCTCCCTCCTAATACTATTCCCATTAATTACTGACCATATCTCACTCCCATTAAGCTAATACTTTTTTGGTCCCCACCTTATCACTATGCCACACTTTCCCTCCTTCCTTATCCCTTTCCCACTAATCCTTCTCCTACTGCCATAAGTTTTCATGCCCTTCTATATCCCATTTATCCTATTTTCTTCCCCCATCCTTATTTCCTATGTGTATGTGGGGGGGGGGGGTTGTTCTCTATTTAACCCATTACTGATATAAGTAGGTTTTCACAACTGCAAGCCTTCTTCTCCCCTCTAATGTCTTTGTGTCACTTCTTCTTCTGCACCTCATTCATGTAGCATAATTACTATATTTACCATTTCCTAGACAGTTTTGCTTTTTAAGAATCAGATCATACACAGCTCTGTCCCAGTCTTTCTTTTAAGCTAATCAATTCCTGAGGTAAATCTTAAACATATGGTTTACATTTCTATGTAAAAAATATAAACAATTTGTCCTTATTGAGGCCCTTGAAATTAATCTTTGATGACTTTTACGTGTTAAATTTTCTTATGAGTTAGGATTTGATTGAGACAAAGTCCTGAAAATCTGCAAGTTCACTGAATGTCCTTCCCTCAGCCCCCCCCCCAATATTATGGTTATACTGGATATGATTTTTTGGCTGCAGGCCTAGTTTTTAAGATTGTCAAAATATATTATTCTAGTACCTGTAGTCTTTTATTGTATGTAGCTACCCTGTAAGATTCTAATTGTAGCTCCAGCATATTTTAATTGGTTTTTTTTTTTTTTTTTGGTTTTTTGGGGGGTGAGGAGGTTCTTATAGAATTTTCTCTTTGATCTGGGGATTTCAAAATTTAGCAATAATAGTTTTATGTTTTTCTTGTAGGATATCTTTGAGGTGATGATCAGTGGATTTTTTTTTTCTATTTCTACTTTCTCCTTATATTTTTTCACTTCAGGATAGTCTTCTTTGATTATTTTTTGGTCACATCTTTCAGGTAGTCCAATTATTCTTAAATTTTCTTTTTGATTCATTCTCCAGATCTGTTGTTTTTCTTATGTTTCACATTCTGTTTTATTTCTTTCATTCTTTATATTTGGTTTTGTTATTTCTTATTCTCATAGCTTCACTGGCTTCCTCTTGTCCAATTCTAACTGATGTGTTGGTTCCTTGTCACCCATAGCTATATCTCAGCAGTACATCTAGGCCTCATGATCCTTATACAATCCCTGAGTTTCCATACTATCCGTGTGATGAAAGTTCCTGTGCTTTGGGCTGAAATACCCTTTGAACACAGATAGTCCCAGGATCTTGGCTTGCGGTTTTTGCTGATTTAGCCTATAGGTGTTTTTCTGCTGGATAAACCAGAGCCTGGGGATCCTTCTTCAGATCTTCTTAGATTTTCCCAGAAGGACCCCTGTTCTGCACCGTCTTATTTGTTTTTCACTGGTCTATGTTCACTCTAAGATATGATTTTGTTTTGTTTGTAGAGGAAATCTGGAGAGCTCCGAATTTTCTGATGTACTCTTCTATCTTCCCAGAAAATACCCCTTAAAGTTTTTTTTTTAATATTTTAATTGGCCTTTGCTTCTTCCCCCCTACCCCACTGGGGTTAAGTGACTTGCCCAGGGTCACACAGCTAGGAAGTGTTAAGTGTCTGAGACCAGATTTGAACTCAGGTCCTCCTGAATTCAAGGCTGGTGCTCTATCCACTGCACCACCTAGCTGCCCCTGGCCTTTGCTTCTTAAAGCATTTCCTTTTCAATCATGAACCTTATTCATTGTCCATCTGCATTTGCTGTCACACATACACACACACACTATCAGTTCAATAAACTGTCTATCTAATTTATACATTATAGACTCAACAAGATTTTATTTCCATTTGATTTGTCCTTTATAGCTAACTACATGTCATGACTTATCATGACAAAATCTTTTGAGTGTTTTTTTTATCTTATTTAATAGCATCTACAGTTTTCTGAGTTTTAATTTGTAACTTGCTGTCATCTCCAGAAACTACCGATCGCTCTCTGGTCTAGAGGAGAGACTTCTTCCTCCAGAAAGCCGCCTCAACTCTGGCCTAGAGCAGAGACTCTCTACCTCTCCAGTGCCGCTCTCTTTTATCCTCCCAGAGAATGGGCGTGGGATAACACAAGGGCTTCTGGGAAAAATTACTTCAACCAATGAACTTGCTCCTCCTAAGCATGCAAGCTCCTCCCCCAGAAGTTCACAAGTAAAACTCCCAGTAAAGGCCGGAACTAGAGAATTGTTAAGTACCGACTTAGCACTTAGTAAGAACCTAACATTAATTGAATTGGGAAAATTTGACTTTTTATATTTAGTTTGTTCATCCATCCATCTTTTATTATCTTCCATGATGGTGGCAAACTGAGTTATGCTATGTTGACACTAATCATTTCCTATTTTGTACCATGATTCTTTTCCTCCACCTCACCAGCTGTTTTGCCATCTCAGCTTTGAGCCCAATTACTCTTAAGTGGTGACTGCCTACCTGGAACACTATTTCAAAAAAGAGCCAATCAATGCTTACCCCTATCAAGACTAACTCCACTTTGCTTTTGACTCCACTCTCATCTTCTTTTTCACAGTATCTTGCCCTCAAGCAAGAACCATTTCTTCTCTGAACCTTCATTTTTGAGTTATCTTTCCATTAGAATATTAGCTCCTGAAGGGCATGGGATTCCAGGAAACTATAGCATGTCTAACAATCACATCCAGGTAAAACCAGTTTAACAAAAGAATTGGATAAAGGTAAGGGTAATCTATCATGTGCTAATGGGACATCTACTTCAAGCATGTGAAGAATGGGTAGATGAGAACAATTTGTTCCATGGCCTTGGCAGCTATAACTATGGAATACTTAAAGTTTGGTCAGTCATTAAATATGTCAAGATCATCTAGTGCATCCCAGACCATCACCAGTCATCCAGAGTACCACTGATTATTCTGGAAGAGAAAGAGTTAAGCTGATAACTGTGCAACTCTGGTTTACTTAAATCCAGTTCATGTGCTAGTGAAGACATTTTCTAAAACAAAAGACAAACAAAAATAATAGCATATATATTCAGCACTTAACACAAAGCATGGCTCATATTAAGCACTTAATAAATGCTTAATCTAGCTATCCTTGTTCATAATAATCAAATACTTATCTATTAGCTTTGTTGTTGCATATTTCAAGAAATTTTGTATGATTCTAACATATGGATGCTAGTTACCTTGTTGGAATATTCTCTTCCAATTTTTAAATCTATGTGTTGTTTTACCATAAGATTTTTTAAAATACTCAGCAAAGAGTAAGTTCAACTAAATCTTGTATTCTACACAAATTTCAACTAATTGTAAGCTATAGAATATCATTTGTGAAGTCATATTCTCTTTGAGAAAACCCATGGTTTATATGTAGATTATTGGCATAGAATCAGATTTTTAGAATTGCTAAGGAACCCAAAACCCATCTAATCCAACCCTGGATTGAAAATGTGTGTGTGTGTGTGTGTGTGTAGTGCTCAGGATCAATTTACTAGGGAGACCCCCTACCTTGTTCTGGCAACAGCCTGACTCAGGTCAATCCCTAGCTAATTTCGATTTGATATTGGAAAAGAATGAGACATATATAGGTCATTCAAAAGGAGGTTTACTTCGCTCTTATCCTTTGGAAAATGATAATAATGGAAGGCATTGAAAATTCCTTGAGTTGATTCAAATCAATGAAGGTCCCATTATGGTCTAGCAGCCAATAATGTGGGAGCCCCTCTAGTTATTACTTTTTTGCCCACATGATGAGGAATGTATCTCAACATTCTGAGCTAACCAAGTCTTAACAAAGACTTTTAAGGGAAAAAACTATCTTAACTTTCATGGGGAGAAGGGTTAGGATATTGCTCTTATCAAGCTATCAAGCTCTGAGAAACATGTATATTATAAAAAAATACTCCTTTATGCCCAACTCTCACTCTCTAGTCATATTCAAAGTAACCAGTTTCTGTGGACAGAAGTTCTTCTGATCATTCTTGTTATATATAAATGAGATATCTGGGTCTCCAAAGGAATAGTGTTTTTCCATCATATTTTTCACTTTCTTCCCCTGTGCTTGCCCATTATTGTGAAAGTACTAGCATTAAAGAATAAACGTATATTAAAAGATTTTATCAGTTTCTTCAAAGAATTTCTCTGCATCCTTAAGTTTTATAGTAGGTATTAGCGTGTATTCTTTACTTCTAGAAAAGAAATAAATCTCATGGTCTTTTTTTGCCAATGCTTATCACGAAATGCTATAATATGACAAGAAATGATATTTCTTGTTTAGGAATAAATAAAACTACCTCTGCTAACTCCTTTATTTGCCTCTTCAAAGAGAACCTTTTATTTAGCCACAATATGCTTTTTTAAAATTTTATTTTATTTTCAGTTCCGAATTCTTTTCCTCCAAACTCCCCCTGGCTCACCAATTGAGAAGCAAAGAAAAACAAAGCCTTGAGAATAAGCAAAGTCAAAACAAATCGCTGAGTTAGCAAAGTCAAAAAAAAAAAAAAAAAAAAAGAAAAGAAAAGGAAAGGAAGTATTCCTCCTTCTACACTCTGAATTATCAACTATCTATTACATTTCATCATAAGTCCTTTGGATTTTGTGGTCATTGTGTTGATCAGAGTTACTAAGTCTTTTAGACTTAAGCTTTACAGTAATGTTATTGTATAAATTATTCTTTTGCTCTACTCATTTCACTTTGTATCAGTTGATACAGATCTTCCCAGGTTTTAGAAATTAATAAATCCTCATCATCATTTCTTACAGCCCAATAGTCATATTCTATCATTATCATAAATCATTCTCCAATTGATAAACAACTCCTCAATTTCCAATTCTTTGCTACCACAAAAAAATAGCAACACTTCTTTACTGATAAAGATCCAGTTTAATTTTTAAGAACATTTTTATACAATTCAATTCCTTCAGTATTATATTAACTTGTTGTAAGACAGATGACATATTTCAAATACCTATTTTAAGGTAATACTTATAGCCTAAAAACTGATTTTTAAAATACTCTATCACCTTTCCACAACTACCACTGTCATTACAGAACTGGAAGGACACTACAAAGGGTTGAAGTTCATTATAAAAAACATTTTGTTTCATAGATTGCTTTGAAATTTTTTTTCATTATTTTATGGCATGGCTATTGTTAGTAAGCTTCTTGGTGTTTGAATCAGCCAGTCCTTAAAGCTCAGACATCATCTATTGCCAAAAACATACATTATACCATGTGCCACATAGATAGATAAAATATCTAAAATATAAAAAGTCACACCATTAAAAAATTAATAGAGAAACATTATATGTTTTACAATTATAAGTAAGTGAAGAATTCATAATCAGACATAGAGATATTGAAAAGATAAGATAGAGAATTTTTATCATAAAAGTTTTAAAATTCCACATAAACAAATGTAATGAAGCTTGAATTAAACTAGAAGTCAAGAGAAATATTTCTGCCACATCTGATAAAAGCTTGATCCTCAAAATTTGTTGACATAAATTTAAGAACTATTCTCCAATAGAAAGGTGAATAAAAGGTACAAATCTTTTTTTTAAGTACACTATCAATAGCTGCCTAAAATGTATTCAAAAATTACTAATAATCAAAGAAGTACAAATTATTACAATTTTGAAATACAATATTATGCCCATAAAATTGATAGAAATGAGGGTAAATGTGAAAATGTAACACTGGAGGATTTATAAGAGAATAGATAATAAATAAATAAATTGTTGATCCAGTCAGTCCAAATTCCAAGTTGGAATTATGCAAGAAAAATTACAAGATTGTTCATACATTTTAATCTAGGAATCATTGCTGGCTCTAGAAATAGTCTAGAATTGGCTGGGGAGAAGGAGGAGTCTAAATTTTCTAAAGAAAGAAAGATAACATTTAATGGAAACAAAACACTAAGGTCAAAGATAATATAGGTGTCTAAGTATTATTGTTAAAGAAATTTACAATATGCCATGTACTGTCAGTCATGATTTCTTTGTTGAATGTTTTGCTTAAGTTTCTTAAACTAATCTTAAGGAGATGTTTTGGGGAATGTGGCAGTTGCATCAGAATAATATATCAAAAAAGAAATTTTATTTTATTTTTATCTTTTTTTTTTTTTTTTCTTTTATGAGGCAATTATGTTTAAGTAACTTTCCTGGGGTTACACAACTAGGAAGTGTTAAGTGTCTGAGGCTGGATTTAAACTCAGCTCCTCCTTATTGCAGAACTGGTGCTCTATCTACTGCACCATCTAGCTGTCTTAATAAAGGCATTTTAAACAACCCCCCCACCAAAAAAAAAATGCTCACAAGTCATCCTTTTAAAACCCATTCAATTATTTTCCCAGAAATCAAAGTTCAACTTACTTGTCTGTAGTTTATTTTTGGTTTGTTTTCATTAGAAGATTCCAGTCTAAAACACATCCCATTTTCCAGGACTTCTCAGAGAACAACAGCAATGATTAAAGAAACATATCAAGAATCTTTTTCAGATCCCATGATATACTTTGTCCAGAACCAAGTGACTTGAATAATTTTAGAGAAGTTAAATTTATCAACTCTTGAGTTTGGGTTTCAGTTTTCTCTTCACATTTATTTTCAAATATGAACTCTTGACTTTTCTTTCCTATAGCCTTGTTTCCATATTTCAAACGTAATCCTTTAAAAAATAAATGGAAACAAGCATCTATTAAATATTTATTATGTGCCAGGCATTTGCTAAATGTTTTATAAATATTATTTCATATGATTTTCACAACAACCTTGGGACTCTCCATCTTACAATTGAAAAAACTGAAATGTCTACCTTAGTTAGATGTCTTTCCCAGTATCACAAAGCTAATAAGTGTCTGAGGCTAAATTTGAACCCAGGTCTTCTTGACTTCTTTACCTTCATCATCAGAATCATTCATAATTGACTGGGCAAAATTTATTTCTCAAGCATGTCATATGCCACAAAATTGACTTCTCTTTCAAAATCTGAGATTCTTTGAATTTTTGAAATATATGCTACTCTATTGCCTGCGGTACATGTCAAATTATACCTAGTATTTTCTTTTTCATTTATCATGCAGTCCAAAATAACATGGTCATATTTTCCTAAAAAAAAAAAAAAAAAAAAAAATTGATCAAATGCTGGTGAGATCCAGATCTAAAAAATAGGAGTTTGCCTTGTAGTTCCTCTCTGTTATGATAAAATTATTGGAAATTAATTTATTAAACCACTTGAGTTGTTTGTTATAACAATATCTTATCTTTTAATTAAATTAGTTATGTTGGAAATTCATTATTTTCTTCCATAGAAATAGACACTCTGTAATAATCCTACCATTTGGTCATTTCTTTAATTGTTACCTGCATACTCTTTAAGGTCCAACCAAACTAGACCTCATTTCTCTGTATGCTTGCATCTAATGCTTTGCTCATACTTATTCCACTTCAAATCACTGAAATCAAACCTGAATGTTCCATCCTCTTTTCAGCCTAATCAGACTCCTGTTCTTCAAAACATCTAGTTCAAGTGCCATATTTTTCCATGAAGCTTTAAATATGATAGAGTCTGTGTTATATTCACTTAATGAATATAAGCTCAGTAATTTTTTATTAGTTAATAATTGACAAAAAGCCTGCATTTTTAAAAGGAATGAGCTTGTTTAAGTATCGTGTGTATTTGAAAACTAGCTATTATCAATAAATCATTATGCTCCCGGGGCAAAATAGTATATTTTCTGGATGAATCCTGGAATTAATAATTGCTTAACATTTTTACTAATGATAAGAAACTAAAACATAAAAGACAATGACTACATTTATAGTTTAGAAATAACCTGGAGGTGAGTGAACAAGTGCTTTATATGGTAAGACAGGATTAAAATTAACAATAGTAAATTGAAAAATCGGTAAGAAAATCCATAAATATACATAAGGAAGAAATTATAATATCTAAATACAAAGGTTTAAGAGCTATGCAAACTTTAAATTATTCCTCATATCTTTATCTGTAAAATTCAAATAATGATACAACTCCCATTTATCAGCATTTATAAGGAAAAAATTCATTGTCATAAAAACACATTGAATATATAGAAGAAATGCAAATTGGCCTATTGAAAGGGATATGCAACTTTTTAAAAGTTAGATTTGGCAAAGCTATATGGAATTCATGTCTTTTATCTTCTGTTGTGATGGTTAGATATCACAGTTGATTTCATCTGTCACTCTTAAGGCTCTTTTATCCTTAAAAGTTAACTTATGAATGAGAAAACCCTAAAAGGGCACTCCAGTTTTTTTATGTAAGTAGAAACACCATAATTCTAAGTAAACAATATAGCTTTTATTCATTCAATAAACATGTATTGACTGCTTACCATTTTACAGAGCAAGGCACTGTTTTAAATTCTAGGGTAGATAGCTTATTCAACCTGGCATGTGTGTAAAATATATTGGAAAGAAGGTAGAGAAAGCTTTTGTAGTAAACTAGGTAAAAGAAAATGGACTACTGAGTAAGGATTATGGCAGTGGGGAAAGACAAGAAAATTCATTTAAGAAATACATTTTAATAATAGAATAAGAAACAGCACAATTCTAGAATACATGAATAATTGCACATAGGAATTATAAAACAATCTTCCTTTTACACTTTATACTAATAATGCTTTAACTAAAGACCCATGTTCAGATCTGAGCACTACTGTCAAAAGAAGGTATTTAGCACTTGGAAAGTGTTCTGGAAATTATTTTAAAATTGGAAAGTATATTTGAACAAGGTTTAAGGGATCTATTCAATCCATTGGAGAGAAAAGAAGGCCAAAGAGTGGTATTTTAACAGTCTTCAAATTTATGAAGAGTTTCATGAAAAAGGATAATTACCAGTTGTTTTACTCACTCTTGGGTCCATCATAAGATGATTAAAGTGTAGAATATGTTATTCATATTATATGTAATAATAAAGAATGCTGAAGAAAAGATTAGTATCTATAGGAGATTATGAAATCTCTTTTTTTTTTTTTTTTTTTTTTTGAAACTCACAAAATTAGACCTTAAAAAGACCTTAGAGATCATCAAGACAGTTACCTGAGTTTTACTGTTTTGCATATAGCTAGTTAATAGCAAAATCAGCATTAACCTGCAGGCCTTTTCTCTTTATTCTTTATGTTTTAGAATTCTCCCTCTATCTTGGCTTCCTGACTGTAGGAGATAGCCAAAAGTGAGGCTCTGAATTAAATATTTTTTAAGGTTCCTGCCCTCAATTTCATGTAATTTGCAACATGGCTGATAAAGATTTTGGTTTTTGTCCCACCTTTATCTCCACTTCTAATGTTTGTCCCTTAAAAAAAAAACAACAACAACAACACTATAAATTGGTTCATTCTTAAGAACGTATGTTTCACTTAAGCATAAATATCTTGGAATACCCTCCTCACTGAGCTTCAGTTTTTTTGGAACCTGATTCTTTTTGTCATAAAAATCCCAAACTGTGACAAATTGATGTATAATTTTTTTAGGAACATCTTAATAGAGACATTTTATTCCTAAGACAAGTTATTCATAACTAAAGTAGAGTGGTTCTTCATTATTGATTTTTTTAAAAATGTACCTGATAAATAGTCTTCATCTAGTTTCTCTTTTGTTTCAGACCTGTATGTGGAATCAGAGGGAAAACGCTCATAATTAACCTGCCAGGTAGCAAGAAAGGGTCCCAGGTAAGCGCCATTAATGTCAATATTGTTTCAACAATCACAGCTCATTCACAGATTTGAACTGAGCTGTGCATTCTATTTTACAACCATCAAAGTTTGGTTTGAATATGTGATTACTAACTTTATGAAGACACATATATAGCTAAAATTAGGATGAAATATTCTTCCTGCCTCAGACATTTAATATGCTAGGTAAGTCACAACTTCTGTCTGACCAAGTTCCTTAAATGTAAAATAGGGATCATAATAGGATCTACCTTTGGGGGTTAGAGTGAGGCATAAATGAAATTATATATTTAATAAAGCTGAAGCATAGTACCTAGCATGTAATAGGTACTTAATAAATCCTTCTTTTATTCCCCAATTCTCCCTTGTTATCTCTATATTATTCTGGGATTTCTCTTCCTTGAAAGAGTGCTGAACAGAACAGAGGAAAACGTTATACTTATGCTAAGAAGCAGTAGAAAGTTCAACAATGGCACATGCAAGATGTAGTTTCTTAATGTCCCACATCTCTCTGTATGATTAGAGATTCATTATGCTGGTGAAAATTGAAAGATTTTTTTTTAAAGAGGGAAGATTTGAAGGAAAAGAATGAAATTCTGGGGGTAGCTAGATAGCACAGTGGATAGAGCACAGGCCTGAAGTCAGGAGTACCTGAGTTCAAATCTGGCCTCAGATACATAACACTTCCTAGTTGTGTGACCCTGGGCAAGTCACTTAACCCCAATTGCCAAAGCAAAAAAAATAAATAAATAAATAAATAAAAAGAATGAATTCTATTTTCAACATGTTGAATTTGAGCTGCCTGTGCCCTTCTAGTCGATCAGACAGTGTTGTGCTCTTATATTTTTTCTGAGGAGATTGGGACTAGATATACAAAACTCAGAATTCTCTGCATAGAAATGTTAATTAAATATATGTGAGTTGATGAGATAAGGGAGCTTGGATAGAAGAAAAATAAAAGTAGGTCACAGAGAGAGCCTTAGTGAAATACCCACTCAGAGTGACCATGACATAGATTACAAACCAGTAAAGAAGACAAAGAAGGAATGGTCAGTTAGAAGGAGACCTAAGAGATCTGCTGTACTTTAATAGTGTATTCAAAACCTAGGGAAGGGAGTATTCCAGAGGAGAGGGTGATTAGCAATGTCAAATACTTCAGAGAGGTTAAGAAAGGCAAGATTTAAAAAGATCCCTCAGATTTGTCAGGGATTTCGAGGGATTATTGGAAACTTCAGAAAGAGGAATTTTATTCAGAAGCAAAATTTCACAAAAATTTGAAAAAGAATTAAAGGAAAGGAAATAAAACCAAGCATAGGAAACTTTCTCAAGCAGTTTAGTTGAAAGGCAGAGGAGAGAATTAGAACAATAGTTAATGGGAATGGTCAGATCAAGTGATAGATTTGAGACCTGGAGGTCTCAATATTTGTAGGTAGCAGGAAAACAGCCAGTAGATAGGAAGATATTTATGATTAATGAAAGATAAGCTTGATAGAGGGGCAATTTGCCAGAAAATATGAGATAAAATGGGATCAAGCAGACGTCTAAGAAAAAAGTTTGCCTTGGCACACCTCTTCTAAGATTGAAAAACAAAAGAGGAAATAATGGTAGTATACATTATGGAGAACTCGTAATGAGTGGTATTAATTTTTTTTTTTCATGAAACATAAAGCAATAGGATATACTAGGAGGGTTGAGGCTAGATATGAAGATCAGTAGAATAATGAATTAAGGAGTAGAATGATTGCTTTGCTTCGATGGACACCTAGTTGAAATTAGATAAATTTGTAGTGAACATAGTTTTGCAATTTCCTCCTTCTCTGTTCAGGAGCAAATAATGGTGGGCAGATGATAGACATAAGCCAGGGTGTGCTTTAGAAAAGCATGATGACCAAAAAATGAAATGGCACTAAAAGCTTAATCATGGCCTGCTTATTATGTTTGATTGTGATTCTTTCTTATTTAAGGATAGTCATTGAATAATTCTCTTCCTCCAGACCTTTAGTGGAGAATTAACATAAGTTACCAAGACACCTGCTATAGGAAAAAGTACTGAAAGGAGAGCAAGGAAACTTAATCTGCTAGTCTATAGCACACACTCAACCAGGGTGCATCAAGTAAATACACCCTTTTTGAAAAAATTCCATCAACATTTTGCTGTTTCATATAGAATCTGAAACACATACTTATTGAGCAACTGATATTTATATTAAATATTCCTAAAACATTGAATTAAGATATAAAGAAAAAAGAGTAATATTTTCCATTTTTATATTTATGGAGTTTTTAAACTTTTCGATGTGGAAAAACATCTAAATATGCATATACAAGGTATAAAGTAAATGTTTAGTAAGAGTAGCCCATCATTTACAGTTGTAAAGATCAGGAGAAAAAGATCAGTTCCTTCATTAAGGGACTCAAGTATTTTTTATGCATTTATGTCTTGTCTCCCTTATGTTTTGTAACTATGTGTAATCTTTTTTTTTTTAATCTTTGTTTTATTCATTTTTGTTTCTGTAACCGTGAAGCTCAGTGTCTTTTCTAAAGATGTTAAACGAGGAGTCAATTCCCACAAAAGGCATATAAAATTTAACTACAGTGTCTACTTATTCTATTGCAGCTTTCCCAACATTCTTAGAATATGAGCACTTTTATTTTTATATACGGAGGGCGTGGCTCATGAAAGGAAAGAGAAAGCTCAAACTACATTTAGCAAACATCACTCTGAGATTATAATACCTGAAATTTGGGAAGAAAATCCTAAATCTAATTTGTGAAAGTTTTTACATACACTTAGCCTCTGTAATTATTAATATTTTATCTCAGTCTTTGAATTCTATCTTATATATGATTTTAAAAATAGATCCAACATAGCTTTAGCAATGCAATGACAATTTGTTTTGTACTATATGCCCTGACAGTCACTTGTAAACTAAATTTATTTGTCATCATTAAATAACTATAGCACTACAAAATCCTGGGGAAGGAACTTTATATATCAAAGGTACATATGGTATTTTCATCATTCCTACACACTGGAAATAGAGATTTCCAAAGAGAAAGGTGATTTTGAAAGTATCTAGATGGTTAAGAAAAAAATATTAGAGAAGAGAATTTGAATTTCTCTGCCTAAACTTAAAATCAAAGGGCTATCAAACTGTCACAAAGTATATCCTTTAAAAATATGGTAGGATGCATTTGCCTATAGACTTGCAGATCTGATCAAAAGGACCTTAAACCAAAAATGGAGGAAGAGAGACAACTGTCTATGCAAATCTTGTGCCAGATACCAGGTGACACAAGTATAACAAAGAAGAACGAGACTAGAGTTAAGTAATTGTAGTGTTCTCGTTTGGTTTTCTGGAGGTCTCTGGAGCAGCCTTCATTTCAGTTGAGTAATCACCACAAGAATAGCCAGGTGTTAAAGTCTAAATCCTTTATTTTTTACAATCTAGTTTCCTTGCCTAGGGCCCGGCTAGCTTTCTTAGAGGCCTTCTGGAGTCTTGGTTTCAGTGGAGAAGCTAAGTAGGACAGGCTTGCCACCATGGTGGTGTGAGATGGAGTGAATAAATCTGGCTCTGGGTCTCTTCTGAGTGTGTGTCTGGCTGGCCCTTCTGAGTCTCTTTCCAAGCCCTTCTGAGTTTGTCTCTGGCTCTGCTTGGTCTCAGTGGGGAAAGTGCAGGAGGCCAGGCCAGCCATGGTGGTGTTAGATGAAGTGAATGAATCTGGCTTTGAGACTGAGTCCCAGCTTATATGCTAGATAGATAGATAGATAGATAGATAGATAGATAGATAGATAGATAGATAGATAGAGATAAATTGATATAAACCAATCATTATATCACTAGGAAACCATTATTTGTTGTAAAATTAAATCAGTCATACTGAACTAGAGAACTATTAATCACCATGCTAAACTAGATAACCATTGTCTCATCAATTCCACTGAATTATCACCTTGTAAGAATCTTTATTTTAAGTACAGAGCTCTGGCCTATAAAAGTATATAAAGTAATAATTCAGAATAAACAAATTCCACAAACAAACAATAAATAGCCACCATTTCAGTTTTATAGTGCTTAGGATTACAAGTTTTTAAAATGAACCAAAAAACACAATTTAGCATCATAGCTAGAAAAATAGGTTCTTGGCTCATTAGTTATTGATATTTTCTTGATTTATTTTTTGGTAGTAATGACATGTGTGATTTTTCCCCTCAGAATTTGGTATATTCTTTTGAGCTATTTTGAGAATTTGTCCTTGTCTAAGCTGTTTTTCCTGTCTTTTTTTTTTTTTCTTTTCTACAATTTCTGCTTATTTATGTAGTCTCTTGGAATCTGAAATATTGAAACCAAATTATGATACTTTCATTGCCTTTGATGGAAACATTAGTTTCTTAGAGTAATCTTGACAGATCTTTTGCATCTTTCATCTGTTTATTAATCCTTCCAGTTTTATTCTTATATGGTCTTGGAATAGTCTGGTTTAATCAGATCTCTTGCCAAGTTTTCTAGAAATGTGTGTTTCTCATCACCACTTCTATTTCTTTGGTCTATACTGTTCCTAATCTATCATGCTCCTCCATAGATTTTTTACCAATATTTTTTAAAAAATAAACTGTTGTTACCACTGGCTGCCATCTCTCTCTCTCTCTCTCTCTCTCTCTCTCTCTCTCTCTCTCTCTCTCTCTCTCTCTCTCTCTCTCTCTCTCTCTCTCTCTCTCTTTCTCTCCTCCCCCCTGCCATCTCTCTCTCTCTCTTTCTTTCCTCCCCCCTGCCATCTCCCTTTCTTTCTTCCCCAGTTTCTCTGTCTGTGTTTCATTCTCCCTCCCTCCCACTGCCTCTTTCTCTCCCTCCCCTCACCTCCTCTTTCCTCTCCCTTCTTTTCTCCTCTCTTCCCTTCCCTTGCTTTCCCTTTCTTTCCTTTTTCTTCCTTTCTCTTCTTTTCTCTGTCTCTCTCTCTCTCCCTTTCTCTCTCACTCTCTCTGGCAAGGAAATAAAGTGTTTATTGGCTCATGAAATTTCTAAGTTCTTTTGGCTTTTTTGTGGTGAATAAAATTAAATTTCTTTTGGAAATGATAATTCTTCATGTTAATGTCTGCCTATTTATTCATTTTCAACTTCTCAATGTCAATATCTTGATTAAATGTTAGATGAGAATTTAGATTGTAGATTATATTGTCTCATTTTATTCTTTTTCTAATTTGGGATTAATGTTACTCTCACAAATCAATGGTCTGACTATATACAGATTGCTGATTTGGAAATGATTCTCATAGCCTTTCTATTAGAATATAATATCTCATAATCTATCATTAGAACATAGTATCTTATATCCTATCTATTAAGATATAGATAATTTTTATGATGTTATTTGATGTTGTAGTACCTACTGGCTCTTTTATTGAAGAAAATGTTTATCAAAGAGCTCATATATGATTTACCAGCCTCTCTCACTTTTGGCTCCTGAACCATATTTTCCAATATTCCAATATTTGTTTTTGATGTCCTCCTCTGTGCCCATTTAAAGGGTTTTTTAAATTAGCAAGTATTTGTATATTCTATGTCCCATCTCCATTCCCTCATGAATCTTGCGGAGGGAGGGAGAAAAATAAAAATAAAAGCTTTATACCAAATATAAATAGTGAAATAAAATTTGTTCTAATATTGAATGTTTAAAAAAATGTTTCATTCTGCATATTTAGTCTATTACCTGCCTCTTTATCAGGAAATGGGTAAAATTTCTCATCACTTTTCCTTTGGAATCATGATTGGTCATTGATAAGGATCCTTAAGTCCTCCAGAATTGTTTATTTTTGCAATATCATTGCTATAGTATAAAGAATTCTGGTCACTTCAATCTACATCAGTCTTCTCAAGTATTTCAGAAGCCATACCCATGATTATTTCTTACAGCACAAGAGTATTCCATTGCATTCGTATATCATCATTTATTCAGCCACTCTCCCATTTATGTATATTTCTTTGCCATTACAAAAAGAGTTGCTATAAATATTTTTGTACATCTAGGACCTTACCCCTTTCTTTGACCTCTCTGGGAGGGAGGGGGGAAATGCCTAATTGTGTTAGATAAAAGAGTAGGCTCAGTTTAGTTACTTTGTGGACATAGTTCCTAATTTCTTTCCAAAATTTCTGGCCTATTTCATAGCTGCACCAACCAACTACTTCTGATTTTTTGAAACTCACAAGATTGGGGTTTCCAAATTAATCTCTTTTACCTAAAATAGAAAAGAACAAATGGTAAGGTAAAAGTAAAGAAACCCATTTTCATGGACCCATATATCAATCTCAGAGGAAAGGAGACCCCCAAGGCCTTTCCACTAAAAATATGGTTTCTCATTAGATCTCTTACCATCAATGAAGGACTAAAACCAAGAGAGAGAAGCTGAAGAACAATTAGTCAAACTCTGCTCAACTATTGATTGACTTTGCAGCCAGAAAACTACCTACTGACTATTGTGGTTAATAGACCAAAATCAGTTGTAGAATGTATGTTCCAATTTCTTCAAAGCAGTTCTTATCACTACTCTTCTATAAGCATATTCCCCATTTTCTTTCACATGAGGTAACACCATCAAAAGTGTTTTGTACTGATTCCCATTACAATAGATGGTAAGAAATACATAATTAACAATCAGAAAGAACTATGAAAGCAAATGTGTGTGATGAACTGGCATATAAAATAGATGAGGATAGCAGAATGGATTAGAAAGCAAAATCTAATAATATGTTGCTTAACAGAAACATACCTGAAACAGATTCATTCAGAGAAAGAGAGAGAGAAAGATTATATTGATACAAATACCATTTAGTTCTAACTTGTATATATACATATGTATATACATAGAGACACATAGGATGTTCCAAAAGTCTTAGTGCAATTTTAACTCCAATTGCCTCAGAAAAAAAAAAAAAAAGAATACTAGCCATTAATGTTTATAGGCTATCCAACAACAGAATTTTAACATTTTTCCACCACTCTGCTATTGACATTGCTACAGAAAAGAACCACATAAGACTGAGAGCCATTTATAAATTATTTTTGTTTCATGGGTTTTCAAATCAATTAGTTGCCAGATGGCTCTCTCTGTACTTAATTAGCATGGTCTTCAGAAAGCAAATACACAGGTTTACTAGGATCTTACTTGAAGCTTTTCCAGTTTGTTAGACATGTTGGATTTGTGGTCTGTTAGATAACAGCTCTTCATAATAATCTTCATACCAAAAAGAAATAATGGATAAGGACTTTGAGGAAGATTATTTGAGACATATATGCATTAAAAAATACCTAGTCCAAAAACACCTAATGCTTTCTCTTCTATTAATACTTCCCTTGCCCTCTTCTTATCACCAAGTGAGAATAATCAGAAAAACGATAGAGCTCTAAGAATAAATTAGTCTATTCATCTTAATGATATAATACCATTTTCTACCTTTAACTGTGAAAATTTTTTTCAGCTTCTTCCAAGATCTCTTTTTAGATACTAGTTGTTTTTGTGCTTATGTGTGTTCAGTTCATTATATGAAAAATGGATTTGGAATTCTTGTTTTGTGACCCACCATAAAGTCATGTTTGTGGCCTAAAAAGTAACTTCTTTGTAAATAGTTTTTCCAAAAGCTTAATATAGCTTCTCAACTAATCATGCCCCTTCAGCATATTCTTTTCTTCCTCTTGCACACAGGAATGTTTTCAGTTTATACTGCCAGCTCTACCTCATGCCATTGATCTTTTACGTGATGCCATTGTAAAAGTAAAAGAGGTACATGATGAACTTGAAGATTTGCCTTCTCCACCACCTCCTCTTTCCCCTCCTCCTACTACCAGCCCCCACAAACAGACAGAAGACAAAGGGGTTCAATGTGAGGAAGAAGAAGAAGAGAAAAAAGACAGTGGTGTTGCTTCAACGGAAGACAGTTCTTCATCACATATAACAGCAGCAGCAATTGCAGCCAAGGTAAGTCTACTGAATTTGCAAAGGGAGGCAGTTTTATTTTCTAAATAAATAATACATGATTCCTTTGGGGATTTTTATGAATACAAGTATTTTGAATGGAAGAAAGAAAAACTTTGATATTTTGGGGTAAATTGTGTCATTAATTCCATACCAATATAAAATTCACCACAGGTATTTGTACCCCTTACCCTTAAATAATCAATTTAATATATCCTTGAATATTTTCTAGGTTAGTTTATTTTATCTTTTTGCTGTCTCATATCACTCATATATTTCCTGAGTGATTACCTAAAATGCATTTTTCTATAGCCTTTTCTACTGACACTAATTTTTCCTTTTGTAACTAATGACCTATTGTTCTACAGGAATAACTTCAAGATAAAGTTTACAGTTTTTGAAAATAGAATATGTGAAACATCATTATTCCCAAAAACATAGTACTCCTTTTTGCTGATATTCAAGAGCAGTGAATAGATTTTATTATATGCAAGTTACAGTAGCAATCTCTTATTTTTTAACTCTTTATAAGGAGATCTCATCTACCCAGCTTCTTTATAAAATTCCATTTTTCTTCCCTGAATTATCCAAATGGGAAAGACCAAATCTTGTCCCATTTTGAATATATGTTACATGTATTTGCTACTATAATTTTTCTTTTAAAATTTAAATTCATTGTTACCTTGGTCCCTGACATAATTTGATTAAAATAGTTTTTGAATATATGATTTATTTACAAAAATACAACAGTGCTAAAAAAAAAAATTATCCCATAGTGATCATCTAAATGAAATGTATATTTTGCTTTACTGATTTGTATTTTATTTTTAATATTTCTTTCCCTTCCCCATCCCTGTCTCACTTTCAAAATTTCTCTTGCTAAAGCCATTCTTTTTGAAAAGTCATGACAAAACAACACCCCTAGAACCTTCCTAGGTATCTCACCATGTATCATTGCAATTTTTGTCTCAGTACATAAATAGTATGTCATCTTTACTTCCCTACACATTGTAGCACCCAGCATAGATATTATATAGTACTTTTAGGAGACCACATGCAAGTGAAGCATACAAGAAGCATGTTATTAAGAATCATTTAAGGTAAACTTCTTTAATTTTCTTGTTAACTCATTGAAATATTCTGAAACTTCAGAAGAGAAGGGGAATGAAATCAATTTAGAGATATAGAGAGGTTCTTTAGGCTTCTAAATTCCACCAAATTCAGAGATAATGTACCAAACTTACTATTGCTATTCACTACTTCATATGCATTAAGCGTTTGCTTTTGTTTTATCAAAGTCATATTATGCTGTTTCTTGTTTAAAAGCTAGTAATTTTAAAAATGGAAATGATGATTACTTCCATATTGTCCACTATCCAGAACTCATTTCCTTACATTTAAACATCTTTTGATTTTACACTATTATCATTGCCATTTTGGGTATAATTAAAATTATAAATTTACCATTGCTTATTGAAGCTTTATCAATACAGTCAGCAATGCAGTATCAGACTTAATGTGTTCATTATCTGGAAACATCTGGAGCCAATGAGTTAATTTTTTTAAAGCAATGTGGAACTTAAGATTTAAACTGACCATTCCCCTCTAAGTTTGTAAGAAATTGTCATTTCATTGTCTCATCTGTTTTCATCTTTCCAGTCATTTTGCTTGTATAGTTTCATGTTTTCCTATCACTGTATTCATAGCTATTATGTGTTGTGCATTAGAAGCATCCATTCTACACCAGTACTGCTGTTATCATGGCACACGGTGAACAGCCCATTCCTGGTCTCATCAATTATTCCCATCACTCAACAGGCAGTGCAGGAGAACGGGTAAGACACACCTACAAGAGGCTTTTATATTAATGGTTTTTGTGAACATACTGCCTGCCTCCTATCCTAGTATATAGGAACAATGCATTTATCAGTTTTTCATGCTGATGACTCTTCAGCAGTGGGTTGTTTTTTTTTAAATGTAAAATTCAAATGCCAATGAGCATAAGGGAATTACACTTAACAGAGTTTCTACTGTGACAGACGCATTTAGTTTAGAATTAAGTTACTGTGTTTAGTTCATAAGCTTCCATCACATAAGCATCAAAGATTTCATCACTTAGAAGTCTGTGTTTCTGATTATTCAGCAGTTTCATTTCATATCAGTCTAATTAAACTAATCTGTTAAAATAATCAGTTTAGGGTTTTAAAATATATTTTGTTTTTTAATCAGGTTGCATTCTTTTTAAAAGTAATTTTCAGCAGACAACTATTTTTACTTTTATTTTCTTTGTTTTAACCATACATTCATTCATATAATTTGTGTATTTGGTTTCTTACTCCTTCAGTACTTCTTTGATTCTGAGTTATCCCCATGATATTTTTCACATACATCTATTTAGAAAAGAATAGCTATTTTTATAAGCTACAAAAAAAGGAAACCAACAACTTGGAAAGCCAAACATAAAAATAGAAACTGTATAGAGGAGCAAAATACCCTGCATAGGAGAATGGTTAAATAGAAATTAAGAAAACGGGGGAAATTTAGTTTCTTAGGACAGAAGGGTAAGAAAATTTGGTATATGCTACTGTATAAGGAGAATCAGAATTTATTAACCTCCAGTATTCAAATGGATCTGCGACCTCCTTCTCAATTCAAGAATTCCCTCAGGAGTTGCAATGATAACCCAAGAATGCTTGTCCACCCTGTGTGACTCTCATCCAAGTCCACCCAAAAGTTTGTAACTGGACAATCCTTCCAGTGTCCTTGAGATTTTTCTCACTTTTCCCCATTATGTGAGCACCAATGGAATTCTTTGGCCTGTCACTTCTTGTTGTTGTCTTCTTGACTAGCTTGTCTTCTCTTTCTGTCATAAAATGTTTTGATGGCATTCTTTATTCCAATATTTCATGAGTTTGTAATTGGTGCTATGTTTCTTTTTTAATAATAGCTTTTTATTTTCTAAATGTATGCAAAGATAGTTTTCAACATTCATTCTTGCAAAACTTTGTGTTATAAGCTTTTTTCTCTCCCTTCTATCCACCCCCTCCCCCAGATGGCAAGAAATCCAATATATGTTAAACATGTGCAATTCTTCTAATACATATTTCCACAATTATCATGCTGTACAAGAAAAATCAAATCAAAAAAGAAAAAAAATGAGAAATAAAACAGAAAGTAAACAAGCAACAACCAAAAAGGTAAAAATACTATATCTATGTTCAGTCTCCACAATCCTCTCTCTGGGTGTAGATGGCTGTCTCCATCACAGTATATTGGAACTGGCCTGAATCACCTCAATGTTGAAAAAAGCCACATCTATCAGAATTAATCATCACGTAATCTTCTTGTTGCCGTGTATAATGTTCTCTTAGTTCTATTCACTTCACTTAGCATCAGTTCATGAAGTCTCCCCAGGCCTTTCTAAAATCATCTTGCTGATTGTTTTTTTTCTTTCTTTCTTTCTTTCTTTTTTTTTTTTTTTTTTGGCTGAGGCAATTTTGGGATTATGTGACTTGCCCAGAGTCACACAGATCATTTCTTATAGAACAATAATATTCCATAATATTCTGGTGATATGTTTCAACTTGCTCACCCTGCAACTTTCCATGCCTTTCTTTGTGGTATTTATCTTCCATCTTCAGGGGCAGTAATGCTCCAGGTCTTGCTGCCTGGTGCTTACAAGCACTATTTGTAAACTGTATTGTTTGGGCCTTTGCTGTTATGGGGTATTTGGGGTCATTAAAAATGCTTTGTGATTTCCCAAAAGTAATCCAACTTCTCTCTTCTTCTTCCTTTTCAACTTGATTCACGCTCATTACATTGTCTCAGATGTTGTACTCAGATGGACAAGTTTGATAGTTTCCATTCAGCTATATAATGAAGTCTAGGCAAGAACTCTCCATTCATTTGTTCTTTTCTATGTGGATTAATAGGAGAGACTCCATATAGTGATTACAGATGTCTTCAATTAGACTGCAGTGTTTTAGAGCTTGATGTAACTAATACAATGTTATCCTCAAATAGGAACCCTTGGAAGATCTCAAGCCCTCCTCAACTTGAACGCTGTGCTCTTTCTCCTCCACCGCAATAGTGAATATTTCTGGCAAACATACATCTACCAGTTTTATACATTGCTCTATTCCTCTATTTCAGAAATTTCATGAACAAGATTATTCCTGTTGTTAAATCTTCCAAAGAAACTTTGAGTTCAAACAAAGATCCTGATGAATCTGTAGGAAACACTTTGTAAAAGAACCTATAACCTGTAACCAAATTTATTTTTTTTAATAATCTAGAAACAATAGCACAATGGAAAATTATATTCTCCTTTTCTTTCAGTAAATTGTAAAATGCTAAATATGTAACCAGTTGTTGAATATTGTTTACTAAAGCAAACTTTTCCCCTACTAATAGTCTTATGGAAGATTTGTATATGATGACTACGATAAAGATTTTGTATATCTGAAAGAATAAGGATATAAATTGGTAATTAATTGTGAATGATTACTCATTCACCTTTTTAGTATCAATAAGGTCCAAGATTTTTGTCCTGCCTTTGGTTTCTTCCTCTCCTTTAGAACCCTTGAAAAGAAGTCCCTGAATGTTTTGTCTTCAGAATGGATATCTTAGTTTGTTTTAATTGGTCCAATTCAGCTGGTTTTCCTGTTTTTTGTTCTTCTTAGTGCCATTAGTATTTCCTTTATAAGCCCAAGGGATTGTGATATTATGGTCCAAATGTAGTAGTTCCACTACCATAGAAGCAGAGAGTCTGAAAATTTAAAAACAATTCAGTGGCTATTTAGTCCAACCCATACATAAAAAGCATCCCCACCATTATATACCTAATAAATAGTTATTTAGCCTTTACTTGATGATCTCTAAAGAGGGGAAATATATTGCCTCTCTAGGTATTCCATTAAACTTTTGGATAGCTCCAATTCTTAAGAAATTTTTCCAGCATCAATTCTAAATTGGCCTTTTTGCAGCTTCCACCCATTGTTTCTGTCTTGGCTTTTGGGATCAATTGGAACTTGCTCCTCTCTTATACAAAGTGGTCTATCAAACACCTGAAGATAGCTATCATGTAACCCCTTTTTCTTCATTTCTCCAAACTAATCATACCTAGTACATTTAACTGATTTTCATGACAAAAAGAGAGACCTATATCATTAAGGTTGCCCTCCTCTGGACAGTCTCCAGTTTATCAAGATCCTTCTTATACTCCTGATGAAGTCTTTGGAAAGCAGAAAATGGAAATGTAAAATTCATTTATCTCTTTATTCCTGGAAACAGCACAAGATCACATTAGTTTTTTTGACTGATACATCACCATAGCTTACACAAATATATGTATGTGTGTGTGTTACACATACACACATGTACCTATATACATATGCATAAATATATAGAGAGAAAAAGCACAATCCATTAATAGTCTCATGTCTTTTCAGGACTACTTAATTCTGGTCTTAGCTCTGATGAGTCAATGGTCTAATTGTAGCTAGCTAGCTCCACAATTACTCCTATGTCCATAATAAGTCTTTTTTGGCTGTTGAAATGAAGCCAATTTAATTCATTTGATTTTTGCAATGTCTATCTCCTACCAATTTTTTGGAAGACATTTTCTTTCTCCTAAGCCATATTTTCCCATATATTTCTTCCATTCTCACATTTTCTAAATTTTATATTAACCAGAACATCTATTGATTTGTTTTGAAGGGATTTATCAAGTTCATTGAATTTCTTTACCAGTTTGCCTTCATCATTTATTTTCATAGTGGTCCATATGCAAATATTTCACATTATAAGATGATTATGATTTGTGTGATAATATTTCTATAAATTTGGGGTATTTAATAAAATTCATTTTTCTAACTTTTTTCTTTGCCTCTGTAAAGAGTAATCCTATCTATTTATGCAACTTCCTTCTTTGTTCTTATTTATAGAAAAAATATTAAGATGGATATGAATCACCTCCTCCAACAGTATGTCCACTCATTAATCATTAGACATGTCTCTCATATTTAGAGTATCAAAAGTTAAATTAATTTGTAGATGATCAAAAAACCATGTAATTCTTAGTACTCTTTGACTCCCTTTCTCATCACTGCCACTATCAGACTAAAAAGAGAAGAGAGATTGAGGACTGAGACTCATTTAAAAATTTTGTTTCATAGGTTGCAATGGCCAAAAAAATTGCATCATCAAGATACTCAGCCTACCAGTGAGGTGGCACTCTGTGATTAGTATTCTTCTTGTAAAAAAGACAGTTTGTTCCCAAGGCCAAAGTGAAAATCTTCAGCATGGTAGAACTTAGTGTCACTTTCATATAATAACAAAGCCAAAATAGGAATTTTATGAAAGAATGTCAAGTCATAATACAAAATATAATAAATATAAAGTTAGCATTCTAGGTTGTTTTGTATTGTGCCAAGTACAGAACAAGGGAAGTATTTAACATTTACTTGTTGTCCTTGTAATTTTTAAATTCTGTTGATGTCTAGTATCTATAAAATAGTTTTTCTGTGAGACAGACTCCCAAATTATAATTTTTACAAATCAAGCATACCTTTATAAAAAGGAAGGGATAAATTTAAATTTTTGTTAGTAAAATAAGTAACAAAATTGAATTGATAACTGAAAAATGAGTTCTTATAATCTTAATTACAATAATAAATACTCATAGTCAGTTTGTCAAATGTGAGACAATTTCATTCATTTATTGGGAAAAAATAGTAAGGTTAGTCTTGTCACTTCAGGCTACACGTTAAGTTATGTTCTAAAACACAGATTTATGTAACGTGTGTGTGTGTGTGTGAAAATCTCCTTCAATTCTGCCTTAATAAGAGACCCTGCCCCAAGTCCTTTTTAATTTAAATGAATTTAAGAAACTGTATTTCCTATTGATTTCTGATTCCTTTCAGATTGATCTGTGATTCCTTTCAGATTCCCAGCCCCTCCTGACTGAGTCATATAAGTCTAGGAAGCCAGGGCCTTTGATTCACAAATCCTGGTCAAAAGCACCCCTTTGAATTCCAATATGAGATCCAGGCTTGTCCCAGCCCCCATTGGATCCAAGCCAACTTGGGCTCTCCCAGCTCCCACAGGTTCTGATCTGCTTCAGTTTCCCAGCCCCCGTTTCAGATTTGTGGGTTTCCCAACCCCCACCAAGACAAGCAATATAATGAGCTCCCATCAACTAAAGTCTTTGCAGATGGACTTGGTGGCCTACTCAGCTACCAGGACTGCATTCTCAGTGCAAAACTCCATTTTCCATAGATCTGCCCACTGGAATAATATTCTTTTCCAGTGCCATCCTCTCTTTACCCTCACTTGTTTCCTTAACGAGACTTTATATTTCCAATCCCCATAATAAACCTCTTTTATCAATCTATGTTTTTGAGTCTGTAAATTCCTTTACAGAGAACCTCTGTGCAGCTAGAAGGGAGTCCCCAAAACTCCCTTCCCTTGCGCTGAATCCCAAGGGGTTACAAGGGAGCCAAACCTCTCCATTTAGTTCTCTGAACTCTGATCCTGCCACTAGACCTTATCATTTAACTCTCTGACCATCAGAAACCCTAATTTCATTTTGGTTCCCTAAATCTAAACTTCATCACTTTTTCTCAGTTTCCTTTGTTGAATCTTTTTGCAGATCTTGCATGCTTAACAAAGATGTTCCACAGGATTCTGTCCTGATGCCTCTTCACTTCTCTCACTATAGAATTTTGAGTGGTGATTTCATCAAGTCTCATGGATTTAATTACCATCTATACTCAAATTTTCCTATTCTGCCCTATCCTCTCTGCTGATTCCAATCTTACATGTCCAATTACCTTTCAGACATCTTAAAACTCATTGTCTTTTCTCCTAAACCTTCCTCTTCTTCTACCTCCCCTATTACTTTATAGAGCAACATCATCCTCCCAGTCCATGAAGCTTGACATATAAGAGTCATCCTTGACTTGTAGAGGCCTGAATCAGACAACTGAGCACTAAAGGCTAATTACATATTCAATGTGAGATAATGACTCTATTAGCATATATTTGGATAAATGGCTCTTCTCACAGTTGGTGCTTGCTGAATATTTAGTGTTAGGATAATCATAGACAAAGATTGGAGGGCAGGGTGAGAGAGGCCAGAGTCACTTGGTGGCAGGAAGAGAAGGAGAGAGATTGGAGACTGGACTCCAGAATCCAGGATACATTTTTGGCAAGCTTTGTGACAACTTGCCTGCCTCCTTCACTTCTCCCCCTAAAGACCAAAAACTTTAATTCATCCTGACTCTATCTGACCCCAAAGCCCTCCAGGGAGCTAGCCTGTACTTTACATTGACTCCTCACTATCTCTCAATACCCCTCTCCCTCCATTTCCAAGCTATTGCTAAAGTCAATTAAAGTTGGCAACATCTCTCATAGGTTCTCTACTCTTCTCTGACTACAATTGATAAAGTGTGAAGCTGGGCTCAGAGAAAGAGGAAAAGAAAAAGAGACAGAGAGGCAAGTCCATGGGACAAGAATTTACAAATCCAAGTATCTCTGGCAATAAAAGGAAAGTATATTTTTTTGTTCACTAAGAAAAGAATTCTCTTAGTAGACAAAAACTCCTAATTCAGTCAGGAGATTTTGTAAAGAGATTTGTTTTATGGGCAGACCCTGGCCTAGGGCTAGGAACAGTTTGAGTTGAAATCAGACTGGAATCTTCAATTTGAATAGAGAATTTTTCAGTTAAATGAAAAGTCCTAGACTAATCTTCAACTCAATAGGTGGCATAATCAGTAGTGTGTGGCTACCGCACTAGCACCTTGGATACCCCAGAATCAGCTGGAGTCAGGATAAGCAAAAGTCTTTATTCTTGGTCTTTAGCAGTAGAAGTCAAGGGAAATGGACGTGCAGGATCTTTGTGACCTCACCGCCTCATCTCTCACAGAAGTGACCCTGGCTAGTCTCACTGCACCTCCTAGTCCCTCCCACAATTCTCTGTTTACACCAAACGATTGGGCCAGCACAGGATAGTGGGAAGGGCCATTTTCCAAGTATATTCCTATATTGTCCAATCAGTAATTAGCCTCAAGTGCTCGATTATCCAACCCTAGTGCATTGACTTAAGAGTTTCAGCCCTTTACAGTAGTGAGTGTTATCAATGGGGCTATGCCAGTCATTCATGATAACAAAATGAAGCCACTTATCCTGATTCCTTGGAGAGGGTCTTTTACAGAGGCAAGAAACTTCAAAGAAGTTTCTATCTCCTCCCCCCCCCCCCAGTCAGAAAGAGAGTTTCAGTGCTCACAATCGCTCTAGACTATTAACAACTTTTGACTGTGATAGTTTGCCGTTACATCTGCCTGCCTTAAATTTAATCCATCCTCCATTCAACTATTAAGGAGTGTGTGTGTGTGTGTGTGTTTCCTTAAAGCAAAGTACTTTACCTACCCAGTAAACTTTGGTAGGTTCCCTATTACCTCAAGGATCAAATACAAAATCCTTTTTGGCATTCAAATACTTTCATAACCTATCCCCTTCTACTTTTATTGTCTTCTTACTGCTCATATATCATTATGTGTTCTTTGATCCAGTGTCACATTTCCTAACTCTTCCATCAAAACACTCCATCTTTGTGTTCTGGGAATTTTCTCTGGCTTCTCCATACTTGGAACACCTTCCCTCCTTATCTCTACCTAATAGCTTGCATGGCTTCATTGAAGTCCTAACTAAAATCCCATCTTTTTCAGAAGGCCTTCCCCAATCCTTCTTAAATTCTAGTGCCTTCCCTCATAGTATTCCCTATTTATTCCCCATAAGCAACATAAGCTTTCTTTTGTCTGCTTTTTTTTGTATTCCTAGTAGTTAGCATAGTGCCTGGCATATAATAGGCATTTAATAAATGTGTATTGACTAACCAATCCGAAGATGGATTTAGGGAAGCAACTAGTAGTTTTTGTAACTCTTAGGATATCTTATAGGCTCCTTTCTTATTTATAAATTGGTAATTATAATGCCATTACTCTCACTTATTTCACATATCCAATTAGTTGTTGAATCTTGCCATTTTTTCACCATCATATATGCCCCCTCCTTATCTCCATATACACAATTGCTATCTATCTAGTTCAGTCACTTAACTCCTCTTGCCTGTTATATTTTGACTTCCTGTTGTTCTCCCTGACTCAAATCTCTCTTCACTATAATCCATCCTCCACTAAACTATCAAAATGATTTTTATGTAGCATTTATGTGGTTGTGTCAGTCCCCCTTCTTGGTTGTTATTGTTGTTCATGTGAACATTTGGAGTGGAAAGGTCTCTAAATTTGCACATCTCATAATTCTTTTGAACTACTGCAATTCTGCTTCACTCATGGATGATAATCCCTTCTTTGATGCTAGGATGGTGGGTGGTCCTATGCCAGTGTCTCCCAAGTCATGCAGTTAATTCCCATTCAGGGAGTCCTTGAGAGTGTCCTTATATTTCTTCTTTTAATTATCATGTGAGTGCTTGTCTTGTGATTTCTCTGTAAAATAGTCCTTTAGGCAAACATATACTTGGTATTCAAAATGTGGCCAGCCCATCAGAATTGTGCTTTCTGCAATGAAGTTTGAATGTTTGACAATTTAATTTGAGAAAGGGTCTCAGTGTCTGGTACTTTATCCTGCCAGAATCTTCCTAAGATAATTCAAATGAAAACAATTCAACGTCCTGGCATAGCACTGGTATTCTGTTGTTCAGACTTCACAGGCATACAATGAAGTAAGCACAATGACTCTGTATACCTTCACTTAGGTAGGCACTCTAATATCTCTTTTCTCCCACACATTCCTTTTGAGCCTCCCAAACACTAAGCTAGCTCCAGCAATGCATGTACCAGCCTCATACTCCTTGGAAAGCATACTGCTGAGTAAGTGAATGCTATCATTCAGTATTTCTCCCTTCACTGTAATCAAAAGGTCCATGTGTAGTTGACATATGTCAAGTGGAGAACCTCCGTTTTCTTGGTATTCATTTTTAGGCTAAAATTAGCACAAGCTGTAGAGAATCCATACTTTGTTGCATCTCTGCATCAGAGACAGCACTGAGTGCACAATCAATACTCAGTAGACAAGCCTACTCAGTAAACTCCAGGGGTTCCCTGATGCCTCCAGAATCAGATATGAAGTCTTCTGTTTTTCAATCAAAGCATTTAACAATCTGGACCCTTTCTACATTTCTAGTTTTCTTATACTTTACTCCATAAACTTAACGATACAGCAACAGTGGTCTATCTGCTGTTTCCTTTATATAACATTCTATCTCCCATACTCATGTTCTTATACTGATTTGCCCCATGCACGAAATGCTCTACTTCTTTTATTCTGCCTCTTAGTTTCCTGAATTTTCTTCAAGACTCAGTTTAACTTTCACCTTTGCTATAGGCCTTTCCCTCTATGATTACCCTCCAATTCTACTCTCCCCCCCCCCCCCCCAATAGTATTTTATTTTTCCAAATACCGGAAAGATAATTTTCAACATTTATTTTTGTCAGATTTTGTGTTCCCATTTTTATTCTTCCTTACCTTCCCCCTCCCCAAGACAGCAAGTAATCTGATATAGGTTAAACATGTACAGTTCTTTTAAACATATTTCTATATTTGTCATGTTGTAAAAAAAAAAAAAAAAATCAGACCCAAAAAGGGGGAAAACATAAGAAAGAAAAAGCAAAAAAATAAAAATAAAAAGATGAAAATACTATTCTTTGATTCATATTGAGTTTCCATAGTTCATTCTCTGGATACAGATGTCATTTTGCATTCCAAGTCTACTTAATTCTATTTTATATAGATCCTGAATAAGCCTTTTTTACATATATTTTTAATTTACATTTTATTTATTTTTATTTAATATTTTATGCCCCTTCCCTTTTTTAATATCCCCAGTATTTAGCACAGTACCTGGATCTTAATAAATTGCTTATTAAATACTCCATTTACTGTGGCCATAATTACTTTGACAGATCACCATCCAAGTGCAAGGCCTTTGTACTTCAAATATAACATTTAAAAATAAGTAATTATAAAGAATTGAGAAGAAAAAGAATAGAGAGAATGAAATCTTCAGAGTTCATGATGCCTGTAATGAAACCATATACGTGCTATATATACTTCTACTAGCACTGACCTTAGCAACTCCTCTGGTTTGTTGGCAGTACTCCAGAAGGTGTCTGTAGGAAATTAATCACTTGGGCTTTCCTTGGGTATTACTGAGCTATTCTTTTCAGGATTTTTCAATAATAAGCTAAAATGCTACTTTTAGAAGGGAAGGGTTATACAATCTATTTCTTTCCTTTCTTTCCTAAGTCTGTCATTTTTTTTTTAATTTTATTTGTGTGTGTGTGTGTGTGTGTGTGTGTGTGTGTGAGAGAGAGAGAGACAGGGAAGTAAATCTTGATCAGAATAGCAAATACTTAGAATCTTATCTTGTACTTATAAATTGTCCTTACTTATATTAAAGTTAAATAAGATATTTCTGTTATCTTTCTCAAGATTTGACCAAAGGGAGACAGGAAAGCTGGCATGGTTTCTAATATTCCTATTGTAATTTATTATCAGATATTAACCTTCACACTAAAGGTATGTCTATGTGATAGACTACTGAAAGATATGTGATGATTTATTGGTAATACTTATTAAAGTAAATATGAATAAGTGAAGGAATGCCTGACGGTGCATTTTATTTTATAAAATACATAGAAATACATACATAGAATACATAAGAGAAAATAAACATATCTAAGCCTTTCCCAGATACTTGAATTGATATTTAATTGTTGATTTCCTCATTCATTATCTGCATCTATCCTCCTCTGAATCTTTTTTAATTACCCTCTTTGCTCACCTTATCTAATCCTTAATCCAATACATCTTTCAAGGTCTAGTTATTCTATTTGTGTGAAACTTTATCTGACTATTCAAACTTGTACTAATATATACCTTTGGTGAACTATATTTCATTCATTTAATGAATATTTAATTATCAAATGTTATAGATAATAGAAATATATTTCCCTGTAACGAGTTTATGAAAAAGTAAAGATACAGCAGGCATATGAAGAAGTTTTAGACCAATCAATGAACATACTCCCGTACTCCACAAAACTTCCTAGAGTCATTACTCATTTATTCCTTTCCTTCTGTCCCAGAGGATGTCTCCCTTTTTCAAGGCTAAGTCTTCTGTCTAAATTCTTTCTTTCATCCTTTCCCATACATTCCACTTTATTTCAGTCATTATCATCTCTCCTCCTGCTTCCACCAAGCATCTTCAATCATCCTCCCTCTTCATTTGTATCTTTTTATTTACAAATATTTTCAAATATTCCCAAAATCCTAAAACCTAAGAGCTGGAATAAATAATAAAAGTTGTATCTGACCAGGAATCCTTCCTTTAACATCCTCCTTAAACATCTTTTAACATAACCAAGTAAATGGTCACCTAACTTCTGTTTCAAAATCTTTAAAGCAATCTATTTCACTTTGGGGTAACTCTAATAATTAAAAAAAAAAAAGTTGGGTTTGTTTTTTTTTCCTTATGTCAAACTTAGATTTGCCTGTCTGCAGTTTCTATTCATTGCCTCTAGGTTTGTTTTCTGGGGATAGTCAAAACAAGAATAAATTTTTTCCAGTGCAGTTTCAGTTTAACAGTTTAATCATTTATAAATTCTGATGAGGCAATTCTAACAAAGCAGTGAAAATATCACAGAGATTTAGATGAAAGGATAGTTAAACAAGAAAGACCCATGCCATTCTCCTTAGAATGATGGGAAACTGTTATTCTTCAACTGTTATTTATAAATTCACAGCTTTTTCAAAGTCCTTCTGGTTGTTCACTATGAGACACACTTCTCCCATTTGGATATCGCCCTATTCTTCTCAACATAACCAACCTAAGGATGGCATTAGCTTTTGGCTCCTGCACTATACTGTTAACTTATACTTCACCAAAGCCCCTAGTTCTCATTCTCATGAAATGTTATTTTATCAAATCTTCTATCCTTTATGAGGTTGATTTTAAAAAAAAATCAAGTATATAACTTAACATATATAGCTATGAAATATCATTTTATTTGACTCAGCTGAACATTCTGTCTTTCTAAGTCTAACAAACTAAGAAACAAAAGCAAAATAAGAATTGAATATTTTTCACCCACCTTCATTTATCATCACCCTATCTGCCCCAAGCAGCAAACTCATCCCTTCATTGATACATTTAATAAAATTTTTAAAAATTCTATTTGTTATCCTCAGCATTCATTGTCATTTTTTTTTAAAAAAGAAGAATCTTCCTTTGACCTTTATACCATATTTAAAATCTTTCCATCCATAACTGTGCTGGTTAGATATATTAACTGGGTCCTCATACACCAGTTATGTCTTTTTGTATTTCTAGAATTGATTTTTTTATCTCACTCCCTACAAAAGCTTTTACAAACCTTGTCTTCTCTAATCAGACTTTCTTGGTAAGGATTGTTTAATCTACTTTTTTTATCATCATTGTATAACATACTTAATGATTGATTGATCTCTCCTTTTCTGCTAAATTTTTTATTTTTTAATACCAAAACCATATATAAATTCCCATTGTGTATGGAGGACAGTAGGTAGGCTCTGGGCTGCCAGACCACTTGAAAAAGTTGACTATGTTTAATATCTGTACTTCCTTATAGCCTCTTATTTTAATAATCTGGTTTCCATGTCCCAGCACTAGTGAAAATGTTCCATTAAAGGTGACCAGTAATCTCTTATTTCTTAAATCCAAAGGGATAGTCTTTTTTCTCCACTAAATTATAATCTCTTTGAAATTAAGAATTATGCTTAATATTTCTTCTTAGCCTTCCTAGTACCTAAAAGTACTTGAAAGGAATTTTAAAATTTTAAATTAATTCCTGTGCTATTTTCAAGGGAAATATGAAAAGTATCAGCTAGTAAGCATGTTAATGAAACTGTAATCATACCATAATTTAAAAATATGGATCCCTGGATTCTATCTAATTAATAATTCCATCCAACTCTATCGTTGGGTACTTACTTCCTCATCCACATTTTAAAGCCTTCTTCCTGGGGAAAAAAAAAAGAAAAAAGAAAGAAAGAAAGAAAGAAATACTACCAGTACTCTTTCACAAATCTTCCTACATAAACCACAATGGAAAGGCATGAATTCCAGGCCCATGACTGAGTGTAGATAAGGATTCCTCAGACTTATAGAAAAAATATCAAAGCATCTTTCTTGGCCTGAACAGTTAGCAGTGCTTCCAGCTTGTGCTGATAACACAATACTGCTGCTGACTTAGAGGGAGTACGAATAGGGTCTTCTAGATAGACTAACTATACTACTGCATCAGCTTTTCAGGGCCAAAGCACTGGTAACTATTTTAGGCAATAACCTTTCTCTTAGTTTCTCTACTATAAAGGATACATTGTGTAATACTAGATAAAGAGATCTCGTGAGTTTATAAGGAAATAACTTTTGCAGATAGTTGAGTTATTTCCTTGCCAGAATTCTCATCAAGCCCAATAAACAGGGAGAACAAACAGTAGGAATTACAAGTCATAGTTGTCCTATATGTGCCAGGAGGAGATAAGTAAATGTGGGAACATATTTGGATGCTATATAAACCACTCCTAAATGAAGAGTCAACACACATAATTCATTCTACATTGTGTAACCAGTTTTTGGTATATTAAGAGGCATTGTGTCCTAGTGAGAAATCTAGATTTTGAATCTATCACAGACTATTAGAACCAAAAAAGAGCCTTAGAGATTTTCTAGTCCAACCGTCAAATGTTACTGAGGCTCAAAGTAGTGTAATGAGGCCCAACGTTAAAAAACTAGTAAGTAATGGAGCTCAGATTTCAACCCTGTTCTTCTGATTTAAAATCTGCTGTTACAATAGCACAGTACTAAAAACCATTTTCAAATTTCAACTCTGAAACTTAGTATTTTGAGATTTGGGGAATTTGCACCTTAACAGTAACAATAATTCACATTTATATAATATTTTAAAGTTTATAATGGGCTTTTCTTACAACAACACTTTGAAGTATTTTTACCCCCATTTTATATACCTCAGAGACATAAAGTTACTTGCTTATGGTCAAATAGCTAGTAAGTAGTGTACTTTTGATACATTTAGTTGGACTTGAGGAAGAAGAAGAAGAGGAGGAGGAAGAAGATGAAGATAATGACAATGGTGACAACAGAGAGAATGGAAACAGGAGAAATGGAGGATTAATTGGAAAAGAAAGAGCTTAAAATAAGAAAATGAAACTATTTTTTCCAAAGTTACTAATGATTTCCTAATTTCCAAATCTAATAAGGATTTTTCATCTTTCTTGACATGTCTGCATCCTTTAACACTCTTAATCACCCTTTTCGCGTTAAAACTCTCTCTTCTCCAGGTTTTTGTGACATTTTCTTCAAGTTCTATTATCCTTTTCTCTGCCTCTTTTGTTGGATCTTCTTCCATGTTACACTTGCTAATAATGGGTATCCATCAAGGCTCTGTTCTAGACTTTTTCTCTTCTCTATATCATTTTAGTTGATGATCTCATCAGTCCCTTTGATATGAATTATCATCTCTTTGCACAGGTGTCTTATATCTATTTATCCAGTAGATACTAGTCCTTTCTTTTGACCTCAAGTCTTGCATCTTCATCTGCCTTTCAGATATCTTTAAGTGAATTCATTATCTTTCCCATCAATCCCTCTGCTCTCCAGAACTTCTCCCATCCCAATCACCTATACTTATAACTTGGTATCATTCTTAACTTCTTATTCTCTCCTCCCCATTTTCAATTTGTTGCCAAGATGCATCAATTTTACCTTTGTAACATCTCTCACATCAATCCCCCTCTCTCCTAAGAATGCCAATATCCTGATGCAAGGTCCTCATTACCTCATACCTAAACAGTTGCCTATTAATTAGTCTCTTTTTTTCAAACCTTTCCCTACTCTAGAACTTCCTCTACTATTAAATTGATCTTCTTAAAATGCAAATTTAATGCATATCACATACATGCCCAATTGGTAAACTCTTTGGTAAAGTGGCTCTTTGTTACCTCCAGGTTCAAATGCTAACTCCTCCATTTGGCATTTTAAAGGTCTTTCCCTCCTCATCTTTACTTCCCAGTTTCCCTTACTGCCTTCAAGTCTCAGCTAAGGGCTCACTTTCTACAAGAAAACTTCCTCAGGCCTCCTTCATTTTAGTGCTTTCCTTCTAAAACTAACCTGTCCCCATCCCCCAAGTATGTTCTGTAATATATTTTGTTTGTACACAATTGTTTACCTCCCCTACTAGACTATGAGCTCCTGAGAGCAGGAACTGGTTTTTCCTCTTTCTTTGTATCCTTAGCACTTAGGGAAGTACCAAGATAGTTAAAAATGCTGATTGACTTAGTGATTGAGAGAAACCAAATAAGAATTGGTTCAATTCAGTAGTCTAAGCAAGAAGTAATTACTTTCGAGTATAAATAAGAATATAGAAAAAGATGTAAGAGTTATTTTGGAAGTAAAATCAACAAGAAAGGACTGGGTAGTAAAAGTCCAGAAATTAAAGCAGTATTCACAAAAGTCAGCATCAAGAAAAGCTTATATCAAACCAACCTCTTCTCTCTTTCTGTCTCTGTCTCTCTCTGTGTGTGTCTCTCTCTCTTTCTCTTTCTTTCCTTCCCTCTCTCCTTCTCCATCCCTTCTCTTCCTTTTCCTTCCTTCTTTTTATCAACTTGGAAGAAAGTCTACATTGTCCCCTATAATTGGTCCTGTTCTCTTTTTTAACTTTATAGAATAAAAATTTATAGAAAAAAATATAGCATTTCTGTGATATAGTGTAATAAAAAAGATGATTATACGTGTTCATTTTTATCAGTTACAAGAAGAAGGCATAGATGGCATGTCAAAATGCAACATCAGGAGCCAAATATATCTCAACAGACTAAACCTTAGTTCAAATCTAGTGAATTGGGATTTAATAGAGAGATTCATGAAAACCTTATAACTATTTTTTTTTTTGTTTTGGGGTGTTTTTTTAAAAAGCTTTTTATTTACAAAACATGCATGGGTAATTTTTCAACTTGTAAAACCTTCTGTTCCAACCTTTCCCTTTCTTCCCATCACCCCCTCCCCTAGATGGCTGGTAGTCCAAGACATGTTAAATATGTTAAATACAATATATGTATACATATCCATACAGTTATTTTGCTGCACAAGAAAAATCGGATTTAAAAAGAAGGTAAAAATAACCTGAGAAGGAAATCAAAAATGCAAGTAGACAATAACAGAAAGAGTGGAAATGCTATGTTGTGGTCCACACTCATTTCCCATACTTCTTTTGCTGGGTGTAGCTAATTCTCTTCATTACTGAACAATTGGAATCGATTTAGATCATCTCATTGTTGAATAGAGATATGTCCATCAGAATTGATCATAATATAGTATTGTTGTTGTCGTGTATAATGATCTCCTGGTTCTCTGCTCATTTCATTTAGCATTAGTTCATGTAAGCCTCTCTGCAATCATCCTGCTCATCATTTCTTACAGAGCAATAATTTTCCATAACATTCACATACCACAGTTTATTCAGCCATTCTCCAATTGCTGGGTATCCACTTAGTTTCCAGTTTCTGGCCACTACAAAGAGAGCTTGCACTCACTTCTGTTCCGATTTTTCTCTTCCTTCTCTCCACCCCTTCCCCTAGATGGCAGGCAGTCTTATACATGTTAATTATGTTATAATATATCCTAGGTACAATATATGTGTACAGGACCAAATTTCTTATTGCACAGGAAGAATTGGATTCAAAAGGTAAAAATAACCTGGGAAAGAAAAACAAAAATGCAGACAGTTTAACTCATTTCCCAGTGTTTCTTCTCTGGGTGTAGCTGCTTCTGTCCATCATAGATCATTTGGAACTGAATTAGATCTTCTCTTTGTCAAAGATATCCACTTCCATCAGAATACCTCCTCATACAGTATTGTTGTTGAAGTGTATAATGATCTCCTGGTTCTGCTCATTTCACTCAACATCAATAAATGTAAGTCTCTCCAAGCCTCTCTGTATTCATCCTGCTGGTCATTTCTTACTGAACAATAATATTCCATAACATTCATATACCACAATGTAATCTCATTCTTAATGCCTAGATCATGAACCCATTTTGACCTTAACTTGGTTTAAGTGTGGGAAAATGCCTAGTTTCTGTCATACCAATTTCCAATTTTCCCAGCAGTTTTTGTCAAACAGTGAATTCTTATCCCAAAAGCTGGAGTCTTTGGGTTTGTTAAACTCTAGATTGCTATAGTTATTGACTATTTTTACAACTGGTTTTTTTAAAAAATCAATCTCATAAGTCCAAGATACAGGTAATATGATGACAGTTTATTAAAAAATATTTGAAATTCTTAATAAACTACAAGCTCATATGAGTCAACATTATGATGTCTCTACCAAAAGTAAAAATCAATCTCATAAGTCCAAAAAATATTTGAAATTCTTAATAAACTACAAGCTCATATGAATCAACATTATGATGTCTCAACCAAAAAAAAAAAAAAAAAAAAGTAACCATGTCTTTGAAAGACATAGTATTTGGGAAAAGAATGGCCCCACTCTGCTATATACTTTTTCATGGTCAGACCAGTTCAGGAGTATTGTATTCTGTTGTATTTACCATAAATTTAAGGACATTGATGAGTTATAGAGTATCTAGAGGAAGTTTACCAGAATGGTTAAGGGCTCCAAGATTGTCATGTAATAGTTCACATTTATATAGTGCTTTGCAGTTTATAAAAGCCTTTTCAGTATCTCTTCTGGAGCTAATTTCCTTAGATTATCACTAACATTAGGGGTCAAAGTTCCCAAAGGAAACTACTTCTCTCCTCATGACCCTATGGATAATCTTGAGCCTTGCTGGAGGTTTCTAATACTATAACTCAGAACTCTCTATATAATATATCAACCAGAAGTTTAGTAGTAAGTGTCCTCGTAGAGTCCTAAAGCTGCCTTTCTTCAGGATGTCTAGTTTGTCCTCAGTATGTTCCTTATTTCCCAATGCTACCTTTTACTTCTGTTTTAAGGATCATGCTACTAGGACTTCTCTGATGGCTTTGATAGAGATCTCTCAAACACATTTGCCTGAGGGAGGGGAAGAGAGTTTAAGAAATCCTCCACCTAAGTGATTCCCTTGAAGAGGTTTAGCAAGAGCTGTTGTTGGAATATGGAATTCTGAAATACCAAGCCCCAGAGATTATTTGAAAAAACCATATGTCCTTTGTGTTATATGCCCTCTTCTAGAGAGTGAAGTTCAAACTGATAAGGACTTGTTCATACCAAATTTTAAACTTATGATTCACTAATTGATATGCTTTAGAAATCAAGGCCTTCTGTGTTTACAAGAATGGATAAAGGTTTTCCACTTTCCTTCCCCACTTTCACCCCTTACACACATATATCTTGTGAAAAAGGTGGTTTTTTGTTTTGTTTTGGTTTATTTGTTTAGACCTGTGATTTCACTGACGTCAGGAACTCCCTGCTCTTCTGTTCTTCTCCTTCACTCACCAAATGAGGACCAGCTATATACTTTTCTACTTTAGACTATAGCCTAAGGCACTCGGGGATTAATATGACCGACTGGACAAATGCAAGTCTTTCTGAGTAATTCTGCCTCTTAAAGCAAAAGAGCATTGGTTGAGAAAATTATAATTGTTTTGTCTTGCCTTCAGATGAAAGGATTTTGTAGGAGTAAGGATAATAAAATTTAGTAAGACCTCCAGAGAGCAAGGAATGTTTGTTTTGTCTTTTTGTATCTCCTAGCACAGAATTCAATTGAAAAGGAAAGTCTTCAGTTATTTGAAGCACTGGTGGTTTTTTGGTTGCCTTTTTTTTTTTTTTTTTTTTTTTTTGGAATACAGATTAGATTTGTTCTTCTTGGCCTCAAAAGAGAACAAGGACCAAAGGTGAAAGTTACAAAGAGGCCTATTTATATTGTATATAGGAAAACAGAGAAACTTCTTAATAGCTAGTGATATCCAAAAGAAGAATGAGCTTCCTTGAAAGATAATCCATTGCCCCTCTTGAGGTCTTTAACCAAAGAACTTGACCAAAATTAGGCCCTCATGATTCATTTCTTTTTTTAAATTTTAACTTTTCAATAGTGTCTTATTTTTCTAATTACATATAAAGTTTTCAACATTTTTTGTTAGATTTTGCATTCTAAATTTTTATTCCTTTCTCTCTTACTTCCCTTTTCCCTAAGATAACAAGCAATCTGATATAAGTTAATACATATACAATCATATTAAACATATTTCCTTATTAGTCACGTAGAAGTGTCTTGGATCACTGCAGTGATGAGAAGACTGTGGCAAACAGCTTCCTGCTAAATTCATTGTAACACACCTGTGCTGGGCTGCCCTGCTTCCCTTTTACCCAAGTGAGACAGACCTTTCCTGAAGTCTTTCTAAGATATCCTAAGCTGGAATATTTTTTCTCTCTGAATTATCTTGGCTTTACCCTCACTTATATTTGATCATGAACAAATTGATCAAAAAAGAATCTTTGAGATCTATTCCAGCTCTAAGGTTCTATGAATTGTTTGCTCTCACTAGCTCATTGGACTTCACTAGACCTTAGAAATTCACTGGTAACAATTTGTTATCAGCAGGTATTATAATCATTACATTTGGGGTTTAATTAGTCTATAAATTAAACTTTACATGGGTCAGTTTTTTTTTTAATTTTCAATAATATTTTATTTTTCAAATACATGTAAAGATAGTTTTAACATTCATTTTTGCAAGTCTTTGTGTTCCAAGTTTTTCTACCTCCTTCCTCCCCAAAATAGCAAGTAATGTAATATAGGTTAAATTTGTACAATTCTTTTAAGCCAGTGGTCCTCAAACTTTTTAAATAGAGGGCCAGTTCACTGTCCCTCAGACTGTTGGAGGGCTGGACTATAGTAAAAACAAAAGCTTATACTCTGTCTCCCCACCTCAGCCCATTTGCCATAACCCGGCAGGCCACATAAACGTCCTCAGTGGGCCGCATCTGTCCTGTGGGCCGTAGTTTGAGAACCCCTGTTTTAAGCATTTCCATATTTGTCATGTTGTACAAGAAAAATCAGACTATAAATGGTCAAAGGCTATGAACAGACAATTTTCAGATGAAGAAATTGAAACTATTTCTATTCTATGAAAAGGTGCTTCAAATCACTATTGATCAGAGAAATGCAAATTAAGACAACTCTGAGATACCACTACACCCAGAGAGACAACCATGGGAACTGAGTGTGAACCACAATATAGCATTCTCACTCTTTCTGTTGTTTGCTTGTATTTTGTTTTCTTTCTCATTTTTTTCCTTCTTGATCCATTTTTTCTTGTACAGCAAGATAACTATATAAATATGTGTGCATATATTGGATTTAATAAAAAGCTTTAATAAAATAAACAAAGGAAGGGAGGAAGAGAGAGAGAGAGAGAGAGAGAGAGAGAGAGAGAGAGAGAGAGAGAAGAAAAATCAGACAAAAAAGTTCTATGCTTTGCTCTATACTCATTTTTTATAAATGCAGATTGCATTTTCCATCCCAAGTCTATTGGAATTGCCTCAATCACTGCATTGTTGAGAAGATCCAAGTCCATCACAATTAATCATCCATGATTTTGTTGTTACTATGTTCAATATTCTATTGGTTCTTTCTGCTCACTTCACTCAGTATCAATTCATATGAGTCTTTCCATTGCTTTTCTGAAATCTTCCTGTTTACCATTTCTTATAAAATAATAATATTCCATTATATTCATATACTATAACTTATTCAGCCATTCCTCAATTGATGGGCATCCATTCAGTTTTCAATTCTTTGCCACTACTAAAAGGGCTGCTACTACAAACATTTTTGCATATCTAGGTCAGGCTCTTTTCCCTTTTTTATGATCTGTTTGAACAATACTGCTAGATCAAAAGAGCATAGTTCCAAATTGCTCTCCAGAAAGGTTGGATCATTTCATAGCTCTACGAATAATCCATTAGTGTCCTAGTTTTCTCATATCCCCTCCAACATTAATCATTATCTTTTTTTGTCATCTTAGCCAATCTGAGAGATATGAAGTGCTGTCTTAGAGTTGTCTTAATTTGCATTTCTCTAATCAGTAGTGATTTATGGCATTATTTGTAGACTAGCAATGGCTCTAATTTCTTCATCTGAAAATTGTCTATTCATATTCTGTGACCATTTTTATTTATTTATTTATTTATTTATTTATTTGCAGAGCATATGCAGGGGTATTTTCCAACATTGATCCTTGCAAAATCTTTTGTTCCAAATTTTCCCCACCTTTCTCCTACTCCCTTCCTTAGCTGGCAGGTAGTCCAATACACATTAAATATGTTGAAATACATGTTAAATCCAATATGTGTATGCATATTTGTACATATTCTTGCTGCACAAGAAAAATCAGATCAAGAAGGAAAGAAAAGAAAAACTGAGAAAAAAAAAAAACACCAAAATGCAAGTAACAGAGAGTGAGAATGCTATGTTGTGTTCTACACTCTATTCCCACAGTCCTCTCTCTGGGTATAGATGACTCTCTTTATCACTGAATACGTGGAACTGGTTTGAATCATCTCATTGTTGAAGAGAGCCACGTCCATCAGAATTGATCATCATATAGTCTTGTCGTTGCGGTGTATAATGATCTCCTGGTTCTGCTCATTTCACTTAGCTTCAGTTCATGTAAATCTCTCCAAACCTTTCTGTATTCATCCTGCTGATTGTTTCTTCCTACAGAACAATAGTATTCCATAGCATTCACATATCATAATTTATTCAGCCATTCCCCAATTGATGGGCATCCACTTAGTTTCTAGTTTCTGGCCACTACAAAGAGGGCTGCCACAAACATTCTTGCACATACAGGTCCCTTTCCCTTTTGTAAGATCTCTTTTGGATATAAGCCCAGTAGTAACACTGCTGGATCAAAGGGTATGCACAGTTTGACAACTTTTTGAGCATAGTTCCAAATTGCTCTCCAGAATGATTGGATCCATTCCCAGTTCCACCAACAATGTATCAATGTCCCAGTTTGTTGGGAGGAATCTCTCTTCATAACTGAACAGTTGGAACTTGCCTGAATCAGCTCATTGTTAAAGAGAGCTATGTCCATCAGAATTGATCACTGTATAATTTTGTTGTTGCTGTGTATCTCCTGCTTCTGCTCATTTCACTTAGTATTAGTCTCTCCAGGCCTCTCTGAAATGATCCTGCTGATCTTTTCTTACAGAACAGTAATAAGAAATCATTTCTTTTAAAGCTTTACTTCAAGTTAGCTTTTAAACTCAATCATCAAATTTCATATATTCTTCCATACCACTATCAGAGATTAGGGGAAGTTCTCAGAGCTTCCTATTTGGCATCCACTCATGTTCTCCCCCCTTCCTTCTGACTTCTCCTGGAAGGAAACAGCTTAACAGTTAGAGATATACAAAAGGAGAACAAGCTTCTTTCAAAGATACTGAATTGATTTGCATTTGTGGCTTCTTTCATCATCTCAGAGGAATTTCAGTCAACATGCTTAGAATAAGAGTAAGTGTATATCATATCATGTACATGTTAGATTTTTTGAGTAGTTAAGTTTAAGACAGCATAATCTCATATTTCCCTCTTTACTTTTTTAATGAAAAACTGCAGACCATATATTTCTGAAAACTTTTAAGATGAGATAAAGTCCTTGTCTTTAAGGAGCTTCCATTGTGCAGTAAGCAAATAACTATGTACATACAAAACATGTTCACTTTAAATGGAAGGTAATTTCAGAGGGAATATACTGGCAGAGAATTGGGGAGGTATGAGAAAAGTATTACTGGGGATTCCGTGAGCTGTCTTGAAAGAAGCCAAGGAAAACTGGAGTTGCAGGGGAGGAGGAAGACCAAACAAAATAATTTGTATTTCATACTGGAAGTAATAAGGAATCATTCAACTTTATTAAATACAGGAGAATGTAGTTCAGAAATATAACTTGTCAACTATTGAATTGGAGTACAGAAAGACTTTTTGGAGACTATTGTAAAAGAAGAGGTGTGAGTTAATAAGGGCCTGGACCAATTGCCACTGCCAATGTAAAGACGTGATTGAATGATTTTCATTGAAGACACCAAGTATCTAAGTTGTTAATTTGATCTGGAGTGTCCTATTGAGTTCTTCATGAAATATTTCCACCTTTTGATAATAAAATTTATTTATCTTTTTGCAAATGCTTATCATGACCACATACTGAGACAGAGTTTGGGAACAGAAAGATTCCAACAGATATTCATGAAAAGTAAACCTAATGTTTCTGTTATACAAAGTGAGAATGGTAGTGGCAATGGTCTCAAATCTCCTACCATGATCTTTGGATGTTTCTTGGATGGTTTGGTGCAAAATCCAAGGAGTTTGCTCCCTTTCCTAGGTTAGAAAGAAACAGCCTTGCTTCAGGAATCGGGAACACAAGTATAGACAGGTTGCTACTTTAACATATAAAAATCACAGCCATGACAAGTAAAGCTCTCTCCCCACTCCTACACTTATTCTGACAGCCTCTCCCCTCCATATTTCCCATCCCTTGTAGTGTCAGCCAACTTCTTCTACTCAGAGCTCATTGTGCTTCCTCCTCATATGCATTCTTATTTTTGCTATTTTGTCTCTTTACCTCAATGAGAGGAGGAAAGATAATTTTTATACTTGGAGTAATGTTTATTAATCCCTTTCAGCAACAGGGAATTTAAAAACTTGGGAGCTATTATTCATAAATGCCTCAAGCTCATTAGTTCTGTTGAATCTGTCATAGGTTCAGCTTCATGTAAACTAATTAAAATTTTCTCAGTTCTCTAGTAGCTAAACACTATACTCAAATATGTCAAATATGTGAATTTTGGTTACAGAGCAACCAGGTGAAAGAAAAAAATGTTTAGATTAATTTGCAAGAATACAATTAAAAAGTGGAATGTAATAATTTGCATATGAAAGGTGATTTAATATCAAGGATATGTTTGGCCTGAAAACATGGGTTATTTATGTAGTGATTGAAAATTAGCCCAAAGTGAGAAGAAGAGAGGGAGAGAAGGAAAGAGGAAGAGAAAGAGGATTAGAAAAAGGAAGGGAGGGAAAGACAGAGAGACAGACAGAAAGAAAATGTCTCCGATGTGATCCTTTATGGAGAACATAGAGAAAAATACAAACATGGATAGCCCAGAATGAAGTGTTGAAGGAGAGGAGGGAATAATCAGGTTTATTTGTCTGAAAATAGATTTGTCAAGTAATTAAAGCAAAAATTTAGTTTTATAGTGATTTTTTTTCCAAACTCTTAATCCTGTTTTTCAAAACTCTCCATCCGTTCCTCATCCCTTTCACCAAACACATTTCTCTCTCCCTTTTCTTTCTTTTTTAAATTAAATTATATTTTATTTTCATGAAGAACTGTCTTATCTTTATTCTGAAAAAGCAAAAAACCCAAATCCTTGCTTATCAACATATGTGCTCATGTTTTAAAAAAAATATGTTTCAATCTGCATTGTGAGTTTATCACCTCTTTATCAAGAAGTAGATTACATCATGAAAACTCTGTAATTGAGTTTGATTATTGTGTTGATCAGGTACTGTCTTTCAAACTTGTTTATCTTGAAAAGAGCCATCTGCACCCAGAGAAAGGACTGTGGGAACTAAGTGTGAACCATAATATAGTATTTTCACTTTTTTTATTGTTGTTATTTGCTTGCATTTTTTCTTCTTTCTCATTTTTTCTTTTTTGATCTGATATTTCTTGTGCAATACAATAATTGTGAAAATATTTATAGAAGAATGCACATGTTTAACGTATATTGGATTATTTGCTATCTAAGGGAGGGAAAAAATTTGGAACACAAGGTTTTACAAAGGTGATTGTTGAAAATTATCCATATGGATATATATATATATATATATATATATCCATATGTATATATATTTTTAATTAAAGTTTTTTATTTTTCAAAACATATGTGTGGACAATTCTTCAACATTAACCCTTTTAAAACCTTGTGTTCCAATTTTCTTTCCCTTCCCCCATTGCTTCTCCTAGATGGTAAGTAGTCCAATATATATTAAAAATGGTAGAAATGTATATTAAATCTAATATATGTGTATACATCCATGCTTTTATCATGTTGTCCATGCATATGTTTTGAAAATAAAAAGCTTTAATTTTAAAAAACCCAAAGTTGTTTCTCTTTATAGTATTGTTGTTATTATATAAATTATTCTGGCTCTGCTCGCTTCACTCTACATCGCATCATACAAATATTACTAGTTTTCTTTTAAATCATCGTATTTTATCATTTCTTAAAACATAATAATATTCTACCATATTCATATGCCATAATTCCCTTGTTAATGAGCTCCTCTTCAGTTTCTAATTCTTTACCACCATATACAGAACTGCTATCTCTTTGGGATATAGACTTAGTAGTTGTTTTATTGGGTCAAATGGTATCAGTTATAAGTTAATAGCTTTTTAACCCTGGTTTCACATTATTTGACAAAATGGATGAACTAGCTTCCATTTCCCCCAATAGAACAATAATTATAATTTCCCCACAGCCCCTGAAGCATTTATCATATTCCATTTTTTTTTGTGTCTTAATCTTTTTTTTTATATATATATATATATATATATATTTTATAATATTATCCCTTGTATTCATTTTTCCAAATTACCCCCCTCCCTCTATTCCCTCCTCCCGACGACAGGCAATACCATACATTTTACATGTGTTACAATATAGTCTAGGTACAATACATGTGTGCGAATATCATTTTCTTGTTGCACAATAAACATTAGAATCCGAAGATACATGCAACCTGGGCAGACAGATATTAGTGCTAACAATTTTCATTCCCCTCCCAGTGTTTCTTCTCTGGGTGCAGCTACCCCTGTCCATCATTGATCAACTGGAAGTGAGTTGGATCTTCTTTATGTTGAAGATTTCCACTTCCATCAGAATACATCCTCATATAGTACTGTTGTTGAAGTGTACAGAGATCTTCTGGTTCTGCTCATTTCACTCAGCATCAGTTGATTTAAGTCTCTCCAGGCCTCTCTATATTCCTCCTGCTGGTCATTTCTTACCGAGCAATAATATTCCATAACCTTCATATACCACAATTTACCCAACCATTCTCCAACTGATGGACATCCATTCATCTTCCAGTTTCTAGCTACAACAAAAAGAGCTGCCACAAACATTTTGGCACATATATGTCTCTTTCCGCTCTTTAGTATTTCTTTGGGATATAATCCCAGTAGTAGCGCTGCTGGGTCAAAGGGTATGCACAGTTTGATAACTTTTTGGGCATAATTCCAAATTGCTCTCCAGAATGGCTGGATTCTTTCACAACTCCACCAGCAATGTATTAGTGTCCCAATTTCCCCACATCCCCTCCAACATTTGTCATTATTTGTTCCTGTCATCTTAGCCAATCTGACAGGTGTGTAGTGGTATCTCAGAATTGTCTTAATTTGCATTTCTCTGATCAGTAGTGATTTGGAACACTCTTTCATGTGAGTGGATATAGTTTCAATTTCTTCCTCTGAGAATTGTCTGTTCATATCCTTTGACCATTTATCAATTGGAGAATGGTTCGGTTTCTTATAAATTAGGGTCAGTTCTCTATATATTTTGGAAATGAGACCTTTGTCAGAACCTTTGTTTTTAAAAATATTTTCCCAATTTGTTACTTCCCTTCTAATCTTGTTTGCATTAGTATTATTTGTACAGAAACTTTTTAGTTTGATGTAATCAAAATCTTCTATTTTGTGATCAATAATGATCTCTAGTTCTCCTCTGGTCATAAATTCCTTCCTCCTCCACAAGTCTGAGAGGTAGATTATCCTCTGTTCCTCTAATCTATTTATTATCTCCCTCTTTATGCCTAAATCATGGACCCATTTTGATCTTATCTTGGTATATGGTGTTAAGTGTGGATCCATATCTAATTTCTGCCATACTAATTTCCAGTTTTCCCAACAGTTTTTTCCGAATAATGAATTTTTATCCCTAATGTTGGAATCTTTGGGTTTGTCAAAGATTAGATTACTATAGATGTACCCTTTTTTGTCCTTTGTATCTAATCTGTTCCACTGATCTACCGTTCTATTTCTTAGCCAATACCAAATGGTTTTGGTGACTGCTGCTATATAATATAGCTTTAGATCAGGTACACTTAGACCACCTTCTTCTGAGTTTTTTTTCATTAGTTCCCTTGCAATTCTTGACCTTTTATTCTTCCATATGAATTTTGTTGTTATTTTTTCTAGGTCATTAAAATAGTTTCTTGGGAGTCTGATTGGTATAGCACTAAATAAATAGATTAGTTTGGGGAGTATTGTCATCTTTATTATATTCGCTCGGCCTATCCAAGAGCACTGAATGTCTTTCCAATTATTTAAATCTGATTTTATTTTTGTGGCAAGTGTTTTGTAATTTTTCTCATATAATTCCTGACTTTTCTTTGGTAGATGGATTCCCAAATATTTTATACTCTCAACATTTGTTTGGAATGGAATTTCTCTTTGTATCTCTTGCTGTTGCATTTTGTTAGTGATATATAAAAATGCCGAGGATTTATGTGGATTTATTTTGTATCCTGCCACTTTGCTGAAATTTTGAATTATTTCTAGTAGCTTTTTAGCAGAGTCTTTGGGGTTCTCTAAGTATACCATCATGTCATCTGCAAAAAGTGATAGTTTAATTTCCTCATTTCCTACTCTAATTCCTTGAATCTCTTTCTCGGCTCTTATTGCCGAGGCTAGCGTTTCTAGTACTATATTGAATAGTAATGGTGATAGTGGGCAACCTTGTTTCACTCCTGATCTTACTGGGAAAGGTTGCAGTTTATTTCTATTGCATATTATGCTTACTGACGGTCTTAAATATATACTCCTGATTATTCTAAGGAATAATCCATTTATTCCTATACTCTCAAGAGTTTTTAGTAGAAATGGATGTTGGATTTTGTCAAATGCTTTTTCTGCATCTATTGAGATGATCATATATCATATTCCATTTTTATTAGTTTTGCTGATCTGATAGGTCTGAGGTGAAACCTCAGGATTCTTTTTAATTGTATCAATAATTAAGAACATCTTTTTTTTCCCACATAGCTATGAATAGCTTATATTTCTTCTGAAAAGTACCTGTTCATATCCTTTGACTATTCATAAATTGAGGAATGACTCTTGGGAATTCCCTGTATGTTTTTGAAATGGGACATTTATTAGAGAAATTTACTGCAAAACTTTTTTTTCCATTTTCCTGCTTCTCTTCTCATTTTAAGCTGCATTAGTTTTGCCTCTACAAAAGCTTGTAATTTTATGTAAGCAAAATTATCCATTTTTACCTTCTATCATACTCTATCTCTGTTTCTGAGTTTTCTTTAAGTAACATTCTATTCTGTTTGAATAACATGATGGGACTTAAAATATGCAGATAAACATGCTTCAGAAATACTCTTCAAAATTTTATCTTCTTAAACTATTTCAGGAATTTGCATAATTATTTCAGTATTGTTACTACTTTTCAAGGTACTTTTAGGATTCTTCTTTTGGAATTTCCTATGAAACCAGTTTACAAACTGTCTGAGAAAATCAGTTTCATTTTTTTTATAGTCATGTCTTTTTTTCCCCATTGATTAATGAATTTTTCTGCTTCCTCAAAATTATACGATTATGGATTTAGAACTAGAAGGAACTTTTGAAGCCATTAAATCCTACCTCTAATTGAGGAAGCTAAGACACGGAGAAAATGAATTACCTTTAAGTAAAAGGCAGAAATTAAATGTGTATATAAAACCTCCAAGTTTAGAACTCCCATCTACCACTCTACACTCTCATCACAAAGCATTATCTGGTGGCCATTTTTCTGATGATGCAGCTCTGTGTACTTGTTTGGTCTTTGGCAACAGACATTAATATTTGCTTAAAATCTTTACAAATTAATAAAAATTTGATAGAATTTAAATTCCAAAAGCAGAGCCTTCAAAAACTCAAGATCATTACTGTGTTTCAGTGAAGCTTAATGAGGAAGGTCTCTTAATCCAGCAAAAATTTGATCTTTTTACTGAATGGAAATGTGATAAACAAGAGAAACAGAAATTTAAATTATAACTTTATTTGTAAGCCACTATGGAAGAGAATAAGCAAAGACTAAAAACAGTCCCAACTTCCAAAATATAGGAAAAAAAACAGTTGAGAAAATGAGCTTGCCATGAGAACTAACTAAACCAAATTATCCTAAAAATATTTGTAAATAAAACAACAAAATATCAAAAATGAAACAGATCTGCCAGAATTTTTATAATGACCTATTTTCATCATCAATAATGATGAATGTGACCTATTTAATTCTTACTACCTCTGTATCTTATGTACCATGTAACTAGTAAGAGCACTAAAGAAAAAGTTGGTAAAAGCTGCTGGACTAACATATACAGAACAAATCCATGCTGAAGACAACATAATTTTAAAAACACTCAGGAATTTGATTCTCAAGATACCAAACTTCAAGAGGGAAAATTATAAAATGTTTGAAAAGATCACAGATGGTGCTTTTACCAAAACAAGGCAACTAAGAAGACATTACCAACTACCAACACATATGCTTGTTCTCCTATCTCTGCAAAATCTTTACCAACTACCAACACATATGCTTGTTCTTCTATCTCTGCAAAATCTTTATAAGAATTATCTATGCATGTATTAAAATATTCTCAATGAAAATATAAGAATAGAATATATAAGTTTTTTGAATCTCTTTTCGACAATGAAATATCTTTTTATGGTCACTTAGTTGATAGAAACATAGAATATCCTTCTTTGTTTTATCATTTATTGATTACTTGGAAGCATTTGACACAGTGAATCCAAGACAAGATTTTTCTCTTACATGTTAAAATTCTACAAGTTAAAACCATATAACAAATTCAACTTAAAATAATTTTATTCTGTGATTTGCTGAATTTTAACATTAAGTGATGTTAGAGTACCAAATTGACCTAAAGTATTCACCAGTGATATGGAAGATAACCTGTGCAAAGTTAAAACAAAAAATTTTCTGTCAGTGAATAAGTTTTCACATGGCGTTATACTGATTGTATTGAGCCACACATGTCACAGAAGCTCCCAGTGAAATCTAAGACAGTGTAGAAAAGCTTAGTCCAACCATCCATACACACTGGGAAGACAAATTGATAAAAATCTCATATTCCTCAACTATGTTGCTATGTTTGGATATTCAATCATTGATACATGCTGTGGATGAGAGGTTTCAGATTCATGATAGGCTACTATCAAATGACTCTAAAATGACCCTCAAAGCTCCCAAGCATAGCCCAAATATAATTAAAATGAAATTAGGAAATTTTAGCAAAATAGATTACAATATAATACAACATTAAAAATGTTCATTTGTGATCTTCTAAAGTGAGGCATCTTACAGGGATGTTGGTTGAGCCCAGAATTGGGGAGCAAGAAATTAAACTAGCTTAGACTTGAGGAATCTGCTTTCTAGTGGAATGAACTACTTTCAACAAGAAAAACCCATCATCTTTTTTCATCAGTATACCTTAGGAGATGATATGTGGCTATAAAATCGGATTAAAATTAAAATAACAGCTAGTATTTATGTGAAGTTTTAAGTTTTGCAAAGTACTGTATATAGATATGTTATGTCATTTGACCTTGACAACAATAACAATCTTGGAGGTAAGTGACATTAATTTCTCCATTTTATAGATGAGAAAACTAAGGGTAAGAAAGATTTAGCGATTTCTCCCCCTCCCCCCGACCACATAACTAGTAGGTATCAGAGGTCAGATTTCAACTCAGATCTTCCCGATTCTAAATATAGCAGTTATCTAATAAGAAAATTATAGAAGAGAGGTAGGAAGGAAGAAGAGGTGATCCAGGAATGTAGTAAGAATGAAAGACAACAGAGTGTCCAAATGATACACTGGTATCCTAAGATATTGAAAGAAAAAGGCTTCCAGTGTGTTTGAAAGATTTCTGTAGAGAATGGGAAAATATGAATAAGAACTGCACAGGATAAGTACAATAAGAGTCTGTGATCTACATAGGTGGAAGTTTAAAAAGATGACCATTTTCTTTTTTTTTTTTCTTTTTTTAAAGCTTTTTATTTTCAAAGCACATTCCATTTTTTTCTCCTTCCCTTCACCCCTACCCTCCTCTCCAAGATGGCAAGTAATCCAATATAAGTTAAATAAGAACAATTATTTTATACATATCTCCCAAATTATCATGTTCCATAAGAAAAATTGTCTCAAAAGGGCCAAAATGAGAAAGAAAACAAAATGCAAGCAAATAACAACAAAAATGGTGAAAGCACCATGTTGTGGCCCATATTCAGGAGTACCCATAGTTCTTTCTCTGGATGCAGATGGCTCTCTCCATCACAGAAAGATGACTATTTTCAACCCTGAGATGACTTGAAAAAAACAACTGTCTCTAAGTATCTGAAAGAATATGTGAGAAGGTGATTCTTGTCATGGTGATAATTCGTCTTGGCTGGCACATGCTGAATTAGAGATCTTCTCTATCTGACTTGTAGCTTAGGGAACAAGATGAATGTTGAAAATTATCTTTACAGGTATTTCAAAAAAAACCAAAGATTATTGAGGAAAGAAGTCCGTTTTCAACATTTATTTTTGTAGATTTTGTTTTCCAAATTTTTATCTTTTCCTCCCTTATCTTTCCTCTTCCTAAGATAGCAAGCAATCTAATATAGATAAAACATGTCTTTTTAAACATATTTCCATACTTATGTTGTACAAGAAAAACCAGACTAAAATGAAAAAAACAAACAAATGGGAAAATACTATGCTTTAATTGTCATTCAAGTTCAATCGACATTCATAGTTCTCTCCCTATATGCAGATGGCATGTTCCATCCTAGTTCTGTTGGAATTGTGACAAGCTTATGATTCTTGAAGACTTTAATGCTTAGAGTAGGCTCAGACTATCAGACAAGGTAAGGGGTCTTTGGGAGAAATAGAGTTGGATACAGCAAAGGCAGTGGTTACTACTACTGAGTACTGGACTAATCATAGACTTATCCTCTCCAAGCTGAATATTTACAATCAACAAAAAGACAAAAAGAGTAATAGAAGATTTAATGTCCAAAGATTAGAATGCTTCTCTGAAAGGAAAACAGTTTGTTGCTAACTTGGAAGGTAAGTTGAGACAACACACAGTTTACAACAAGGGAGGAAAAAAGGAGTAGGCAGCTTTCAGAGATTTGGTGTACAGCATTGCATTTGCTCATCTGAATCAGCATTCACAAACAATCAAGACTAGCTTGAAAAAAATGATGGGGAAATTCAAAAGCTGCTAAATAAAAAATAAGATGTACCTGTAGGATAGTTCATCCGTGTTTAAGGAGTTAATCTTCAATTCCATCAAAAGTAAAGTACAATCAAAACTTAGAGAGATGAAGGATACTTGGCTCAGTAAGAAAACAGGTGAAATATAGTTTTAAATAGAAAATAAAATGAGGGAATTTTCCTGGAGTAAATATTTCAAAGAAATTTCTTTAGTTGTATGTTTATTTTGTATAGGCTATGTTAGAATTATAAAGTAACTATATATGCAAAAGCAAAGATTCTATGTAATTCCAGAAAGCAAAATTTGGACTTTAAAAATTAAAAGTTTCAGGTAGACAGATTTTGACTCAACATGAAGACCTTTCTGATAATTAGCAATCTAACAATGAAATGTGTTGCCTTAGTAGATAGTGACTTCTCTCTATTACTCTCTCTATATAACTGTGCAGTTAAAGATTAAAGGACTACTTCTAATTTTGTCCAAGAAAATAACTGTGATTCTAAAAAATGCCTTAACTATTCACATTTACATAATGCTTTTGCCATTTATGAAGTGCTTTCTTTACTACTGAAAGCCTTCTGAAGTAGGTATGCAATATTATTATTCCCACTTGACAGATGGCTTATTCATGGTCACAAAGCTGGCAAGTGGCATTGTCAGAACTAATTCCAGAACCATTGCACCTACACTCTAATACACCACCTCCCAGCTTCCTTGGCATTGTAACACCCATGAGATATGCATGAATCATGATTATATTCTAATTAGTAGCTCAGTAGATACAGAGAGAGACAAAAAGGAAAGAAGCTTGCTGGGCATATAGTCTGGTGGAGGTAATATACCCTACAGTTCCTCTTTGAGATTTTTCCTAACCAGTTGATTAGCTACATAGAAGTGAATAATGGACGGGGGAGGAGAGTCAGCACAATTCCTTGGGAAGGATATATTCCCAATGCAATTTCCCTTAATGAACAAAATTCTATTGGTTTAATAACTCATAGTTGAAATTATAATATATGTCTGCTGAGAGATTGGGATCAGTTGGGACAAGTGGTTTTCTTTACATCAGTTACATAAGATAATAGGGTATAGATCACTTCTCTGAAAGTAATAACAGTATTTCTTTTGGAAGCTCTGGAATTTTTCTTCTATTCTGTGTTGACTTAGCCCATTACAGATTCATCTTCTCTAACTTCAATTGGTTCCTCACTGTTGTTACTCAAGCCTTTTATTTCACATCTGTTCACTTCTATACACTTGACCACAATATCTATTTTATGTTTTTATTCTTTTAATTCTTCCTGTGTCCCCTAGTCTTAGGTATATGACTTTGCCCCTTACTTAAAAAGATCAAGTCTGTAAAGAATGAAATTATTTTGTTATTTTCTTTCTATTTGAAAATAACTCTGTAACTATGTTTAAATCTTTTTCCTCCTCTTCTATCTTGGAGACAACCTAACCCTAACCTTTATTTCTACCTTCTCCCATATAGTTCCTTCCTTCCAACAGTATCTTCTTTCTCCAGTATGTTCAATCTGTTCTACTCTACTCCCAAACCACTATGTGTTAATAGAATTTGTATACATCCTATATTTATTTATCTTCAGAATAGTATAAATTTCTCAACGGTAAAGACTTTTCACTTTTTTTTTTCACTTTTGTGAACTAAGGCAGGTACATGATAGTTTCTTAATAAAGTCTTGGTAATTAATTAATTTTCTTTCTCACTGTCAACCATTCTTCTTAATTCTTTATAATCATGGAATCTGCCCCACTACTCTGCTGAATTTCTGTTCTTCTAGGTCACCAGTGAATTTGTCCTAATCAAAATTTGTGATCTTCTATTATTCATTTGTTTAACAAAGTATTACTTACCTAGTACAAAGTAAAATTGTAGGCATTATACTCATTCACCATGATCCTACTGAAGTAATTCAAAGTGTTGACTAATCACTCCTTAAAAATTTCCTCCTTTGTTTTCTGTTATACTACCACCATGTTTTCTTATCCATCTGATGAGTACTTCTCTGTCTCTTTTCTACCTTTTCAACTTCCATTCTCAGTGTTCACTCCTGGTATCTTTGTTCTTCCCTTTGCATACTCTAGCCTTTGGAATCATCATTTGCTCTAATGGCATAAAACTCAACATCCCTGCAGATGATCCATCACCCTAATTTTGTATCCACTTCTCTTGAGATCTAGTCCTGATTTTACACTTATCTCCATATTTTCACTTAGATCTTCCCCTTCAAATTGTCCTTACACAGAACTGCCAGATTCATTTATCTGAAGCTGTATTTTGATTATGCTGCTCCCTTGCTCAAAAACCTGTAATAGATTTCTATTGCCAGTTAAGTTAGAACTCCTTACAAACAGTAGCTATAAGGGTAACATATGACTATCTCATTTCTAGCAAGGATGATGAGCACAAATTGTGTATGTGAAGTTTGTATTAGTGCTATGAGCCAGGTAACAATTATCTATACTCAAAAGTACAAGCTGGTTTATCTTTTAAAAGGAAAGGAAAGGGAGGAGTGCATGTTTACTTTAGTTTACTTTATCAGAGAAAGCAAAATATTCCTTTAAAATTAAAGAAAAGATTGAATGTAAAGACCAAAAAAAAAAAAAAAAAAAACCTCAGAGTTGGGAGGGACCTCAGCAGTCATCTGAGTTCAACAACTTATACAAATAAGAATGCCCTGTACAAAATATGCAACAAATGTCATTTTGCTTTTGATATATATATATATTTTTTTTTTAATTTTTATTTATTTATTTATTTATTGCTTGAAGATATTTACTTGAAAGGGGAGTTCACTATCTCTTAAGAAAATCCATTCCAAATTCACCTAGTTCTAGTTGTTAGGAAATTGGTTTTTTCTTTATACCTAGCCTAAATCTTTCTTTTTTTCACCACTATTTTTTGCTTCTAGTTTTACTCTATTCCAAAGGATAATAGATACAGAAATAGAAGAAGCCTAAAGCTCTTCTCCAGCCTCCATATTTTTCACATGAGGAAATATGAGGCATTGAGTGACTTCCCCATCAGCCAGAACTCTGACACAAATTCTAACTCCAAATCTTATGTTTTTTCAAGTTAATAACACAAAGAGAATAGGTTTGATTCTTCTTCCACGTGACAACCCTTTAAATACTTCTTTTACAAAAAGAAAAAAACAAAACTGTTACCTCCCTAGTCCTAAATTTGCTGAACTTCTTTTTAAAATTTTTATATTTTTCTCCAATTACATATGAAAACAATTTTAACATTCTTTTTTTAGATCTTGAATATATATATACATATATATATGTATATATACATATATATATGTATATATATATATAATCATGCAAAGCACATTGCCCTGTAAGTCATACTCTGAAAGAAAGCACACAAAGAAAAATAAAGTATCTTTAATCTGCATTCAGGTTTCACCAGTTCCTTCTTTTGGAGATGAAAAGCATCTTTTATAAGTTCTTCAGAATTGCCTTGGGATCATTTTATTGCTGAGAATAGCTAAGTTATTCATAGTAGATCCTCATACAATATTTCTGTTACTGTGTACAATGTTCCCCTAGTTTTCATTTCACTTTGCATCATTTCAGGTAAGTTTTTCTAGGTTTAGCTGAGAGCATTCTGCTCATCATAGCACAATAATATTCCTTTTTTTTCCCAACATGAGTAAATTGTTTATTTTTATTTTTTTTAATTTTATTTTATTAAAGCTTTTTATTTACAAAACATATGCATGGGTAATTTTTCAACATTGACCCATGCAGAACCTTCTGTTCCAAATTTTCCCCTCCTTCCCCCACCCCCTCTCCTAGATGGCAGATAGTCCAACACCTATTAAATAACACAATAGTATTTCATTACAACTATATACCATAGGTTGTTCAGCCATTCCACAAAAGATGAGCACCTCTCAATTTCCAATTCTTAGTTGCTACTGAAAAAGCTCTTATAAATATTTTTGTACAAATAGGTTCTTTTCTCCTTTTAAAAATTTTTATATCTCTTTGGAATATAGACCTAATACTAGTATTGTTTTGACAAAGGTTATATATGATTTTGGGGTCCTTTGGGCATAGTTCCAAATTGCTCTCCAGAATGATTGAATCAGTATATAACTTTACCAATAGTGCATCAGGGTTCTAATTTTCCCACATTATCTCCAACATTTGTCATTTTCCTTTTTTGTCACATTTGCCAATCTGATAGTTATGTGATGGTAGGTCAGAGTTGTTTAATTGCATTTTTCTAATCAGTTGTGATTTAGATTATTTTTTCATATGACTATAGTTAGCTTTGATTACTTCGTCTGAAAAATGCATGTTCATATCCTTTGACCACTTATTAATTGAGGAGTGACTCTTAGTTCTATAAATTTGACTTAGTTTTCTATATATATATTTGAGAAATGAGGTCTTTATCAGAGAAATTTTGTGTAAAATACTTTTTTTTATAATAATGATTACCAACTATGCATTTCCCCCCATCCAGTTTTACCAGTTTATCCTACTCAGTCTCTTTTCACCCTCTCCATCCTCAAAACTGTTTTGCTTCTGATTTTTGCCTCCCCCAATCTATCCTCCCTTCTATCAGCCCTCTTCTTTCTATCCCTTTCCCCTTCTTTCCTGTATGATAAAATAGATCACCAAACTGAATGTGTGTGTTCTTCTCTTTTAGTCAATTCTGATGAAAAAAGGTTCACATACTGTCCTACCTCCTTTCTCCATCTTTCCCTCCACTGTAAAATTTCTTTCAAACCTGTTATATGTTAGATAATTTACTCCATTCTCCCAATGCATTCTTCTTTCTCATCCCTTAATATGTTTATTAGATAATCATCTAATCATATTCAAATAACATCTGTGCCCTGTATGTATACTCCTTTTAAATGCCCTAATAATGAGAAAGATTTTAGGAGTTACAAGTATCATTTTTTCACATAGTAATGTAAACAGTTTAACCTTATTGAATCCCTTATGATTTCTCTTTCTTACTTAGTTTTTTATGCTTCTTTTGAGTCTTATGTTTGAAAGTCATATCTATTCAGCTCTGGTCTTTTCATCAGGAATACCTGACAATCCTCTATTTCATTGAATACTATTTTCCCTCTGAAGGATTATACTCAGTTTTGCCAGGTATGTGATCCTTAGTTGTAATACTAGTTCTTTGCTCTCTAGAATGTCATATTCTGAATTCTCTGATCCTTTAGTGTAGAACTTGCTAAACTTTGTGTTATCCTGATTGATTCCACAATATATAAATTTTTTTTCTGGTTGCTTGTAATATTTTGTTCTTGACCTGGATACTTTGAGATATGGCTATGATTTTCCTGGCACTTTTCATTTAGAAATCTCTTTCAGGAGGTGATTGATGGATTCTTTCAATTTTATATTACCCTAAGGTTCTAGAAGATCAAGACAGTTTTCCTTGATAATTTCTTGGAAGATGATATCTGGGCTCTTTTTTTGTTCGTAACTTTCAGTTTTAGTAAATCTCAAATTATTTCTCCTGGATCTATTTTCCAAGTAGTTATTTTTCCAATGAGATTTTTCACACTTTCTTCTATTTTTTCATTCTTCTAACTTTAATTTATCAGGAGTTATTTTCTCCAAAAGTTTTTTGTATCTCTTTTTCCATTTGGTCAATTTTGCTCGCTCTTCCTTTTCCTTCCTTCCTTCCTTCCTTCCTTCCTTCCTTCCTTCCTTCCTTCCTTCCTTCCTTCCTTCCTTCCTTCCTTCCTTCCTTCCTTCCTTCCTTCCTTCCTTCCTTCCTTCCTTCCTTCCTTCCTTCCTTCCTTCCTTCCTTCCTTCCTTCCTTCCTTCCTTCCTTCCTTCCTTCCTTCCTTCCTTCCTTCCTTCCTTCCTTCCTTCCTTCCTTCCTTCCTTCCTTCCTTCCTTCCTTCCTTCCTTCCTTCCTTCCTTCCTTCCTTCCTTCCTTCCTTCCTTCCTTCCTTCCTTCCTTCCTTCCTTCCTTCCTTCCTTCCTTCCTTCCTTCCTTCCTTCCTTCCTTCCTTCCTTCCTTCCTTCCTTCCACAATTGGGGTTAAGTGACTTACCCAGGGTCACACAACTAGGAAGTGTTAAATGTCTGACGTCAGATTTGAATTCAGGTCCACCTGACTTCAGGGCTGGTGCTCTATCCACTATACCACCTAGCTGCCCTAATTTTGCTTTATCAAGGCATTCTTTTCATTGGATTTTTGTTTCTCTTTTACCATTTATATTATTCTGTTTTTTAAGATGCTGGGAATTTTTTATTATTATTTTTTGTGTGTCTCCTTTACCAATCTGTTGACTCCTTTTTTTAATGATTTTTCTTGTATACTCTTTCTCTTCCCAATTTTTCAGCTACCCCTCTCCCCTCTCTCCACTTGATTTTTTTAAATTTTTCATTTTTTTATTATAGCTTTTTATTTACAACATATATGCACGGGTAATTTTACAGCATTTACAATTGCAAAGCCTTTTGTTTCAATTTTTCCCCTCCTTCCCCTCACCCCTTACCTCAGATGGCAGGTTGACCAATACTTGTTAAATATGTTAAAGTATAAGTTAAATACAATATATGTATATATGTCCAAACAGTTATTTTGCTGTACAAAAAGAATCAGACTTTGAAATAGTGTACAATTAGCCTGTGAAGGAAATCGAAAATGCAGGTGGACAAAAATTGGGGATTGGGAATTCTATGTAGTGGTTCATAGTCATCTCCTAGAGTTCTTTCGCTGGGTGTAGCTGGTTTAATTCATTACTGTTCTATTGGAACTGATTTGGTTCATCTCATTGTTGAAGAGGGCCATGTCCATCAGAATTGATCATCATATAGTATTGTGGTTGAAGTATATAATGATCTCCTAGTCCTGCTCATTTCACTCAGCATCAGTTCATGTAAGTTTCTCCAGGCCTTTCTGAAATCATCCTGCTGGTCATTTCTTACAGAACAATAATATCCCATAATATTCATATACCACAATTTATTCAGCCATTTTCCAATTGATGGGCATCCACTCAGTTTCCAGTTTCTGGCCACTACAAAGGAGGCTGCCACAAACATTTTGGTACATACAGGTCCCTTTCCCTTCTTTAGTATTTCCTTGGGATATAAGCCCAGTAGTAATACTGCTGGGTCAAAGGGTATGCACAGTTTGATAACTTTTTGAGCATAGTTCCAAATTGCTCTTCAGAATGGCTGGATGTATTCACAATTCCACCAACAATGTATCAGTGTCCCTGGTTTCCCACATCCCCTCCAACATTGCACATTATCTTTCCCTGTCATTCTAGCCAATCTCACAGGTGTGTACCCACTTGATTTTTAAAATTCTTTTTAAGCCCTTCTATTGGCTTTGGGTAAATTCCCTTTTTTTTTTTTTTTTTTAATTAGACTTTAGATAAAGGAGTATGTTATCTTCTTTGAGTGTGTCTTGATCTTCTGTAGGTTTTCAGTTCTTCCAAGATGGTGTGATATGGGGAAAGTTGTGTTTACTGTTCTCCCGGCCTGTGCTCTGGTTTGAGCATGTCCACAACTATTCTTTTTTGCTTTGGAACTGTGACTACAGTTCTCTACTCCATTGACACTACAATCTCTGGTATACTAATGCTTCTCCTTGCCCTGGGACTGCCACCAAGGATTGAGACTGTGATTTGAATATGGACAAAGTAATGGAGTCCTGCCCTCAATGCCAGCAAAGAGACCCCTATAATCTTCACAACTGTTGTTTGACCTCCTTCCTAATTTTTGGCTGACAGGTCTATATCCACTGAGTTATTTGCTGCCAAAGCCTGCTCCTTATTTGCTAGGGCCTGGTCTATACTGGTGTAACTCTTACCTTTTGGTGAAATAGATCTTTCCTACTTATCTTCTAAGTTGTTTATGTTGGAAAATTGTTTTGCTCCATCCTTCTATTGGTTCTGCTTCTCTAGAATTTGCTTTAAGTCATTATTGAAAGTATTTGGAGAAGTTGGGGGAAGAGCTCAAACTGGTCCCTGCATTTTCTCAGCCATCTTAGCTCAGCCCTGCTTTAAATTTACTATGCCTCTTTTAATGTAACCTAAGAACAGATTAGGTTTTGGAGTTTCCATAGTATATTTTTAATTCATTTTGAGCCTGGTCTAGTGATGCTCTAACACTTTTTCAGACAAACTTCTCTTTAGCCATTTTCCCCATTTAGAACTTCTGAAGTTAATCTTTTTGAACCCAAGATTAACATTTTTCATTTAATCCAATTAAATTTTAATTTAATAGATTTGGCCAGTGTTTCAGTCTGACAAGATCTTTGGAGATTTTCACATTCAACCAGTTCATTGTAGTTTTCTGCCATCTACAAAACTGAGAAGCCTGTAAATCTTTGCCTTTATCCTAGTACTTGAGAGAAGTATTAACTTACACAAGACTAGACACAGATCTTTAGAGCAATTCGTTTGAGACATCCTTCCACTTGATATCAATGTATTAATAACCATTATTTGGGTCTGGATATTTGATTTCTTCTGAATCTGACATCTAATTCACATTTGTCCATCTTACAAATTTAGCATGAGATTATAGATTGTAAAATGCTTTACTAATATCTAAATAAAATATATCTATGGTATTTATATCAGTTTAATAATCAAGGGAGAAAGGGAATAATTTGATCTGGCATGACCTATTCATGATGAGGCCAAGCTCTTGAGTTTTGTTTTTTTTTGTTTTTTTTGTTTTTTTTCTTCTATATATTCTTTATTGTTGTTATTCAGTAATTTTCAATAATATTTGGCTCTTGGTGACTGTATGTGGGGTTTTTTTGGCAAAAATACTGGAATGATTTGTCATTTCCCTCTTCAGGTCATTTTATAGATGAGAAAACTCAAATAAACAGGGTTAAGTGACTTGCCCAGGCTCATACAGCTAGGTAATGTCTGAAGCCAGATTTTGAACTTGGGAAGCTGAATCTTCCTGACTCCAGACCCCACATTCTATCCATAGAGTCATTTTGTTGCTCTTAAAACAGCATCAATCATTACCAAATGTTCTCCAATTCAAGTACTAATCAGGCTTAACTTTATGTCTGACCTTGTCTCATCTTGGAAATTTTTAGGGTGGTATGACCATCGACAATATGTTAATTAATTATCATTAATTATACTTTTAGTCTTTTACAAGGAGTTAAATAAAGTTTGTAGAATTTATTTTCTCTTCTTTCTTGGAAACTCAGGGAAAACAAATTTTTGGTTTTGTTGTTTTTTTTTTGGGGGGGGGGGTTGAATCCCCATAGCACTTCTCCCATTCACCACATTATTTTAAAGATCATTGATAGCAGTTCAGCCATATTAGCCAATTCTTTCACTACGCTAGGATGTAGTTTGTCTAGGTCTGGTGATTTGTACTTAACTAATGGAGCAACTAAGTGGACTCATTTCTTCCCTTGAATATCAGTTTTCTAATAACTGTATATTTTGTCCTTTCTAAACTAGAGACTATTCTCTTTGGAAGAAAAAAGAGAAGCAAAATAAACAGCTTTTTTTCCTTATCAAACATTATCTTCATTGCATCCAATAATTAATCCATTAATAACATCCTCTTGTGCTTCCTCTTTTTCCAATATAACTTTAAAAAAACCATTTTTTGATATCTTTGGCTCTCTTTATAAGACTCAGTCTCTCACATATGCTGGCTGAATGTTCCTCACAAGGTACTTAACTTTTTATTGTCTCAGGCAACTTTTTAATATCATAAATTGGCAATATGCATGATAGTTTCTTTACAAGGAGTTCCCTATGGCAATAAAACCACAAGTCCAGACAAAAATTAAAACTTCCTTTTATCATATGAATGTTTTGAAGATTGACTAGAGCTAAGGACTGATGTTTTCATACTAAATGAGCACTAAATGTACAAAGCATCATGTTATAATATATATATACTTATGGTATATATATATATATATTTTTTTTTTTGCATAAAGTTTGCACATCAAAACAACTAAGTTTCCTAAAACCAATAGTGAAATTGTAACTTTATTACAACTCCTAGCAAATCAGCTTTTTTTTTTTTTTTTGCTGAGGCAATCGGGATTAAGTGACTTGCCCAGGGTTATACAGCTAGGAAGTGTTAAGTGTCTGAGGTCAAATTTGAACTCAGGCCCTTCTAACTTCAGGGCTGATGCTCTATCCACTGCACCACCTAGCTGTCCCACAAAATCGGCTTTTTGATGGAGACTATGACCAAATTCTTCTAAAAAGTATTTCCATATACTAAAGACTCACTGGGACACTGACTGTAATCCATTCCCTGAAACTACTTCATAGATTAGATGGTCTTACAGTCAAGTCCCTTTAATGCTCCAAAAATGAAATACTTTTGGATGACATCCCTGACAGCCTTAAGTTGCTTGTCCTTGTGGTAGGGCCCTCAATTTATGTAATGAATTGGGCTCTAATAAGATTCCAAATGTATTATTCTTATAAATAAATAAGAAGAGTATTCTAGGTCATATCTAGAGGATTAATGATAGCTAACTTTTGAATTTTTCCTCTCACTTTAAAGCATTTTCAACTTTTGTTTTAGTGTCATCACATATTTCTGTGAGATAGATATAATCAATATTAGGGGATAGGGACGAGCTCTATGATTCCATAAATATAAGAACTTCCTGGTAAAGAAACTCTCTTTTCCAGTGCAGCGTTGGTGCCTTCTCTGAAATGTAGAGTTTGCCGGGATTTTGTGAAATACTGAGAAATTAATCACCTTGATCTGGGTAAACAAGCCTGCATATGGCAGAGGAACCTAAGTTTTCCTGGGCCCAGAGCAATTCTTTCTCCACTATACCATCTGCTTTTCAGAATAGATTTGATTATCTCACTATATAGTGAACTGCTCACCTCAATTTTCTTTCCACTGATTTGTAACTGGAAGTCTAAAATGTCTTTTTCTTTAAAAATTTCAAACCAATCATTTTGTTCTCCACAAGTAGCCTGAACTGTGTTTCCAAATCATATGAAAAGTGCTCCAAACTATATGAAAATATATTCAAAAAGTATATTACACTCGAGAAAGTTCAAAAGTTCAAAAGATCTGAGTTTTAAATCTTCATCTAATGCCACCTCTTGCATGAATTTAGAAAGACAAGTCACTTAACATTCCTGGGCCTCTGTTTGTCATTTATAAAAAGAAAGCATTGGGTTAGATGGCCTCTAAAATTTTCTCTTCTCTAAATCTCTAATCCTATTAAAAAAGATGGGAACAATCAATATAACTTGTAAGATAAATTTAACAAATGCAGTTTGGGACCTTGATTTCCCTTTCTCATGAAAGAGGATGATTATTGTTGCAAGAGAGATATAATTTCTATATACCTAGCTTCCTAATCCTTATGGAAAACATATGTATCTTTTAAATTACAGTCACATAAAGTTGAAGAGTGATATTTATTCCCATCATTGATCCAGGGAAAGAATATTAAAGTTGTGATTCATCTGTAGTCTCAGAAAATTTTAAAGGAATGTGAATAGATGTAAGATGGCATAGTAAGCCATGATATCCTGATAATAATGCTACTTTCCAGAATTTTTTTTTTTGTAACATTAAACAGTTCATGAATTCCTACATATTTGCTTGATAAATATTGGAATTTTTGCAATTTTTTCTTTAGAAAAGCTCTCCTCCCCTCTGTTTTTTTTAAACATATTAATTTAGTTGTGTTTTTGCATTCTTTTAAATGATTCTTCTCAGTTCCGTTAAGAATTCTTTTCCTCCTATGTGACTGTTTTTGGTGCAAATCTGAAGGAGACTATGTGGTTTGTTGTAATTACATAATATGCTGTTGTATTCCTATTGTTACCTCGGCAGATTGTGGCTTTATTGCATAAAATTGCATAATACAGGATTTAATTAGTTGTGTTGTGATTTATGTTTCAATCAAGATTAAGGCAGGCGCCACATAGGAATAAGTCATATTTTGCTTCTACACATGTGGGTGTTGTATACTTTCAACAGTTCCCATATTTATTATTATAGTTCATATATTTTGAGCTAGAAATAATTATAAAAACCATCCAGTCCTCTCTTACAGATGAGAAAACCAAGGCCCACGGAACTTAACCAATTTCCTCAAGGTCACATAATAAGTGGCAGAGCTGAGATCTGAACTTTGTTTATCTCTCCCCAAAGCCAGTTCTCTTTCAACTACTCCATGTTGCTGCCCACAGCTGTATAAGTATGACTAATTTCTTTAAACTTCCATTCAGAGGATACTTTGGTTTCTCTTCCTGCTGGAAGTTAATTATGAATGTTTTCATAATGTAAATTTACCTGGTAGCCTGTCTTATATAAAAACTAAAAAGTGCCAAGTTCTGTAGCAATCATTCTGACCAAGGACCTTTAATGCAATATTCTGTGTTTCACATAATTTTGCAAATTATCAGTCTCTGTTTATATTGTTAAATTTGAGAAAATCTAGTGAATATAGTTTTGGCAAGTACTTTTTTTTCCAAACTTAAAGATTTTTTCATCTATCAGTGTTGGCTTTAGATCATATTCCACATTATTGGATTTTTATTATTACTGTCAACAAATAACACTAAGGTTGTAAAAGTAGAATGAATTACACATCACAAAGACCTAAAAATTAATTTTGGCATAAATATTTTTGTGTTAATAGTTGCTTTAATCATATTTTCAAGATGTTAATCATATCTGACTGTCTTGCTCAGATTCCAGATTCCATCATTTCCCGTGGTGTTCAGGTGCTCCCACGAGATACCGCCTCCCTCAGCACTACCCCTTCAGAATCTCCTCGTGCCCAGGCCACATCTCGCCTCTCCACAGCTTCCTGTCCAACACCAAAAGTAAGCACAATGCCTTTGCATCTGGCACATCTCCAACATGAAATTGTATAATGACTCATACTTACTTCAACTGACCAAAGTTGGCTGACATGTATGAGAAATGAAAACTGAATTCTAAGTCTTGTTCCACAAATTATAGTTTTGAAAAAGTAATAAGAAAACAGAAACATCATGGGAAAATCTGTATTTCTGTGTCGCTACTAGGAGCATCACTTCTATGGTTCCTAGCATTTAGTCATGATATATGAACATCACTTGACATAATATGCTGTTACTAATACAGATGTGAAATTGTTTTCATATTGAGGAAGATATTCTTAGACAGCAGATAATGACTATATATACATTCATAAAGCAAGTCTATTCACATTTCTAGTCTAGGCTGGGGTAGCTCTCTCATTTAGTATCATTCCATTTTCTTTCAAAAATATTCAAGTTGGAATGTTGCTGCCTGATATTTGGAAACAACTCTAAATTGACTAGAAAGAAAGTTTTAATGCCAACCTTTGGGGTGGGATGATTATTATTCAACATTTGTATTATAATCAATCCTGAAATCATAAGACAATAGATTGAACTCTGTTAATAGGCCTATTTATATTTTAACAAATGTGGTGAATAGACTACCTAGCATAATAATGTCCATACAAGCTTTCTCCTGAAAATTTCTTCCCTAGCATCAGTGTATGCTTTAAAGATCTGCATCATCATAAAACTTTTATTATTAAATGTACCTGATATGAACATGTTAAATAGACTGGTAGCAAATAACTAAAAGTATCATTCTTTTTTATTTAATTGATTGTGATGGTTATAGATTAGTTGGTTCACTAAAATGATTGCAAGAGTCTGACAGTCCATTTTTCATACTGTGACTTTTTTTTTTCTGTCAGCAAATTGAATGAACTTCAGGGATCTATTCAGCTGTCTTTCCCAACTCCAATATTTTTGTCAGCATTAAGAATGTCAATTCTGGATTTGACTAAACTAGATCAGAAATGTATGTGAACATTTTAAGCTAGTTTTATGTCCCACAGTACAATTTTCCTAGCAGTGTTTTCTTCAATTATAATGAATGTTACACGCCTAGTTCTAAAATTAGTTGAGATTAACTGACCCTTTAGAAAATTGAGGTCTCAGAATTTCAATGAGAAGGCTGAATAGTGAATAAAAATAGTAGATGCATCTTGGGTGTGATGTTAAATGTGTTTGTGCTATTCAGATCAGCATCGATCAGCATCAGTCAGCAACCAATCAACAAATATTTATTTGGATGATAATTTAATGCAGTTTGAACTGATTGAAAGCGTCTATCTTTAAAAATGTGATTTAATGAAAATTCTTATTTCATATTAATTAAATGTTTCAAAATAGAGCCATAACTGTCATAGAGCAACCAGGGCTTTGTCCCAGAGCAGCAAATTTGCTACCTTGGGCATACTTTATTCTCTCAGGAAGTAACCCATCCACCCCTGTCTTACATGTCATGGTAGTCTTTTAGGGGCAGCTTATTCCCCACTACAGATAAACCTCAAGGAAGCCGCTTGTCCCAGACAAAATGTTATTTACAACTCTGTTTCAAAATAAAAGTTTCCATAGCCCACTGGGATTGCATTCCAAATGTGTAAACTGAATTTGGGGAACAAAACATAAGGGCAGATTCACTTTAGAATGTTGATGTTTCAATTGTTTCACAGATGCTAAAATGCTCCATGAGAAGTTTTTAAATTTTTAAGCAATATATGGTATAGTTAAAACAACCTCTATACAGGTATAAGTGATACCAATATCTTTATGAAACAAAAAGTGTTATGTATAAAAAGTAAAACTTTTTCTATGAATAAACGTGTAACATAAATGCTACTCCATAAGGAATCTAGGACTATTGCTCTTATTGGAAAGATAATTGAAATGCTGGTGGAATTAGAAGAAATATGGAAAGATTGAAGAAACAAAGTCTTAATGGCTCAAATAATCAATAAGTTTCCCAGAAGGCAAGATACTATTATATTTCTTTTCTTATTCTATAGTTTTCTTCCCTTTTTTTTTTTTTTTTTGGTAGTTCAGATATAGGTTCATTCAAAAGAATGCATATATACATATATTATATGTATATCTATGAGCTTCTCTGAGATTTTTTTCCAAAAGCATTCTTATCCATTGATTATGGTAATATCTTCATGTTTCTGATGTAGCTTTTGTTATTTTAAGTGACAAGTATTTAGCATTTAAGAAATTTTCTCATCTTAATTCATAATTTTAAGTTAGAAACATAGAATATTATATATACTATGTATAGTTGTTCCAGGATATTGTTAGAAATAAATGAAAATTATTATTGTAGAATTTTCTTCCTATGTTTGATCAGTTCTCAATTTTCACCATCTTTGACCATCATCAGAGAATTAAGTTTTATGTATAGGACATAAAACATATTATACATGAGCTCTTCCTCAAGCTCAAGAATGAACATAACACATTGGTGAAATACCCTTTTGCTTTTAAACAGCAGAAAATACAATAGGGGGAAAAAAACATAAAAATCCACTGAGTTATATCTAAGAAAACTATATTATATATACTAGGCCATATCTTATGTTTTTTTTTTTTTTTTTTTTTAGGTACCTAAGATTCTTGGACATTATCTTGTTCAAAAAATTATTTGAGTAGTAATTTTTCTATTTCTTGTGATATTCTTGTTACTGAACTTCTGAAGCAGTGTCATCTCTGGTTTCATTAGATGCAACTGTCAATTTAAATATTCTCTTGCATGTGACAGTTTAGTCAAACAGTTCAACAAGCATTTATTAATGAGCTTCAACACTAGGCTCTGTTATTGGTTTGCCTGGTGATTTTTATGCAAGTTACTATCTGGTACTTTAGAGTCCTTGTTTAGAAAACAGATTGCTTTTATAGAGGTATTGTGGGGGGAAAAAACAACTAATTTAAATATTTATTTTAGAAGGAATATCACAATGTTTTTGTGCCTTTAATTCACATTTTTAATATGAAATCAAATATGATCTCTTAAAGGAATGTCTATAAAAGATTTTTCTGTGAGCCCTCAAAGAAAATTTCAGAAAATATTCTTTAATTCTTTCAAAAGAGAATTTTATCTTTAGCAAGAGTTCTTGCTAGAAGGAGTTCTTTCTTTCATGGAAGGAGTTCTTTCTTACATTACTGCTTGGATTGTATTTATACCTGTGTTATGTGAGCTGTCATCTAAGCTCCTTATTATAAAGGCATTAAAATTATATTCAGTCTTTTTTATTTAATGACAAGTTAAACATTTATTTTTGAATGGATGTGTTCTATATATACTGAGAATATGGAGAAATAAATGTTATGTGCTTATTTTTCTGTGTTTAATTTTTCTTCAGTTCCAAACTGGACTCCTAAATAGGAAGTTTATTTTATGTAGACAGAATAAGAAATAGAAAGTGCATATCAAAAAGCACCAACCGGGAAAAAGTTAAGATGGTTCTTACACAAGATTTTACCTACTCATGATTTATTGACTCTAGATTTAAGATCCTTTCTCTACCATAGGTGATAAGATTGTTGCATTTTCTCACTCAATGGTTATATTAAATATAGCACATTTTTCTTTCCCTTAATATACTATTAAGTCCATTAGCACATGGGATTTCTATCCATCAATCTATTTATTCTCCAAAAGTCATCCTTTAAAACAATATTTTGCTATCAGAAGAGCCAGTTCAGAAATCATAAAAATTAGGTACCACAGTGAAGAAAAAGTCCACAATAATAAGGTATTCCAAAAGAAGACCTCACAAGGCTTGCTTTAATTTGTGAAATCCATAAGCATATTGTTCACATTCAAATTTAAATCTTTCCTAAAGAGTATTTTTCATAGGAAAAGTCAAAAAACTCTTTATTTTCAAATAAAAATTTTTGAACCCTTTAAGTCAGACTTGGCTAGGCAATTAGTGCTAATATAACTAATTCTCTGTAAGGTATTCTTGCCACTTAACAACTGTGCCTAAAAATTACCTTAAAAGGAGTTATCTTTTAGTAATCATTGTTAGCGAATATCATTATTAACACATTTCATTGACAGTGATCCTTAAAGTTCTTTGTCTATCACCTGTTGAGTAAAAAATTAAAGTCTTAGAATATTATCCAGAAACCATCAATATCAGTTAACTAGAAGCATTAAATAATTTGGTATATTCAGGTACTATCTGTCATTAAGCAAAAACTACACGTCAGAAATGGCTCTGAAAGAAACTATTATCAGCCTCTCCTAAATGAAATAAAGCAGCCTGAGATAGCCCAATTATTTAATCACTTCTTTTATTCATGTATTCAAAAGAAATTGTGAATGAGTAGAATTTAAATTTGATATAGTAATCAGTTTATAACAGTCATAGCAGTTATATTTATGTAGAATGGTTAATTTTTAACTCAACATTCAATCACCCATAATAATTTTGAATTTACTTTTATTTCTATTCTATTTTTAGGTTTGTTTCTTTAATTATATTTAAGCAGGGATCTGTGGAAAACACTTTTAAGATAAAATACAGTTCAGCATGAAAAAGAATAGTTATTTTTCCTTATAGAAACATCCCATTTTATTTTGGAATTTTTGTCAATTCATTTGAATAGCCTCTAATCCAGAAAATAGCAGTAAAGTAGTCATTTATCAAATGAAAACATAGAAAACTAAACTAAGAATTATCTTGGATATTATATAGCCCAGTCACCTCATATTATAGATGTCAGGTTAAAATACAAAAGTTCACACAGGTAGAAATTATCAGAGATAGGTTTTGAACCTAGGTCCTTTGACTATGAGTCAGAGATCTACTGTGCCACACTTCAGCACAAAGTAGGGCTACAAGCAGGGATAATATAAAATAAAAGAAATGTTTCAATTTTCATGCTTACTGGTACATTGATGAATTAGAATTTATCTTCTTTTAGAATCAACAAGAAATAAATAAGCAAATACTGAAGAGCAAATTATGCAAATAAGTAAAATTTTCAGTACTAAAGGCAAAGCTACATTCCTGCTGACATTCTACATGAAGTATCAAAAATCTCTATGTGTAGGTTTGCAAAAGTTTTCAGTAGTATATGTATACAAAGAACTATTTGCTATGCAAAACTTTTAAATACCTATAAATTTCTTATATTATATCATGGAAGCTCATAACATTCATCTAAATATTCTTCTGAGGCCTAGAAGTTATTTTCATTAGCTCCTTTCTACTCCACAAAAAAAGTTAACTCATTGAGCTGTGTTATTATATATGTTGATCTTCATTTGCTTCCTCTAGTCACTAATGAAAAAAATATAGACTTTAGCATATTAAAGGATACTGAGATGTCATTGGGAAGGAGCCAAAGTGGAAAGATTATAGACCCTCAATCTGTAAATTCATTAGGATCACTGAAAAAGATAGTTCTTAAAAATTATGGTCCTAGGTCTCTATTCAGTTTCATTTGGGAAAAGTTATTTATACTAAACAATTACCAAGGCCAATTTTTCTTACATCCAATCTACTATGTGCAGAACTCAATGTTAGACATTGGAAATCTGAAACATTACATTCATTACCTTTAAGAACCATGCATTTACTCAAAAATACAACATGTGAATGCTTACTTATGTGAGAAGGGAGAAAGCTCTGACAACTGGGGGAATCAGGAAGGATTTTTTAATATATATTTACATATATTTTTTTATATTGATATATGAGCTGAACCTTGAATCTACAAAAGCATTGAGGCAAAAGATGGAATGCCAGTTTTGGGGAATAGGTATTACACTGATTTGTCAGCTTGAGTAAGAAAATAGTATATAATAGACTACAACTGGATTATGAAAGGCTTTAAGTATGACCTTGAGGAGTTTATCATATATAAAAATGTCATATATCCTATAAGCAATAGGGAGCCACTAAGAGTTGTTGGCTAGAGGAATTATATTATTGGATGTATAAAAAGTTTATAAATTTTATAAAATTTACTTATAAAGTTTATTATAAAATTATTTTGGTGGCTATAGCGAAAATTAATGGAAGAGGGAAGAAAATGGAAACTGGAAGTCTAATAAGAAAGTTTTTGGAATAGTCTATGGATGAAGTGATTAGGCTCTAAACCAAGATGGTGGACGTATGTCAGGAAACAAAGGAAATTTATGAGAAAGATGCTACAGAAGTAGAATCAACAAGATTTAGTTACCAATTGGATATTTGGGAAAGGAAAAAGGCAAGGATGAAGCCAAGGTTGTAAAATCTAGGTTTCTGGAAGGATGGTAGAGACCACAACAAAAATAAGGACATATGGAGGAGAGGTAGTTTTAAAGATAAAGGAATGCTTTCTTTTTTGGATATATTGAATTTTAATGACTGCACGACATCAAAATGTAGCTTGCAACATGGGACTGAAATTTAGGAGTGAGAGTACTGTTGTATGTATAGATCTAGAAGCTGTCCGAATGAAGAAGGAAATCATGAGATTTTCATGAGAGACAAGGCAGAATGAGAGAAAGGTGGGCCCAGGTGAAATCCTTGGGGAACAACCTTAGCTATGAAGACACCAATGACAGTCCAACCAAGAAAATTGAGAAAGAATAGGAGGAAGAAAGAGCAATAGCACAGAAACTGAGAAAAAGAAAGGGTCCAATGCTGCAGAGAAGTCAAGAAAAAAACAAATTAAGGAGAGGCCGTTGCTATTCATTGGTAACCTTGGGAAGAGTAGTGGTTAAGTCAGAAGTCAAATTATGAAAAGGATTAAAAAATGAATAGATGGAGAGAAAATGGGGAAAAGACTATTAGTTGTAGATATATGTTTTTTCCCCTACATATGACTTTGAAAGAGAAAAGAGATATAAGAAGATATATTGAAAGTATAATAATGTTAAGTGAAGATCTTTTAAGAATAGAGGAAGATATGGGTATGTTTCTAGGCAGCAGGGAAAGGGACAAGAGATAGGAAATTAAAGCTGTGAAAGAGAATAGAAATAATCAAGGCAACATGCACTCAGAAGACTCTGGAAGGAGTCAGATAAAGGGCACAATTAAAGAAATTGACCTTGATAATATGAGCAATTTCATCAGAATCTACAGTAAAGAAAATAGTGGAAGATTGTGTTGAGTTTTGGGGAATTGGATAAAGGAAAAATAGAAATTCACAAGAAGTGACTTCTGTTTTATTAGTAAAGTATTAAGTGAGGTTCTCCGCTGGAAGTATGCAAATTCCATGGAGAAGAAGGAATAGTATCAGAGGTATAAGGAAAGAAGTTCAGCAACAGCTACTATGGGGAATATAATAGAGTCAGTTACTAAAGAATAAAAGGATTATACCAGAGCAGTGAAGACCCAGTTAAGATTAAATAACAAATTTATAGTGAACCTTACCTGCATGGTTGTGTGATTTTCTTTAGTTTGCAGATGTAGCAGATAACTTGGGATTTGTGTTTGGCAATGCACGGACAGTGATAAAACAAGAGAGAAAGAATTCAAAAGTACAGGACAGTCTATAGTTGAACTATTTTACTAGAGATTCAAGATTTCAAAGGGAAGAAAGTGAGATGAGAACAGCAGTGATGTATTAGGAAATGACTAAGTGATGGAGTGAATAGAGGAAGAGATAAGGACAAAAAATAAATATAAAAAGAATACAGCTCAGAGAAAGATAGAATAATAAGAGTCTATGTCAGAAGAATTCCAGAGTTCTGTATTATGGAAATTAATGGATGATGGTGAAATGAAGAGTATGGCCATCCCTTTGTGTATCTTCCTTCTTTTAGTGACACTGTTCTAGACCAAAAAAAATCTCCTAATTCATTACCCTATTCTAATCTCTTTTCTCTCCATCCTTCGCACTATCACCAAAATGATTTGGTGATTATATACAAATTAGGCAGCAGTAGACATAGAGGATCTGAAAACAGATTTAAATGTTCTTATTCTAACTTTACAAAAGATTGTCAAATCAAATGACATTTCTGAGCCTTAGTTTCTCCATTTAGAGAGGCTGTGATATGGTAGAAAAAATGCTAGATATGGTGTCTAAAGTTTAGGATCAAATCCTTTGAAATTCTAGAAGCTAGGTGGCACAGTAGATGGACAACTGGACCTAGAGTCAGGAAGACCTGAGTTCAAATTTGGCCTCAGGTACTTCCTAATTGTGTGACAGCAGCCAGTTCATCCAACCTCTGTTTGCCTCAGTTTCCTCATCTTCAAATTGGAAATAATAATAGCACCAACTCCCCAAGATTGTTATGAAGATAAAATGAGAATAATATTTATAAAACCTATCACAAACCTTAAAGTGTTATATATCTACTAAATATTATTATTATTATTGCTGCTGCTGCTGCTGCTGCTGCTACTACTACTACTACTACTACTACTACTACTACTACTACTACTACTACTACTATTACTACTACTATTATTACTACTTCTAAGAGTTGTTTGACTGGAGACATGACATGTCCCTTAACCTATCTAAGCTTTGTTTTCCTCTCCTGAAAAATATGAAACTACTACCTCATAAGACTTTTGTGAAGCTTATAAGGAGGGATAACTTATATGTCATGTCTGTAAAATGGAGACAATAATAATGGTAGTTCCTACTTCATTGTACATTTTTGATAATCAAAGGAGATGTTCTATAAAAGATTTTGTAAATCTTAAAATACTAGATAAATATCAGCTATCATTATTATTCTCTCTAAAAAGGGATAATACTTGCCACATAAATCAATCTCATAAGAATATTGCAATAAATGAGATGTTATAATAAAACTTAACTATTTCAATTTGGTATGAAAAAAAGCTCATTTTAGCTAATGAATTATAAAATATTTTAAAAGAAATTCTATTTTTATTACTTATAAGCATATATTCAAACTAATTGGTGTAATGTTCTGTTTCTCTAAATTGTAATCATTCTCTGTGAGCAGGTTTCTTTGGGGAGCTTCTGGAGGCAGCCTTAGTAAGTTTCAGTTCAGTTCAATAATCCCAAAATGCAGCCAGGAGTTAAAGTCCAGATCCTTATTGTGTCCTGAATCTTTTCCTGGAGCATGGTTAGCTTCAGTAGAGGCCTATCTCTCTTTTTGGCTCCCCAGAGCTCTTATCTGAATGTCTCCAGCCAGCACAAACGTCGAAGTAGGATCTTGACTCCTCCTCCCAGAGAGTAGGATTATGGGTTTCCAGAAAGTCAATCCTAGTTGTGAATCTCCCAAAGTCTTCTTTGGCCCTGAATCTCTCCCCTGAAGTTCTCCCGGAAGTCCTCTCCTTGATTGAATCCTGACTCTGAATCTTCATCCAGTGAGCTTGTCCTTTTATATGCTCTCTAAAAGTGTGAAGTCTAATGTGTGAACCAATGAGTAAACTCCTTTAAAGGTGTAAAGTCCTTTAAAGGTGCGAACCAAGTACACAATCATGTCTCAAGCTCAGGCCCACATCATCTCCCTGCAAGGCCAGATCAATCACTCTGAATCAGACAACTATTGTCTCTATTCATTCCAGCACCTTGTAAGAATCCTAAGAAATTAGCCAGCACTATTTTTAAATAGAAATTCTGCTTAGCCTGCTTGAATGAATATATAAAATTCTAGAGCTCTATTCTGTGTTTTTGCCTTTAGAACCTTGTTCCTCCCTCATGCATTTTCAGCCTGTTTTGTATCACTACTACTTCCTCTTAAAAAAAACCATGTAGTGTTGTTCTAAAATCCCCAAGAAGAAATTACCTTTGATCCTTATAAATCTGCTCTTCTATTTCCATTTTCCTGCCAAATTCTAAAGTAAAAGTAGTCTATACTTTCTTATTTTTGTTCATATAGCCCCATGTAATCTTGATTCTTTTCCAACTGCTTTATGAAACTCTCTCTGAAAGGATACTAATAATATTATAATTAAATATTATTTTTCTCCTTTTTCCTCCATTTCTCCATAGTCTAACACTGACTTTACTGGTTCTCCTACCACCTACTTTAAAAACCTAACTTTCTTCTTGGCCTCCTTCATTGGTTTCAAATCCTCTCACCCCCTAAATGTAAGATGTTCTGGAGGGCTCTATACTTGATCCATTTTATATGATATCTTTTTTTTCACTTTTGATTTGGTGATCTCATCTATATCCCTTGCAGAGAGAAATTCCTTGTATAGAATTCAATTCATTTTCTGATCCATAAATTTATTCACCTAATCTAATCTTTTACCCAATTAACTGATTGATTCTGAAACATTATCCTAGGTAAGAGAGATAAGTAAGCTGAAATGTTATAACTTACATTTTTATAAAATTTTAGTGCCAAATACAAAGCATCCCTTTAATTTATAATTCAGAGTCTTGAATTTCATGAAAGCTTTTTTTCCCTTTTCATTGAACTATTAATTCTATTTCATTGATCACCCCACACTCCAATATATACATATTCAGAAAACTGATTTCTTTTTCTAAATTGGCAACTTGCTAGAGATTTTTAAAATACTTTACAATCCAAATTGACCCCAATATATTAGTAAACATATATTCAAGATCAGGTCCATAAATGCATATGTCTGACCAACATACGTTAATTTTAAAGAACAAAAACCCTTCCAAATCATTCTTCTATCTATGTATATATCTGTATGTATATGACTATAGCATCAAGTCTATAAAACATTGTACACCCTAAAAATGAGATTTAACAAAACATACCAAATTCTCCCACTTTCCCCTCTTTTCAGTGTTTTCACTCCCTCCTAAAAAAAAAAGAATTTCTATGTGTCTGTCTCTGTCTCTGTCTCTCTCTCTCTCCTCTCCTCTCTCTCTCTCTCTCTCTCTCTCTCTCTCTCTCTCTCTCTCTCTCTCTCTCTCTCTCTCTCTCTCTCTTTCTCTCTCTCTCTTTCTCTCTCTCTCTTTTTTTCCTGACGCTGGGGTTAAGTGACTTTCCCAGAGTCACATAGCTAGGAAGTGTTAAGTGTCTGAGACCAGATTTGAACTCAGGTCCTCCTGAATTCAAGGCTGGTGCTCTATCCACTGTGCCACCTAGCTGCCCCAATCTCTCTTTTTTAACACTAGTACAGCACAATACTATTAGGTTGACTTTCTCCCTGAGTTCATCCCACCCTGGGTGCCTCTTCTTTCAGATCCACTTAATACCAGAGTACTTAATTCCCACTGTTCCTCTCCTTCCACCCAAGTATTCATACTTGCATGTGTGTACCAGCACTATAGCCAAGTGTGTAAAAAGGTTGAAATTACTCATAAATATTCTTCCAATCTGAAATAGGAATCTGTCAGGGTTCTCTCCTGTTTACTCTGAAGAATGCACAGAGTCAGGAAAAAACTACCTCAGCTATTTAGTCACCTCAGGTCCAATTATTTCCAACTCTCTTGTATACTGTGAACTGTGATAGCTATGAGGTACTCTATAATGAACAACCTGAGCAACACAAAATTGTTACCTTTGCCTAACCCCAAAGGGATATTTGTATGCCAGAAAAAAAACTAGAACTTTCTAACAAATTAAGTTGGTGATGCATCTTCCTCATGGTTGTCCTGTGAAGAAACTCTAGAAAGAAGAGCAAATGGGACTATGGCTTATTCTGACCACACAGATGATAAAGACAGACTGCTTTTTTTTCACTGAGACCATATATCATTATCATATATCATTATCCATATATCATATATGGAGAATTCTCCATAGCATGATCTTGTTCTCAATAAACATCTACTTGCTAAGCCTTACCAAAAAGAACAATATTTTTTTCATTCAGGCATTTTTCCTAAGGAAACCTACAAGATGAATAATATTCAATGATTTTATACACTGAGAAATCTTATAGGCATAAACTTTTCAATGTTCTTGTTCACTGCTTCAATTGATAGCCAGGACTGCCACATATTATCATCTTTCCTTCAGGAAGAGTAGTTTCAAATTCTAAAACAATGACAGTCATCCTGAAGAGAATTTTCTTATGGATTTGTGTTGAAATCGGCTTGGCTCACAACTTAGATAAGTCGTGATTTGTTATTGTTGTTGTTGTTTTTATAGTGAATATCAGCATATAAATTAGAAACAAGCAATGAGTAGAAAATAATGACCACAGCATGAAGTCTTTATTCCCTCTAGACCTTATCAAAATAAACCTCAGGAAAAAAATCAGGCCAATTCATTGAAGGGTGGAGATTCTGCCTTTCCTTAGGTTTATTAAGCTTGACTTTTTTTTTTTTTAAGTGCCATCTATATAACATATAGTTTCTTGTAACATAATTGTTAGGATAAAGCTATTTAGTTGTAGAATTTTTGTGTGTAAACCAAATAGCAAGCAATTTTTGTTCCCCCTTAGGTAGAAAATTTAAGTTCTAGTAGTGTCTGCATCATAAAGTCAGCAGTCTGCATCATAAAGAGTTACATCTTTTTAAATATTTTGCATGCAGAATATACATGTTAATTACCCAGTATCTAATATATTATTCTAGATAAATTTAGCATTGAACCCCTAATAGGGAGTTATTTTACTATTGACTTTTGAATAATAATAATAGAACCATTCTAGAAGGAAGGAAGGAAGGAAGGAAAGAAGGAAGGAAGGAAGGAAGGAAGGAAGGAAGGAAGGAAGGAAGGATGGAAGAAAAAATATTTTTTCTGTATGTCCTAGGCAACTGGAGCACTACAAATCTTTCATCAGGATGGCATTAATATTTGAGTTTTTCTTTTAATACTGATGGCTACCTCTAGATAATAACATGATTTTACAAATTGATTAGTGAGATTTAGAGAACCATCTATAGCCATGGATGAATTTGTTTTTTTTAGAAACAGAAAATATGACTTTGTCTATATTCTCCGTATTTTCTTGCAAATCTAACTGACTCTAACCCTGAAGTATTTCTTTTAGTCTTCCTATTCTCTCTATCCAAAATGTGTGCTACCATAGATCTGGCCCTTATTGTCTTTCACCTAAACTGCTATAATAGCTTCTTTAAGAAGAGAATTATTGTCTTCTATACAGTAGAATATCAATACATTAAATGACTGAAGAGTGTACTTTGTGCACACTATATGCTTCAAGTACCATAAATAATAACCAAAATATGGGGCAGCTAGGTGGCATAGTGGATAGAGCACCAGCCCTGAAGTCAGGAGGATCTGAGTTCAAATGTGGTCTCAGACACTTAACACTTCCTAGTTGTGACCTTGGGCAAATTACTTAACCCCAATTGCCTTAGCAAAAAAGAAAAAAAAAAGATAATAATAGTAACCAGAACCTAAGGAAACTTATAAGATGAATAATATTCAGTGACTTTGTGCACTGAGAAATCTTATAGGCATAAACCTTTCAATGTTCTTGTTTACTGCTTCAATTGATAGCCAGGACTGCCACATATTATCATCTTTCCTTCAGGAAGAGTATCGTTTGCTTAAGGTATTATAAATTGAAAGGTTGACATTATAACAACATTTCTGGACCTTTAAAATGTATAGAAACCTGTGAGCAAAATTTTTTTGAAGATTAACTCATAGAAAATCAAGGTTTAATTGCTTAAGTGATCGTCTTAAATATACATTCCAAAATAAGGTCATATTAATTTTTACCTTCTTGCTTATTATATAACTTTAAAAAAATCTTTTTGTGCTCCTTGGTTGTGGAACTAGGGACTGATTATGATCTAATTTATATAACACACACTTTACTTTCATGTGGAAATATATTAATTCACTCTATTAACTGAACAAAAGACAACTTTGAGATCAGAAATTATTCAGTGATCAATGAGAATCTTGCTAAATATTAGGTATAAAAAGATGAAAATGAAGTAGTTTCTGCCCTCAAGGAACTTGCATTCTATTAAAAGACAAGAATTGAGTTCAAGTTCTATCTCTGATACATACTCTTTGTATGACTTTTGGAAAGTCACTGAGACTTTCAGTGTCCCAGTCAACTATTTAAGACAGTAAATTATAGACAAGTTGCTGAGCTACATTGGTAAAAAGGAATTTCTATACTAGAAGATTGTTACTACTGATGAAATTATAGATCTACATCAAAAAACAATGATCAGACATTTTCTAATTTTCTCATTCCTTTAATTTCCTTTTGGAAAATCAACCCATAGATACATTTTTTGTCGGCTATTTGTGTTTATTCTGATTGATTAGCAAAGATAAAATTTAAGATATTTCCATCCAAAAGTTTTGTTATGTTTTATGGTTATTCTTTTGTATCCTATATATTCTACTCATCAATTATGGATTTGTGGTTAGGAATGGTTTGGACAAGTTGCTTAACTATTTGGTATATGAGATTTTACTTTCATCTATGCTTTTTTGTCATCTGCCTTTACAGATATTAATTACAGAAACCACAAACCTAATTCATAATAATATCTACATTTCCCTTAGGAAGTCAGTGAATATTTACAGCTTTTATGTTCATCATAGAAACTAAGCATAACTTAAATTTTGAAATGCCTAGTTTGTATTCTGAAACCTGTCTTTACAAATGGAATTTGGTATGTGGAAAATCAACCTTTTTGATACACAAAGTCAAAAATTATTATTGGTCAAATTAATAGTTTCTGATCCTAAAACAATCTCAAATGTAAACAGTTCTTTTTCCTTTAGTTTGAAGAACATTTTTTTTCTTTTTCTTTTTTTTTTTTTTTTTTTTAATTCATTTTTCCAAATTATCCCCTCCCTCCCTCCACTCCCTCCCCCCGATGGCAGGTAATCCCATACATTTTACATGTGTTACAATATAACCTAGATACAATATATGTGTGTAAATACCATTTTCTTGTTGCACATTAATTATTAGCTTCCGAAGGTATAAGTAACCGGGGTAGATAGACAGTAGTGCTAACAATTTATATTCGCTTCCCAGTGTTCCTTCTCTGGGTATAGTTATTTCTGTCCATCATTGATCAACTGGAAATGAGTTGGATCTTCTTTATGTTGAAGATTTCCACTTCCATCAGAATACATCTTGAGGAACATTTTTTAAAATCTACTTTCTTTCTTATTAAAAAGATCATTTTACTTTTTACATATTGCTTTCCCACGTATTGGATCTGTTAGAATGGGAAAGAGGCTCCTGCTTAATATCATTGACTTTCTTCAATCTACTTTTATAACATCTATAACTAGTTCATTGATTCCCAACCACTTATATGTGTGACAGAAATGGATCAATTTCAACTCTATTTTGAGGTTATCTTCATATAATTTAGGAGGAAATTGCATTTGACATTATCCTCTATTGATCATGCCTGATAGTTTCTAAAAATAGTCATGTATCCAAAGTCATATGAAGCTTCAATTATTACAAAATAATTTCTCTTAAAAGTAAATCAGACTTTATCATCTCATTAGCTCTCCTTTCTTAATTATGTTTTCTACTGCACATAGAAAATTTGTCCTTATTATTTTACATTTCATGCCTGCAGGTAGATTATCCATCAAAAATGCTGTCTTCATTTAAAGACGTTTTCATTTAGGTCATGTCAGTTTCTGCTAAATAAAGTATTGATTCTTTTTGCTATCCACTGAAATGCTCTGTCAGTCTTAGGAATATAGGGAAGTAACCTACTATAGAACTACAAGGAATAGTATAATTTAGAATGAAAGTTGTTGGTAAAAAAAAAAAAAAAAAAAAAAAAAAAAAGCTGTATTACCTACATTGCATATTATGTTATGTATATTACATGTTAAGTACTATATTACATATATATATATATATATACATATATATATATATATATATATCTCCTATATTCTATCCTCCATACCCCCCCTAGTTGCTTTACAAATGGAATTTGGTATGTGGAAAATCAACCTTTTTGATACACAAAGTCAAAAATTATTATTGGTCAAATTAATAGTTTCTGATCCTAAAACAATCTCAAATGTAAACAGTTCTTTTTCCTTTAGTTTGAAGAACATTTTTTTTTCTTTTTCTTTTTTTTTTTTTTTTTTTAAATTCATTTTTCCAAATTATCCCCTCCCTCCCTCCACTCCCTCCCCCCGATGGCAGGTAATCCCATACATTTTACATGTGTTACAATATAACCTAGATACAATATATGTGTGTAAATACCATTTTCTTGTTGCACAAAGCATTCTATCAGGCACTAGAAATAAAAAAAACCAGATAAGACATGATGACATATAATCTAAACTGTCATCAACTTTATACTCTACAACTACTATGTGACTTATATGACTCCACAACAAAATAATGAATAGAAAGTCAGTAAATTCGAATTGTTTTGAAGGAATAACTAAAAAGGGGAGATTGATCAAATTTTCCTGTCCATATTATTTCCTATATTTAGCAGCAGTTGTTTTCTAAATGGATGATATTTGTAATAAGCTGCCACAGCAGAAAAGAAAGAATTAGCCCATGGATAGAACTGTATATCCTAATAAATTTTACCAAAGGATGCCCTTTATAACCTATAGAGATCTTACGGGCTGGAAGTTGATGGTTTTCTGGCTTCTTTTGTCTGCCTTTTGCCTTCAAGCAGTACAAAGGGTTTTCGTCAGATAAGCTCATAAGGAGCATGGAATGGCAAAACTGCAGACACCTCATGAGAGTTTCAATACCAAAGGTAAACTTGCCAGCTTTCACTTTTTATATAGAAATGGTCTCAGCTTTATTGTGATAAGTGATATCACTGATAAGTGATGTTCCATTTCAATGGAACCATATGGTCAGTGTTTAGCTACATAGAATAGTATAAGAGATCTTATCAAAAGGTTTGCTCAAATACAGCCAAACTATATCCAAAGCATTCCCCTCTTTATTAGTCCATGCTACAATTTGCTCAGAATTCAAAGTAAAACTATATTCAACTAGAGTTTGAAGACTGTTCTCCTTCTCTTTTTCTATAATTATCTCTCTAAATCTCTCTAAATATTTCTCTAAATCATGTGAAACCTCTTCAGCTAATATTCACAATGGCTCAGAATCAAATATGATGGTTCTTTTAAGACCTAAGGTTCTACTTCATTGGACCAGGTGAATTAATCAATTAAATACTTTTTTTAAACCATCTACTTACTTATCTTACATAGAAACTCTGCATTGTTCATTTTAGTTATGTCATTTCTTGTGCAAAGGTATTCTCTGTTGGAGAGAAAATACTAACAAAAGCTGAATATCATAGAATGCATTGTAGTGATAAGAATTTAGTAGGAGCTAACACAAGTACTTATTAAAATGGGAAATTCCCCAGGATATCTGATTTATTCAGTAATCACTGACATTTTTTTTTAAGTTTCATATCAGCTAGGTGGCACAATGAATAGAAAGCTGGACCTAAAGCCAAAAAGACCAGAATTCAAATCCAGACTCAGAAATTTCCTAGCTACATGACTCTAAGCAAGTCAGTTCATCTGTCTGCTTTCAGATCCCTTATCTATAAAATGAAGATAGTAATAGCAGCTACCTCTTCAAATTGTTGTGAAGATCAAATGAGATAATATTTGTAAAATGTTTTGCAAACCTTAAAGTGATATATAAACTCTAGCTATTATTGCTTTGTTGATAATTTTCTTTTTTCTTCATATTGAGAAACTCTATACTCCCTCCTTACAAAGGCATACTGGAAAATTTATATTTTCTTAGAATACTAAAATTATTAAATGTCATAGCTTATAGAGAGCCTAGAAATTGACAATTCTAATATACCATCCAAATATACATGAGGAAAAATAAGGCTTGGTGAGGTTTACCCAATGGTCCACAGAAAACAAATATCAGAGTTAAGATTGATACCCAAATTCTCTCACTCCAGAGCCACTGTTCCATATACCACAACACTGCTAGTTAGAAAGACTGAAATTCTCTATATGAAAGAAGTGAAGAACACATTTGGAGATCAGCAAAGCAAGTTAAAACAGTAGTACAGATAAGCAACTCCAATCATCAAAAGACTTTCTGAAAGAAATTAATTTTGAAAGGGAGGGGTATGGATTCATAGGGTCAGAGAATACGTAAGTCTTAAGGATTAATTTTGTTCTTTCAGTTCTCACTTTGCATTTGAAAACATGGTTGCTGAATTTATACAGCAACAAAAATTTTCCATTAGGAAATATCATTTCTTGATAGGACTGAAAAGGCTAATAGTGGTTAAAAAATAAATAAATCTGTTCTGTATTAAAAACAGGAGTGAACATAAAGGCTCATAGGTCCTAAATTTTTCCAGCTCCTTATCTGTTTATTTTTCTTCATACAGTATTTAGAATGGATCTGTGATCCCATCAAATATGGATTGTCTCTTCTGTGATTCAGAGTCGCAGTCCTTTCATGCCTACCTATCCTGTGTAACTCCTATCTTTGCTGTCCCATGTTTGCCAGAGTGTGCTCAACCCAACAATACTAAAAGTTTCCTTACTTTCTTTTAATATCACAGGATGATTAGTGGAGCACTTGGTCTTCATTTGCTGTATTGAAGTATGTTAAAACTCAACTAAAAAGAAAAAATCCTTAATTTCATGATTTCTCTAGCTCCATTATTGAGACCACTAATTTCTTGAGACCACTAAGTCATTTTTAACTCCTTTCTTTTATCTAGGAAATCAACAAAACTTGTTGATTCTTTCTTTGAAGGAAAAAAAAAAAAGGAACATTCCTCCTTATTTTGCTATTCCACATTGCTATGATCTTAGTCTAGAACAATGGGAAAAGTGAGGCACACCTTGGAGAGGGATATTCCAGATCATAGGATGTTTCAGAGCAAAGAGGACTTAGAAACTGTGGGAAATTCCAAGATGAGACAATATAGACTTGATTTGGAAGTCTAGAAAGCCTGGAACAAAGTTGGGAGTAGAATATAGGATGAAGAAAAAAGAAGGGGTAATCATTCTACTAATCTGTCATTGTCCTTGGGGGAACAGAGCAAGGCAATTTTGTTTTATTTCATGGTTAACATTTCAAGGAAACTAGGGAAGAATAACGTATAAACAAAATGTGATTGCATTTTATACTTAAATAGAAACTTATTTAAAGATGGAGTCATTCATGTTAGGAGAAAATGCCTCTTTTTGCTTCTATACCAGTAAATCTCTCTTTTGTTCTTACATGTTACTATCATACTGAGATGAGATGTCAGAGAATGTCCCTGACTGCAGTTCATTTATATTTTGGCAAATGGTTACATGATAGATACTTAAAGCAGGAGCACACTTAGGAAGCTGATATAATAATCATGTCATGAATAAGACAATTATGGTTTGGTGTAAAGAGCTTCTCAAGTAGGTGTTAAGAAAGTAAAGAGTCTAATAATGGTTCTGCCAGTCAGTGTGTGACTTTGAACAAGACATCTCACTTCATTTGGCTCCAGGTTTTTATTTTTATTTTATTTTTTTGGTCACCTAAAAAATCATAATATTAAACCATTTGTTAGCAAGGAAAGAGAACTCAATGGAGAGTCGGAGCATCTAGGTTTGTATCCCAATTATTCTGCTTATCATCCTTCCCTAGTCCCTTAACTTGTCTGTGTTTCCTCATTTGTCAAAAGACAGAGTACCATGATTCCAAATGATAAAGACTTGAATCGGGGAAAAGAGAAATAAAGAAAGATCAGTAATGCAAAATGTTAAGTCAAATATGGAGAACAAAGATCTTGAGTTGTAAGGAGAGAGAGATGATACTAGTTGGTAGAATTATGGAAATCAGAAACAGAAGCTAATTTGCTAAGGAAGATATGATGATTTTAATTTTAAAATGTTGAGTTTGGTGTAATAATAAGATATAATTAATCATTTGTAGATATAGGATATACTTTAAAAAAAGATATCAGATTTAGGAGTCACCTAAATCTAATGCTAGTTAAATGTAAGTAAATAAGGTCTCATAGAACAAACCTTAGGGAATATTCCTACTTAAAAGGTAAAGAAAGAAATACAAAACATAAAGGGATTTGAGATGTAGGAAAACCATATTGTAACATTGAAGCCAAGAAAGAAAAAAGTGACAGAATCTACTGGTCTTGACGAAATTTAAGTTCACTTTCAATACCATTTGTATATTGGTCATCCATAAAATCATGTTTTATGATGTTTTATTTTTAAATGATAGGTACTCCCCTGAATTGAGATGACATTCTCAGACATGTACTGTAACCTTCATACAGATAATATAATATAATGACAAAACCACAAAACCATTACTGCTTTATATGGATATTTGTTCATTTAGGAAAATTAAGACTTTGTACTATTGTTTGTTTCTTAAAATGGTGATATCTCTGGCCTAAGACAAATATTTAGCTTTGATTTTACTGTTTTCATTTTTTATTTTGCTTTTAGGAGATTAAGAGATCAGAGATATTCATGAGGAAGGTTTTCTAACACTCATTCAGTAATTGGAGTTTCTTTTTCTCTAAGATTCTATAAGTTTCTTGTTCATTTTTGTCTATTTAAGCTTAACAGTGACAAGTATACTATCCCAAATAAGATTTATTTATTTTTTTATTATAGCTTTTAATTTACAAGACATATGCATGGGTAATTTTCCAGCATTTGACCCTTGCAAAATCTTCTTTTCCAACTATTCCCCTCCTTCCCTCCACCCCTTCCCCTAGATGGCAGGTAGACCAATACATGTTAAATATGTTAAAGAATATGTTTAAATACAATATATGTATACATATTTATACAGTTATCTTGCTGCACAAGAAAAGTTGGATTTAGAAATAAGGTAAAAATAACCTGAGAAGGAAAACAAAAATGCAAACTGACAAAAACAGGAGTGGATATACTATGTTATAGTCCACACTCAGTTCCCATAGTCCTTTCGCTGGGTATAGCTAGTTCTCTTCATTATTGAACAATTGGAACTGATTTGGTTCATCTCATTGTTGAAGAGATCAAAATTGATCATCATATAGTATTGTTGTTGAAGTGTATAATGATCTTCTGGTCCTGCTCATTTCATTTAGCTTCAGTTCATGTAAATCTCTCCTGGCCTTGCTGAAATCATCCTGCTGGTCATTTCTTACAGAACAATAATATTCCATAACATTCATATACCACAACTTATTCAGCCATTCTCCAATTGATGGGCATCCATTCAATTTCCAGTTTCTAGCCAGTACAAAAAGGGCTGCCACAAACATTTTTGTACATGTGGATCCCTTTCCCTCATTTAAGATCTCTTTAGGATATAAGCCCAGTAGAAACACTGCTAGATCAAAGGGTCTGCACAGTTTGATAAGTTTTTGAGCATAGTTCCAAATTGCTCTCCAGAATGGTTGGATGCATTCACAATTCCACCAACAGTGTATCAGTGTCCCAGTTTTCCCACATCCCCTCCAACATTCATCTCCCAATAAAATTTTTTTAAATTCCTTTTAAACCAAAAGTCTTTAAAATCTGTTTTGAGTCTATAAGGCTAAAATTATTGACTTGCTTATTCTTTAAATCTTTCAATGCTAGATGCTATTTAGACATTTATTCAGTGCCTGCTATGAATAGAGTATCATATTAGGCTTTGTTGAGGTTACACAAGATGAATAGAACATGATCCCTGATATCAAGAAAATTATGATCTCTTGTAACAAATAATAATTACTCTTATTATTTATGTATCATTTTTTGGTTTATGAAGTTCTTTATATGTTATCCTATTTGGTCATGTAAGGCCTATATAAAAATATTATATTATAAATTAGAAGTTATAGGTACACTGGACAGGTGCAAAGTGCCCTGAGGAAGAAGAATTTAGTTCTAGCTCAGGGAAATGGTGATGAACTATATTGTAGAGCATTTAAACAGTTGTAAAAAAAAGTCTCTCAACCGTAAAGGATGAAATGAGCTACACATAGAGGCTAGAAAGGACAAGTTTGTAAAAGATAAGTACTTTAATTTAACTAAACCAGAGTTCACATTGAAATAAGTTTGGAAAGTTAGGCTGCAGTCATATTATTATTAAAAGGTCTTGAACTCAGGAATAAGACTTTTTTTTTTCAGCTTTTCAGCAGGGAAGAACCATTAAGAATATTTAAACAAAGTAATGTGGCAAGAAATATTAGAAACAATGTTCCAATAGTAATATGCCTTGTTCTGCATACTATTTTGTTAAATGTTTTTAACAAAATAAAATCATTTAAATTATTTTATTAAATAGATTTTTAATATTTTTATTAAATTTTAACAGGAAGAAATTGGAGATTGGGAGGTTAGTAGACTATTGCCATAATACAAATGATGTGAATACCAATAGGATACAGATGTAAAGGTTGGGTTTTTATTTGTTTTGATCTCAATTTGTGATTTCATCAGTGTATGGAATTTTCATGGAAACTTTGTATCAGTTGGAACTGGTGCAATTCCATTTGCTACCAAGTTTAGAAAATCACAAATTTAGAACTAGAAGAGACAGCAGATATTATCTAATCCAACCCCATCATTATTATGGATGAGGAACTGAGGCCCAAGTGAATTGCCCATGTTCACACAAGTAGAAGGTGAAAAAACCAGAATTATAACCACTGACAATAAATTTCCTTCTCTTTCCACAGCAATATTCTGCTTTTAATTTACAATGTCAGAAAGTTGACTAGAGTATTAAATTATATGATTTAGCCATGGTACAGCTATTATATGTCAGGACAGGACCTGAATGCAAAACTTTTTGACTCCAAGTCCAGAGTTGCTGTTTTGGCAATTCATTTGATATGGTTGAGGGAGGCTTTCAAGGTTTAAGCCCAGAGGACTGGAAAGATATAATACTTTTCAAAGAAATAAGGAAATTACAAATGGAGAAGCCTTCATCCAAAGGCATGAGAATTTAATCTTCTTTCAATCTTTTTGTTTAGTCAAAAGCCTGCTTTCTTACCTATCTTTAATCACTGAATGTATTGGTGCCTCAATCAGACTTAGACCTATTAAAGACTTTAAAAAGGCCAAGGGTTCCCCTTGCATCCAGGGTTATCTCTAGTTGTCTCTGATCTAAATCTGACTTCTGATGGCTCCAGAGGAAAAAAGTGAGGTTGGTGACCTAACAAAGCCCTCCCTCACTCAGATACAAATCATTCATTCCATCATGTGTCTAATGTCATAGTTGGCTTTGAGAACAAAGGACCAGCAATAATAGTCAAAATCCCACTATCTTTAAGTGGGGGGGAGGGGAAGAGATGGGCAAGTACAAACAGTAGTATGAACGGAATTTTCATTTAAAGGAACTACCTAAACAATAACAAAATATAAAGTTCCTTCAGTTTGATAGAAATACAGGGGTATTGACCATTGGATAAAGGCAACTGTGGAACACAGTCAAATGATTGGCATAGTCTGCTCTATCATTATGCTCTAGAACTGGACTTCTTAAACTTTTTCTACTTGCAGCCCCTTTTTGACAGAAATTTTTATATGATCCCAGGTATATAGGCATAAAAAATAGGTATAAAAATCAAAGATTTACCGATAATAAAGCATAAAGAAATTTATTTTAAAATAGTTTTTAGTATGTATATATAATTTTACAGGTTATTAAAAATGAAAACAGATTTGCATACTAATGAGATGGATGTGCTTGTTTATTTTAACATAAAGATTTAAATCTTGTTTGATTATTTGATACCTTTTACTGTTGCCAAATTTTTTGTGACCCATTATTTAAGAAGCTTTGGTTTAGAATAAATAGCAAGCTGACCCTCTTCTAAAGTGAGTTCTGACAAGAGAATTTACTTTGTTTTACCCTTTTGCCTCTCATTCTTTCCTTTTAGCAATGGCATCTTGCAACAGAAATACAAGTCAGTATCCTTTGGAAATGGCTTAGCTACAGTTCTAAATGAAGACAGTTGTGGTGCTTGGAGCTAGGATCTTGCTTTGGAGACGGCAGGCCCCAGAGCCAAGATTGATGCTGGTTCTAGGGTATGGTGTTCTTTCTAAAAGTGTATAAGTCAGCCTAAGCTAAGATTTCAGGATATCTAGAAGTCACAGTGCATTTGTTAAGAACCTACTATGTGCCAAGCACTGTGCTAAGCACTGGGGGAAAAAGAGGAAAAGACAAAATTTACCCTTCAAGGGCTCATAATCTAATGGGAGGAACAACAAGCAAACAAAAATGTACAAGCTATGTAAAATAAATCAAATAGTATACTATATGTAGTATAAATGGTAAATATGATAATGAAAAATAAAAAGATAGAAGTTAGTAAAAGTAAGATTTTTGGAAAAGCTACATAGAGAAAGTAGGATTTTAGTTGGGATTTGAAAAAAGCCAGGGAAACCACTAGGTGAAGGGAGAGAATTCTAGTCATGGAGGACAGTGAGAGAAAAATGTTCAGAGTTAAGAAAGAAAATGTATCTTATTTGTGTAACAGCAAAGAAACTAGTATTACTACATTTGAGAATAAGTTGTAAGAGGACTAGAAAAGTAAAAGTGAGAGGGTTGATTATGAAGGATTTTGAATACCAAACAAAGGACTTTTTAATTGATCCTGGAGATGATGAGTAACCAAATTTATTGAGTAGAGAAGTGACATGATCAGATCTATGCTTTAGAAAAATTACCCCAAGTGCTGAATAGAGGATGGAATGTTGGTGGTTAGAGAAGCTAAAGATGGTTGAGATTAAAACCAAGCAACACGCAGCTTTAAACAGTGGAGGAGGGTTCAGCAGAGAATGTGATCCCATGACCATTAGAATTAGTGCAAGGATTCATAATCCTGCAGCAGTGGAGGCATGAAATATCATTCTTCAGATATGCATGAACTACATTTCATATATTCCATACATTTGTCTCTCTATTTATGACCAATATACACATCCATCCTTTCTAATTATGTTGTATTTATTTGTGGGAAAGGGTGCCCCAGATTCATTGGAACAATTTGTTGCTACTTTGTTTTTTTATGCCATTTCAGTATATGGCTTTGCTTTGAGTTATTGTGACAGACTACTAGCAGAACCCAGTACTGAAGATTCTTGTACAATAGTTTCAGAGTACAAATCCATAGAGTACCTTGAAATCTGGATTTCCTAAGGTGAAAGGATAAAGGTTGAATTAATTTGGGATACCATGTGTGTTATAGAACTCACTGGATTTTTTTTCCCCCTCTGGGTCTTCTTTTGAAACTGAAATAAAAACTCATTGGAGAAATTTATGGATTGCTTATCTTCCCAAGAAAATTCATTAGAGGTATTTTCTCCCAGAACAATTAGGGTTTTTGCCTGAAGGAAAAAGGATAAGTCCTAGTCAGATCCCAAATCCCCAATCCTTATTGGTAAATTTCAGCATTCGCTGGGGGCTTATCTAGGACTATACTGTATTCTTTGGGGGTAAGCTGATTTTTTCTTCTTCTTTTCTTTTTTTCTATTTTTCCTATTGTTTTTTAATTTACATTGAGATTTTTGTTCTTTCCTAGTTGTTATCAGAGGGGAATTAGGCCCTAACAACTGTCATGCAGATACTATTTTTAAAATATTGTTTTTTTGTTGAATGTGTACGTGTGTGCATGTGTGTGTACACATACACACGCACACACACATATTTATAAACTTTGTATTGGGTGGGAATATAATCTTTATGCCCACCTACTTTGGTGGATCTGAACCCTCAGGAAAGATTGTTAATTTTAAGATCATCTTGAAATTGTAGTGAATGGACTTCTGAAAATCTTTGCGGGGCATTAAATTCATTAAGAATTGTACTATGTGGTTTTGTTGGGACTCTAAGGAACTGGAAGAGGCATTAGACAGGGCAATGCTTGAGCCTTCCTCAAGTTTGAACAGAACTTTCCAGAAATGAAAATATAAGGGAAATGTTCCCTCAAAAAAACTAGCTGATTTTTGGGGGAATAGCAAATATTCAACTGGGAAAAAAAGCATATTGGAATTTGTTTGGATTGTAGAACTTCCCATGGAGCTGAGCATCAGTGCTGTCCCCTTTTGATGACACATATGTCTTAGTGCAAGACACTATTTGCTGATAGTTGAGAAGCAAGAGGAAAGAAAGAGAAATTCCCAAGCCACTCACATCTCATTTCTTCATGCTTCCAGAGGAAAAAAAAAGGAAAAACTATTATTTTTTTCTTAAAGCTCACCTTAGAAGAGGGATTCATCTTGCTTTTTTATCTAGGTCACAGTGGTGTGGCTGAGGCTTTCAGCCAGTCATTGGAAATTCCCCTTATTCCTACCAACCTTCCTCTAATAACCAGTATCCTATAATTCCATATGGTTAAAGATCATCTTTTCATATATATATATAATTTTAGGAGAATGTCTTAAATTTTTCCTTTATATTACCTTTTTAGTATCCATTTTCTATTCTTGTTATTAAATTGTTAATTTAATTTTATTAATTTATGTATATAAATATGTAAATATTTATATAATAATTATTTTAAAAATTAACTTGAAAAGCTCTCTTTGCTTATTTTAAATAGGGTTAGACTATGTTCTGTTTTTGCAGCAGGCCAAAAAAGAAGAGAAACTGATTGCTAACCATGAATAACTGGGCTCAGTGAAGAAAAGGAGCAAAAGGGGAAGTGACCTGGAGTTTTCAGAATATCAGTTTGTCTACTAGGAAGATATACATCATATATCATCCTTTTAAAAAAAATTACTGCACCCCTTCTCTCACTCATTTCTATGCACTAATTTATAGTTTGCAACTGGAGGAGCCTCTTTCCCCATTTCCTGAAAGGAAAAGGAGGATAAGTTCCTGATCCTACTATATTGAGGAATGAGAATAAAGGCATGAAACCCTGTATTTCATCCCTGTAAATTCTGGGTTAAATAGGCTTTTATAGATCCCCTTCTCAGGATTCCTGTTAGCTCTAGTATAAAATACAATCTATTCAGAATGATGTCAGTCTAATCTTCTAGCTTTATTTCATATTGTTCCCCTTTACCAACTCTTCTTTTCATCCAAACGAAACTGTTTCCTAAATTCCCAGAGGCTTCTGCCTTTGTACATTCATGAAGATCTTTTCACATTCATTTCTGCTCTTCAGAGTCTTTCTGCCTTCAAGAACCATCTCTGGTGCCATTTTTACTTATAAAACCTTTGATCTACTCAACTAGTAACTGCTTTGTACTCTGTTCTGGGGATAAAAATAAAAGCCCCCCCCCCCAAAAAAAAAAAATCCCTGCTCCGAAGGTAATCATAATCTAATTGGGGAAACTAGCAAGATATGCATAGGATACATTGGAGATAATCTCTGAGAGAAGGCACTAATATTAAAAAGGATAGAGAAAGGAGCCAAGAGATAAGAATGTAGAATATTCTAATTACTCCTTTGTAATAGAGTTCAAGATCTCCTAAGCTAAAAGTACTCTCTTCCCCTCAAATCTTCCTGAAACATTTTGTTTGGATTATTCCTTTATATTCATCATGATCCAACTTATTTTATACTTATCTGTATATTGATCATACTTATGGCCCAGCCCCATTTCTCCCTCTCTTGCCAAATGTAATATCTTTGAGGACAGGAACTATTATATTTTATCTTTTTTTTTTTTTTTAAAGAAATTTTGATGTGAGCAGCTAGGTAGTGCAGTGGATAGAGCACCAGCCTGAGGTTAAGAGGACCTGAATTCAAATGTGGTCTCAAATGTTTGATACTTCTTAGCTGTGTGGCCCTGGGCAAGTCACTTAATCCCAATTGCCTCAGGAAAAAAAAAAATTGAGTTCTAATTCTTTTAGAATTAGAAGGCAGGTTAAATATCACATTTTATCTTTGCATCCCAAGTACCTACTTTAATGTATTATCACATTAAATGCTTAATAAATATTTGTTTAATTCAATTGAGTTAAATTGACCTAACCTAAGAACCTAATTATAGTTATAGCTACAATATGTTTTTTATGGTAATATGCAGTTCAAATTCCAAATAATCAATTTTAAGTCAAAACTATATATAAAGTTAATTCCTCCTAATTATTATGAGATTTATTATATAGATTATGAATTATTCAGACCTACTAATTGCTTATTTTCTTCCTTCTGTTGGCTACCTATTGTCTGTTTCACTTTGGCAAACCTCTTCAATATGACCAAGAGAAGAAACAAAGAAATAAAATTTGAAATATTCAGTTCTACCTAGTCAACTTTTGCAAAAAACTGAAATTAAGTACCTCAAACCAAATTCTAGAGAGGCATAGAGTAGAGTCAGGTGAAATGATATTCCAACTCAAGACAAATTTGAAGATCATCAGGAAAGGTCAAGTCAGCTAGAAAGTACAGTATATAGAATGCCAAGTCTGGAGTCAGGAAAATTCATCTTTCTGAGTTCATGTAATAACTTCATATACTGACTAGCTATGGGACCATACGCAAGTCATTTAATCCTGTTTGCTTTAGTTTTCTCATCTGTAAAATATTCTGGAGAAGGAAATGGCAAACCATTTTAATATCTTTGCAAAAAAAAAAAAGCAAATGAAGTTACAAAGAGTCAGATACAACATGAATATAGGAAAGACTGTGAATACAATCCAGGGAACGTCTTGCTTGGCAAGACTATTTCATTGCCTATACTCTGTTTCAGTCTTTGAAACTAGCATATGGATGCAGGAAAGAAGAATCCCTGGTCACAGTTCCAGGGCAGAAAAGAGTGCTTCTGGTCATGCAGAGGTCAGGCAAGCCATGAGCACATTTCTCCTTATATTATACCATCTTGGAGGAATAGAAAAATTCTAAACCCCTAACTCCTAAAACAGCATAAAAAACCAAAAACTTGGAACAGTATTGCCTCCACCACAGCAGCAGAATTCAATTTTAATATAAAATTAAAAGTCAAGAAAGTGGTTGAGAAAATGAGCAAATAACAACAACAAAAAACCCACCACCAACAAAATAACTACATCCAAAACCTCAAAGAAAAATGTGAATTGGTCTCAGGCCCAAAAAGCATTCCTTGGAAAAGCTCAAAAAGACTTTAAAATCAAGTAAAAGAACTAGAGGAAAACTGGCAAAAGAAATTAGAGTATACAAGAAAATCTTGAAAAGAAGTCAACAACTTGGTAAAAGGGGCACAAGAGTTCACTGCCTTATTCCATTGGTTAAATCCATTGCCTTAAAAAGGACAGTTGACTAAATGGAAAAGGAGGTACAAATGCTTACTGTAGAAAATTTCTTAAAAATTGGAATTGTGCAGTTGCTAGATAACAGTGGATAGAGAACCAACCCTGAATTCAGGAAGTACTGAGTTCAAATCTGGCCTCAGACACTTAACACTTCCTAGCTGTGGGACACTGGGCAAGTCACTTAACCCCAATTGCCTCAGCAAAAAAAAAAAAGAAAAAAAAAATTAGAATTATGTGAGAAACTGACTCCATGAGACATCAAGAAACAATAAAACAAAATCACAATAATTTTTTAAAAATAGAAGAAAATGTGAAATATCTCCTTTAGGAAAACAACTGACCTAGAAAATAGTTCCAGGAAAGATAATTTTAAAATTATTGGATTACCTGAAAGCCATGATCAAAAAAAGAGCCTATACATCATCTTTCAAGAAATTCTCAAGGAAAACTGCCCAAAAATTCTAGAACCAGAGGATTAAATAAAAATTGAAAGAATTTACCTATCATCTCCTGAATCATTCTCCCCAATTATAAAGATCTAAACATTCTTTCTTATAACTCTACTTTTCTTGAGGGGTTTTTTGGTCTTTTAAAACAAACAAACAAACAAAAAGAAAAACATGATTTATATGGAAATGTTTTACATGACTGCACATGTATAATTATAAAATTACTTGCCCTTTCAATAGGGGGAGTAGAAAAAGTGAAGAAGAGAGAGAATTCGGCACTCAGCATTTTAAAGCAACATCATATAGTGTTTTACATGTAATTGGGAAAAATTAAATTTTTTTTTTTTGAAAAATTTAAAAGATTTTAATCTGTAGTAGAAACACCCACATTGACAAAACATTACAACAATCTAAATAACTCAGGAAGTTTGAACTGGTTTTGTCATGCTGGAGGATATTAAATTAGGTAAATTTCTGGAAAAATTAAATATTTTTTAAAGAAGAAAGCAAAAAAAATCAAACTGCTAATTTTAAAGAAAGCATTTGTATTAACTTTATATTTCACTTATTCAAGTTATTTTTATTCTCCACTACTGCAGATAATTGGGAGCTGAATATAGAATGAATGAGGACATCAGTGTTACTCCAATGTTTTGGAGTTTTTTAAGTAGTTTTGATGAGATTAGATTTAGGGAACCAAAATGATGAGATTAGGGTTCCTGGTGGTCAGGGAGTTAAATGATGAGTTAAGTGACAGGTTTGGGGTTCAGGGAACCAAATGAAGAGGTTTGGTTCCCCTAAACCCCCTTAGGATCCAGTGCAAGATAGGGAGTTGTGGGAACCCCCTTCTGGCGGCACTGAGGTCCTTCATAAAGGAATTTATGAACTCGAAAAGGTAGACTGATAAAAAAGTTTATTATTGGCATTGGGAAGTCAGCCTTTGCTATGCATGAATAGAAAGACTGAATTTCTTAGTGGCAAGGTCTTGGCAGAGAAGTAAAGTTTCTAGTAGAGAAATCCTGACAGAGAGGTATAAAGTCTTAAGTGAGAGAATTAAGAGAGGGTAACGCTGAAAAAGAATGTCATTTCAGCAGGCAGAGGTTTGCTGCTATGCCAGGAAGAGAGAGTTTCCTTGGCATGGCATATTAGGTCCTCTGGAAGGAATGAGTTTAAAATTGACTCTCTTTATAAGAGAAGCCTTAGCTACAAGCTGAGGTTTTTGCTCTTGATGGGGCTGGGTTTCAGCTTGAGCTGGAATTGAATAGAATTGAATGAGTCTTTCTTCAATTCAACAGGGTTGGAATTCTCCAGCTCCTGACTCAAATAGCCCCACCTAGATAAGCTTCTTTATCTGATTCCCTGGGATAGTCTCTCATAGAGACAAGGTTCAAGGAGAATATCTCCTTCAAGGAGTTTCAAGTGCTTTATCTCATGGTTCATTCTCAAAAGTCAGAGAGAGAGAAAGAATTTCAGGGCTCCCCTCCTCAGTTTGAGCTTAACTTCTTTCCTCTTTATTTTTCAAAATCTATTAATGCCCTTTCCCATTCTTTTTCAATCCCAGCTTCTTAGAAAGAATTCTTTATGAAGTTTCTCTATTAGAACTTATTGTTATCTTCCTGTTTAACCAGTTCATGAAATCAATAGAGTAGTGGATTATAGCCATCACTTGCTTTGAAAATCACATTGATTTTCTAAAGTTTTCATTCTTTAATGATTTCAACTGTTCTCTGACTTATTTGCTTGTACCTAATTGCTTGCAAACCATTGAAAGGCAAATCAGCTGTTTCCTAAATCTCTTTAAACTGACACTATAGCTCGTGTCTTAGTCTTCAATGAAACTTCAAATCTTACAATAAATTAATAAACTTTAATAATTATTAACAACAAACATGTTCCTTTTTGTTTCTCTATAAATTGGCATCTTTATTTGTGCCAAGTTTCTTAATCTGTGATTGGCTGATATTTTTTAAAAAATTTTTCCTGATTCAGTTACTTCTTCCACAGATGTCAGTCTTTTAGCCATTCTAGAGAATGTTACTTCTATCTGTCTCTGATAGAAAAGTTCATGGCTTTTATTTCTAGCATCAGCACTGACTTTCTTTGTAAACCTAAATAAGCCAGTTCATGTTGTTCTGCTTCATATCATCCCTACCTGAAAAATTCACTTATAAAATGTGAGATAATTGGAGAATATCTTTTCATTATAGAGCATTGAAATGAATAGTGTTTGAAATAAGTAAGTTTGTTGTGAGAGGCCTTAGGAGATATTTTATCCTTCATATTTGTGTATCATAATAACCATTTTATTTTCATACTCACCAATGGTTATTTTACAACTAATTTTCTTCATAATTAAAAGTGTAAAACTACTCTATTTTTTTTTCTTTTTATCCCCAGCACGGAATATAGTGTTTAGCAGAGTAATCAATCAACATTTGTTGAATTGAATTGTTGAATTGAAAAGCCCTTTTTAGTAAAGGGAAAAGCAGTTCATTAATGACCAAGTTAACTTGTTGTATCATAAACTTTTTGCAAAGCTTCAATGTCCTTTTTGATGAAAATCAGATATCCTATTATCTACTTTCTTAATATCTAAAGCCATAACTAAAAAAGGAGACATTTGATAATTATTTACAGAGATTATTAAAATAAGGTGAGACATAAAGATATGTTTTCCAAGATGTTTGCCATTATCACATGAACATAATCATGTCCTATATCAAGATCCAGTTGGAATTTTCAGAAAATGATGAGGTCTTTTAGATGTTCCTATTTGCAAATGGTATTATACTGAGTTTATCAGACCCTACAACAAAAAAAGGAACAACTCAGTGAATTATCCTCAAAGTGATCAACCTAGTAATCCACATAAGAAAAACTAAACGTATGAAAAGTATCTGTTGTCTAGACTATAACATTCAATTTGATGGCTAATTCATGAGGCAGAAGTAAAATCCATTTCTTACTGGTCCTAAATTCAACACTGTCTGCTATATCAAAGTGCAAGGGACTTAATTAGTTCCTGTGAAATGTAAAAAGACCTAGAGAATGGTCTCTATAATATTGGGCATATGATCTTTAGACAATAAGGAAGACTTTAAACAAGAATCCTCCAAGATGAAAACATAATTTTTGATCTCTACTAGTGGGAAAAATACCTAGGTCAATGAAGTCACATATTCAAAGAACAGTAATAACAAATCTTTAAACAAAATTTATGGCATTTTGAACATAATTTTCTATTGTGTCATTTCTTTAACATTACAATTTCTAGTATTATTTAGCTTTGTTCAACAATAAATCTCATTCTAAGACACTTCTGTTGAGGTTTCCCTATATTGTTTGTCAGAAACCTCAAAGTGTAACATAGTTAACAGATACTACTAGGAAAAAAAATTGTCCTTTACGCATCTCAAATTCAGCATCTTAAAACAGAACTTGTTTTCTTTCCACAGAGGGTAAAAGAGAACCCTACCCTGTCCCTTAACTTTATTTCTATTGAAGGCATTCTCCCCCTCATTCAGGTTCAAAATCTCAGTCAACCTCAACTCTTTAACTTCATATATCTCATATCCAATCACTTGCTACTTCCTATTGATTCTACCTCTATATCTCACATCTGTCACTTTACCACTCAAACAGCCCTTACTTATAGTCAGGCCCTTATCTCTTCTCATTTGGACAAACTCATTTAATTCCTTCCCTCCAGCTTTTCTTCAGTCTATCCTTTGTAAAACTAGCTGCCCAAATGATATTCTTAAACCTCAGGTCTTACTGTGTTGTTACTCTCCTTCTCAACAACTTGCTACTTCTTTTCTGTAAGATAAAATATGAATTCTTCTGGCTAGTTCTTAAAGTCCTTTATATTCTGGCTCCAAATTTATTTTCCAGAGTTACTGCACATTGCTAACTTTCAGATATTCTCTATTCTACCCAAAGTGACCTATTTGCTTTCCTCTGGATACAGGATTCCTTCTCCTGATTCCATGCCTTTATTCAGGTTGCCCCTATGGCTGGAATATGTTCTCTCCTGAGATTTACTACATAAACATCTTACCTTTATTCAAAACTCTGCTCAAGTGTCAATTCTTAGAAAAAGCCTTTTTCAATTCCTCCAGTTACTTATTACTTCTTCCCAAAAATTACTTTATATATTATTTTAAATTGAGTTTTCCATGTATATGTTGCCCCCTTCCCCCCAAAAAAATAGCTCCTTGAGCAGAAATTGTTTTACTTTTGTGCTTATATCCCCAATACCTAGCAGTCCCTAGTAGCATTAGAAACAGTAGGAATTTAATAAATGCTTGTTGAATTAAATTGAAGAGTTTCTTTAGATTTTAGCTGTGGGAATCACATTTATTTTATAATAATACTCTTTGAAAAATCATGTGAACCAATTGTAACAGCACAACCATAAAACTGATTATTAATTTGGATCACCTTTAATCTGGAATTTAGTACCAATTTCTGAAACTTCTTGCCTTCATTAGCTAGGAGAGTTGTTTATTTTCAGCAAGGCTTCAGATTAGAATCTCAATAAAAATTAAAGAATTCCTAATTGATGTAATACATTTAAAACTTTGTGCTCAGGAAGTTTTTTATATGTTTCAGTAATGATGTGTGAAAAGTAATTTAATTTGATTTCCACACACATTTTATCTGATAGGAATAAAAGATTGTTTCACATGGAAGAAAATTAACTGAACTAGCAAGGAAGATTTAAGGGAGTGATTATATCTAATGTTGGTCTGGCATTAAAATTTTCTAGTCGGGCAGCACAATTGTTTAATTGGGAAACTTAATGGCAGCTGAAAAACCTTAGTGCTTGTGTTAGCAAGCCAGAGTGATTTACTATATTACCTTGTCAAGACTGACTTTCTATTTAAAGGACCCTTATGTTTCTAATAACACAATTGATGCTTTCTGATATTAATCTTGGACCAGGAGACTAATGCATTGAGCATAGTCAATGGAAAGTTTTATTCTCCATAGATGCCTTAGTATTTCCTTGTTTTCTGTAAGCCAAGTCCAGATGTAATGTCTCATCAAGTCCTGTCACAAGAGAAGTCCCCAGCTAGCCAAAAAGTAAGTGTTTCTTTCCCAGCTTAGAAGAGCATTTGAGTGAATTCAGCTTCTGAAGCCAAGGCTCCCAAATTATTACTATTCTAAAACCAGCTAAAAGCAAATCTAGGGCACAGCTGTTTCAGAGAGCATGAAACCTTTGTATTAGCTAAAGTAAAATCTCTTCTAGCTTTTCAAAGGGGTACCTCAGAGATTCAACTAATGTCTTTGCATGTATTGCTAACTAATGTGTAGAAATTTTTTTAAGTTCACTTTTTCTTTATTCTTCTGTCTTTTTTACCCATCTTCCCTCATTGTAGCAAATTAGACGGCCGGATGAAAGCAAAGGAGTTGCTAGTAGAGTTGGATCCCTCAAAGTAAATATGTTTCTAACATTTTGGGGCAAAATTTTGTCTATAGCCTATACTTCCTTCTTCCTATTTGGGAGGGTGGGATGGGTGGGAGGAGGCTTTTTCCATTTTCCACCATCCCATTTGTTTGTTTGTTTGTTTTAATTTCAATATTTTTATTGGCTGTTGGGTCATATTATTTTTTGTTTCAGCTACACATAAGAGCAACCAGCTGAAGGCAAGCCACCAAATAACTAGCTTTGAAATGGCACCACAAACAAAAGGGAGCAATAGCCTCCTTCAAGGTGCCTATAATTTGGGGCTCCAGATTAAACCGTTCCTCTGATTGATGTCACTGTATGTTTAAGTGCCTGTTTCACAGAAAACCGATTGATTCATTTTCAGAACATGTTCTCCCCCTTTTTCTTTTTTAGCAAAAAGTAAATATTGCCATACTCATGCTAATTGTAGTTCTTTTCCATCAACATAATTATTATAAGAGTAAAGAGCTTCATTTATTATTTTTGCCTAGTAACTAAGAAAAAGGGATAATTTTGACACTAATAAGAATGATTTTACTATTTAGCTTATAATTTTTAAACATGTTGCCACTTTTATTTATAGTGTATTTATAGTGTATAGAGTATTTTTAGTGGTCAACCAAAACAGTCGTACTTCAAAATTGTTACAATTTGGGTGTAATCTTTTAAGAGGCAACTTAAAGTTTCTTATCTAATGGCACTATTTTGCCAAATCCTTCCCTTTCTATTTGGTTAATTGAAATCAGGCACTCACCACTCTACCATCTAGACTTGGTACAAAAGCAAAAAAAAATTTCTCATCAAGAAACACTTTTCAAGGTAGCCTAGAGTCACTTCCACTGCTGCCACCAAAAATTTTAGGTAATGAATTTGCAAAATTTTAAATATATATATATATAAAAGCATACATTTATAAGAATCAAATTCTGCCCTGCACCCCACCCCAATTTGCTCTTAAACTATGTATTATGTTTATCAATTTTGTCTAAATGCCAGAATCACTATAATGAAACTGTAATGACAAAATTCGAAAGCCATCTTATAGCCTAATTTAAGCTATTTCAGTATTTCACCTTTTTCTCCCCTCACCTTATTTCCTTTTAGTAATTTAAGAAATACCAATTTCTGCCCCCTGCCCTTTCCCTGCCTTCTTAGTTTGATCTTCACTTAATTTTTATGTTAATTTCCTTTTTGATGTGTGTGTGTGTGTGTGTGTGTGTGTGTGTGTGTGTGTGTGTGTGTGTGTGTCTCCTTTGTTCCAGGACAAGCCATCCTCTTTGTTCTCTAACACTGCTATACAGCGGGCAAATCTTTTGTGGAAATGTTATTTAGAATTCAGAAACAAAGCCATTTAAAATGATTCCATTAGAAAAAATGGAAGTTTGTGTGTCACAGTGATGCACTTGGAACATTCCTCATTGTCTATCTGTGAGGTTTCTTTTCTTTCTCCCTTTTTATTTTGGGGGAAATTAGCCAGTATAAACTTTTACCTTGAGTCATCCTAAAATTTGAATGAAAAAAATACAGTATATGTATGAGAGACCTTTATTGAAATTACTGATGGTGACATAATGAGATTTCATGGAAAGGAAAGACAGTACCTATAGTTACAACAGCATCTACGGTATGCTGAATATTGTGTGAGAGTGGTTGTTGAGGGCAGTACGTGGGTGTGGGTGTGTGGGTGTAATTTTGATTTCAGCTTTGAATGTATTTTACAACAATTTGTAAGTGTATGTTTACTGATATTTTCATGTATATACACTGTGAACATGTATATACATAAATATGTATTTGACAACAAAAGATGTAGGATCCAATCAATTTGTTATTTTAATATGGATTGCCTGCCTACAACAGTGTTTTGGGAGGAAAAGTCATTTCTTCCCTCTTAAAAAAAAAAAAAAAAAAAGAAAATTTAAAAGAGTAAGTACCTGGGAAATTATTTGGCCAGTTATTATATTTATTTCCCTTTTATTACTGCTGGGGGGGAAAGCTTCTCATAAGTAAACAAAATACAATGTTGATCTCCAAATTATTGGTTTATTTAACATGTATGCTTGTGTTATACAAAAGAACTTTGATGTCATGAAATGTTTTGCCAAAGGCAGTGAGAAATGTATAATACTATGATCTTATCTTGAAAAGAAAAGAAGAAAAAATGCAAATAGAACAAGTTGCTTTTTCAATTCATTTTCTGATGTTTACATGTAGCTCCATCGAAAGCTGGAGGAGCTCAGAGATCACCTAGAAGGCAATGTGAAAGGATACTCTCTCAGAGTAAATGTACGATTTCACTCGGTGATTTTTTTTCTAAACTTCCGCTGGCTGGTAACACCAAATCTAATTGGTTTGTCCTTTCATCTCCATCTTTTTCCTTTCTCTCTCTTTCTCCCTCTCTCTTTCTTTCTTTTATAGCTGGGGTTTCATGCTAACATATATGAGATAAAGACACCAAAACTGTCAGGATTTAAAAGAATATACCACACTGACCAATATTGGGGTTCATTCGATAACTTTTAGACCAATTATTAAGTAAAAAATTCCCTGCTCAAAATCAAATTTGTTCCTATAAACAGTTACTTGCTGGGAATCACTTTTTAAGAGACTTCATTTTGAAGCTTTTCCACCAAACTATTTTTCACCTCTCATTAAAAAATATTAAGCAAAATTTTAAATTATGGGCTGGTTTAGGCAAATGAAGCCTTGATGCTTCTCAAGCTTGGTCTGTGTGGGAGATTAATGTGCTCCATGTCAATCATTAGGAAAAATAATTGATGCCAGAGTGAGATTATAGGTAAATTGGCAAAAGGATTATTCTGTAATTCAATAGAATAAGTTAACAAAGTTCTTAATTCACACATTTTTAAAATAATCTAAGGTGTTCTTTAATTAAATCCAAATGAAATAATTATATCTTAACTAGACTCAAAGTGTCATAAAAATATTTGAGATACTATATAGTTCTATGCCTAAAACAGAATTTTGGAGAAAGTTGGCCACAAAACAAAGCATTACTTTGGGTATTTAATTTTTCACATTGCATCTAATACATCTTTTGTACAGGGCATATTTTTCATGACAATAAAGTTGGATGTTAGGATTTAGATGAAAATTATTTATGAGCTGCTTAATGTACTTCTCACTCCTTAACTTGTGGTTTTTATTATAAATATATCAAACTGGCAGCGCTAAGTGGTACAGTGGATACAGCACCAGCTCTGAAATCAGGAGGACCTGAGTTCAAATCTGGCCTCAGACACTTAACACTTCTTGGCTGTGTGACCCTGAGCAAGTCACTTAACCCCAAATACCTTAGCAAAAAAAAGAAAAGAAAAGAAAAGAAAGAAAGAAATATATCAAACTTCTCAACTCACTTTTTAGAATAATTTTGAGTATTTTGTAATTAAAAATAGGATACTTATCCAAATAGGATAGGAAGTGAATTGAGAGAGGGTGCATGCTGTAGTTGATAAAAAGTAAATGTCAAATCCAGGAAAATCTGGATTCAAATCCTACTTTTGCCACATATTGACTTTGTGACTCTGGCCATATCACTTAACTTCTCAGTCTCTGGGTAACTCTTGAAAGGATCACATATTGCAGATCAAATACTAGTCTGAACTGGCAGTTGTTTCCTTACCCAGAATTCCTCTATACTAATGAAATTGCAGCTCTAGTTCCTATGCTTATGAAGTGGATTTGGCAGACAAGAGTATAATATACTACAGTAAAAGAATGTATAAATCTTTTCAACCTGAACTCTATTCTTGGAGCTTCAAAAAAGAATAGCACCTATGAATCTTAGTTCTTGATTTTACTAGTATCATAGTATAATAATAGTTTTGAAACAGTCAAAGTGGAATCAAATGTTATGGTTGTCTCCTTGTTTCATTGGGTTATTTGGTCTAGCTTCCAAATAAGTAAGAAAGTCATGTACTTTTCAAGTCTAGATCCTCAAATCCAAAGCTGTAAAGTACATAATTCCGAAGACTTATACCTATACAAGTAATTAATTTAAGGATGTTAGTTATGAGGGTTTCAGCTTTCCACATCATTCTACCAAACCAGAGATTTCCAAGAAAATTCCCTGGGTCTACCAGGTCCTTCATACCTCAGTCACAACTGTACCCCATTAGAAAACCTTAACATAAATTTATTCCTTTTTACATTAGTTTCATCAGCACATATAAAGAAACCAGAAATATGCTTAGGTGAAAATTTTAAGAATATGAATAAGCTTATTTTTAATATTATACCTTCTTTATAAAAGGTATGAAAATAGCATCATTTTTTTTCTCTCAGGGAAGACAAGTCCATAGAGAGAATTATTCTTAGTGTTGCAGTCATAAAATTATAACTCTATAATATATATATATATACATATATATAATTATTTAATGTTTGCTTACAATATCATTTCATTTTTTTTAACACTTCATTGGGCAGTATTTTGTTTGCCCAGATTTCCATATGAAGGGATATTGAATATTAGGTGTTACTATTGATTAAGTGTTGTATGTGGACTAACATCTAGAAAAGGAAATATTAAAATGGAACCCACTGTCTCTAATAAACTCAATGCAAGGAAAGTTACAAACTGCATGAGTAGTCTCGGCTCATTCATTTCTGCTTAATTCATCTTGCCCTAAAATTCCTTTAGAGGAACTATTTTTAATGAGTACTGTGTCTTTCAGGCAGAACAAAGCATACACAGATTAATTCAGATTATTTATCATTCATTAGTGGAGTCCCTTGAAATTAAGATTTTATTAATACTTTTCCAAAGTTAAGTTGGCATATAAAGTTGTTTTATTTTTTTATAAAGGATTAGATTCATTACAGAGGCCATATATAAGAATAGCTATGTATTTCAAGAAATGCCATGAATATTCAGTAAAATAGGGAATTCAGAACAAGTGGGTTTGGCTTACCATATTTTTCTTTTTTGTGTTGATTGTGTTAGGTGAGGAAAATCTTCAAATCACTTTGTGAAAATAAATCCTTACAGTTTCTTATCTGACAGTTTCTAAAATATAGTTGTATTAAGGAAAGGGGAGTACAAGAGGAAGGCTAGGAAATAGAATTTTTTTTTAATGAAATATTTGAAACTATTAAATTTCTCCCTTATAAGAAGAACTTATAAACAAATAAGAATACTGGGATCCTACAATCTAGCCAAAGAATATAACATGTGCATTACCATTTTTTATACACTAAAGAGTAAAGGCATATTAAACATGACTTAATTTTAGTCACTGTCTTGCATATTAAATATGACTTAATTTTAGTCACTGTCTTTAATTATCATTAAAAGGACATTTTTTAATATTAAAATGCTTGAATATCATCTGTCTAGGTTAATAGATAAGAAAAAGAATTCTAAATTCTTGGAATGAAGGTAACAAAAGAAAAAGATCCCAAATAGAAGAAAAAATAATTCCCCTTTTTATCAAAAACAGAGAATCAAAAACCTTTTATCAAAAACCTGAGAGAATTTTTAAAAACTACTATAGATGCCAAAGAAATATTTTTAAAAATTATTGAGTAAATAATTAGAATTAAATTTAGATAATTAAAAGTAATAATCTGAGAAATATTAATGTCATATAGCTTTTTCAAATAAGAATTGATTGGTTAGAAAACAGTCAAACCCATTCTGCACACATATATGGTATCTAGGATATACTATAACATATTTAACATGTATGGGAATGCCTGCCATCTAGGGGAGGGGGTGGAGGCAAGGAGGGGAAAATTCGGAACAGAAGGGAGTACAAGGGATAATGCATATGTACTATCAAAAAAAAAAAGTTATAATTATAAAATTAATTTTAAAAATTAAAAAAAAGAAAACAGTCAGGCCTTAAAGATTGTTTATAATTATTCACTAATATATAGCCAAATATACAACTTTAAAAAAGAAGAGGCTTCACTATATGCATGTGTTTATGTATGTGTGTGTATATATTTATAATACCTGGATCAGGTGTCAGGTGAAAAAATGAAAAGTTTAAACTACTCTCTTTTATTTTCTTCATTCTTGATAGGATTCCATCCTGCTACAAATAATTCACTCCTTGCTCAAGATATTTAATAATATCTTGTTTTGTTTTACTTTTTTAATTAAACACATCAAGAAAAGATAAAAAAAATTTTTAATGGAGAGAAAATGATTGTGAAGACAAATAATTGGAATTTAATAAGTAAAAGTTAGAAATAGATATTAATGTGTCAGAACTATGACAATTTTATATTTATATAAAACATTTTACATGTTTATTATTCTATTACTACCAACAAAGAAGAGGAATTATTTTTATTTAATAAAAGGAGCTATGGCTTGAAACAGGAACAAGTTCATAGAAGATACTAAGGAAAATATTGTAATTAAGTCACAATGGCTCAGTCCATTGGCAAGTATGCTTATTTTTGAAGAATAATAGGAAATGTTCAGGAATGGACTTACAGAAATATCTGTTAAAGGATTCTCTTGAAGGATAATTCAGTAGTAGTGCAGATAATGTATTAATTCACCCTAGAAATTTATTTATTACTTAATGTAGAGGTTTTTACTTTAGCATAGTCATGTACTTTCATGTTACATATTTATGATGTCCAAGCAAGTCTTTGCATTTATGAATGCTGTTCATGTGTTTTCTTTATTTATCATATATTTACATAAATACAAATACAGATTATTCCACTGAAATGTCTTACACTGAAATGTCGGTGAATAGAAATAGTAAAATCATTTCCTTCCGGAATCTAGAGCTTTGAAAACAGAATTATTCATTTCATGTGGCTTATGTTCTTATCAGTTATGTCTAGAGATTAATAAACTTGTTAATCTGTCATGTGACTATACATGTTTTGTCTTTTCTTTTTACACCATTTTGCCCCACAAACATAAAATTAACCTTATGCTCTTCATCTGTTTATTCTCTGTTATTATAGTCCCAATCAGGAATGTAAAAATAAGCTCTATTTCTAGTCATTTATTTAAAGAGCTAATGATTAGACCAGTGATTAAGCTAATACATTTTCTTTCATAAGTACTTTTGTTTTATACATTGAATATTCCATTTATTATTACTATATTATTATTATCACTATTTTGTAATAAAGAAAGCTCTTTCCCCTAAGGAAATATCATTTTCTCTTTTGAATTCCTTTTAATTCTCCATTATGACTTTACCAAAAGTCATAATTCTTGCTACAAACAAAAATATGAGAACATAACAACATAATCATAGTTTAATATATGCACCTGAAAAAGGTGTCTATATCAGGAAATATCCCAGTTTGATTGGGGGAGTAGGAGCAGTTGTAACATTGTAGCTTAATTTTATGATAAATACAAAGTGTTACTCTTGGTGAAAATTATTCCACTCCACTAGCTTTTTACATTTTTCAGGCAATCCTAAATGCTTCTTACTACTTGCATGGTGTCTTTTGACTCTTAATGATCCTTGATACTGGATTACTAAAATGTTCTATTTGGCTTAATATTATATGTGAAAAGAAATAGTATGGTGTGGTGGATAGAGAAGTGTTTTCAGTCAGGTGAGGTCTGAGTTCAAGGTAAACACTAACAGGGTATTGTCCCAAGGTATCTCACTTAAGCTCTCAGTATCTTCCAAGCAAAGTTGCAGAAAAGGACAAAGTTTGGTTTTAGGGTGGGGGTGGGCAGCACTTGCCAGAAGTCCCTATTGTAATGAAATCTCAGGTCTAAACCAAATACATCGATCTTGGAATTATTAACAACATAAACAGTTTTTATTTAGTGTCATGACTGCCTTGACAAGGAGTATATAAATAAGTTAATCATCAATGAATGTTAGGTTTGACTCATTAAAATATTAACAACCCTACTGTGTTACACAAGTAAAAGAATCCCCTGAATGTTTAAAGTTAATCAAAATGATTTTGAAATGTAGCAATCATATTTTTATACAAAATTTCCATTTTTACTCTGGAATTAGAAACAGAAAATTCTCATCCAGAATTTATAAAACCATTTACAATAATGACATTACCTAAATCAACATTCTGTATACTGGTACTTCTGGAAAGGTGTTTATTGTTCATAGCCAAAATCTTCTCAGAACTGACTTTAACTATTATAAAAGACAAATAAATCTCCTTGGTAACAGAAAATGGAGTATAGAATACCACACTGGAGTGCTATCAGCCAAACTCTTTTTAATAAGTTTTCTCAAAATTTTCTGATTTCTTTTAGCCCTGAAAACAGGGACAGAACAATTGGAGAGAGAGCATTGATTTAGAGATAATATAGTCCTGCTTTTCTGCAAAATGACAAAATTCATCTTTCTCTGAATTTGCCACACAATAAAGAAAAATACAAATATAACTTTTTTTAAAAGACACCATTTGGCACTACATTTTTTAAAATGATGAAAAGTACCTCCCCAAGCCACTGAATATCAGAAACTCCTTTGCTTGGGGTTAGGTTTATATTAGTTACAGCCTCTAACTATTATATAAATGTTTTAATACCCACTGAGTTTTCTCCTAAATATCTCATCCTTCTAAGTTTTCAGAGAAAAGACAGAATCAAATCTCCTAATAGAAACTACTTGATTCATTATTTCTCCTTTACTGTCATTCCTCCTCCTTACATCTATGCATCTTGAATTGTTATCCCAAATTTGTTGCTAGAATATTGCAAATTTTTTTATATAAAAGAAGTATTTCTAGTTATATCTATCTTCATTAAAATTGAGATCATGTGGCAATTTAAATGAAGGACAAATGAGCACTGGGTTCTGAACTTGGAATGGATTCAGCATTATAGAATCCATTAAACATGGCTTAAATGAAAATGAAGAAAAGCAAAATGGGTCTGGTAAGGAAGCTTTTGTGTTCAAATAATCTATTTGAAAATATGTGTATTCAATGATGTTGTCATTGGGTGGTATTTTTTCTTATAAATTTGGAAGTTCACTAATCCTGAGAATGGACAAGTGGGAGGAAGAAAAAAAAAGATCAGAATATGCTGACTTTGGCATCCTGGGGAGAGGATGGCAATAATATATATTCAAGAGTCACTCAATAAATAATTTCAAATGTGATTTTGAACTAATAATAATCAGTGTGGCATAGCAGGAAAAAGTAATCCCAATGTGCTATATTGCCCAAATAAGCACAATTCTGCCAGGTTTTGAGCAGAGGAAAAACATCCCCTTACTTCATTTTATTTTTTAGCCTGGTATTTTCAAGAAAAGATTCCACTTCTGATGGCTTGAGGCCTGGCATATTTTCGAACTAAATGTCTTCTTATAACAACTACTGAAATCCCTGGCTAATGTGTTGGTGTTGGAACCATCTAAACTTCTGAGACCCTTACTATGCCATCTTTCCTTTTTAACAGTGTTTTCTTTTCCTCACTGCACAACCAGGCTCGGCTTCCCTCGTGCTCATCTACCTATAGTGTTTCTGAGGTATATTCTGCACGTGTTTTATTACACAGTCAACAACATGCTCGCCCTCACTGTTTTTTTTTTTGTTTTTTTGTTTTTTTTTTTAATTTTATTTTCCTTTTGCCTTAATTTATTTTGCCTTGCACTTTGCACAACCTGCCTGGAAAGGGAGGGAGAATCAAAAAAGAGTTATCTCTTTGGATGGGGGAAATGGGGGGCAGGATGGCATATAGGATGGTCTCCTTTAATACATTGCTTCAGGGTCCAGTTTGACATTTGGGAGCCATTATTTTATCATTTTAGGATTGCTAAAATTCAAAAATTTAAATATATACCTATATTATTACTAGTAAACCTCTGCCAAAGTTGCTTTAAATTAAATCATTTATTACTAGGAGAGGCAGTGTGGAGGGAGCAATGGAAAGAGAGCCAGATATAGAATCAAAAGACTGTTCAAAACCTGGTTCTGCCTCCTCTTATCTCTGTTTGACCCGCAACGTCACTTTAACCTCCTGAGCCTCAGTTGTCCTGTTTGTAAAATGAGAGGAGTGGACAAAATAGCCTCTCAGTCCTCTTCTGGTTCTAAATCTATCATGTTGTGGCAGAGATTCCAGGTTGTAGACTTGTCTCTCCCCTCACAGCTGAAACATAACACTCTAAAAGTCATTGTCTTTTTCAAGAGTGAATAGCAAAAATTTGCTGTTGTTTTTTTTCCACAGCAAAACCAGTTCAGTTATTCAACAAAGCCATTTTTCCAGGCCATTTCTTTTGCCAAGATTCTCACAATTAAGAAAGGCCTACAACTCAAAAGATTCTGGCTCTTTTAATAAAATAGTTGAGATTAAGATTTGAGCTGTCTCTTTGCTCTTTTGGGAGAAAAATAACGTTTTCTTCTTCCTCTAAAAGGATTAATTGAAATCTCATCACCAGACTTTCAATAACCTTTTGATCCCATTTTTCAAAGCAAAAACATTGTTAAATAGTAAAAAAAGTTAGAACATATTTAGCTCAAACTGTGATTGAAAAAGTTACTTTTAATATGAGTCTGGGAATTTCAAATATTAGCTTCTGATTCTACAGACATAAGACATTTTTACTTATATTAACTCTGTACTACCTCAAGCACATGTTGACACATATGAAATCCACTCAGCTCTTACTATACAAATATACTACTTATAAAACACACACACACACACTGTAGTTCTATCAGATTGCAGATAAAATTTTCAGAACCAGCATGTAGAGTATCATCTTTTGACTTGTAAATTGAAGAAACCAGCTCCAAAAGCAATTAAGAAAGAATGAATTTATGTTCTTATTACTGAGTCATCTTTTAACTTGCAAATTAAAGGAGCCAGATCAGAAAATAATTAGAAGAGTCTAAAACTAGAGTCTTTCGCTATGATATTTACTGAATCATTTCTAATTATTGTCATTTTTTTATTTGCAAGCTATAACTTTCTTAAATTTTTTTCTTACAATTGGTTTTGAGGAGAATTAATCTTTATTGAACCTAATCTTTGTAGAAAAAAGGAAAATCATGTGAGGAAAAAGAATAAATAATAATTTCAGTCAAGAACCTCGACTTGAAATTTGATACTATCTCATCACTACAGTTTTCATAGGACACTTCATTTCATAATTTGCCCCTTATGTAAGTTCTCAGTGTAAAAAATAAGTAACTTGTTTCACCCTGTCACACTATTTCTTAGTGTAACAGGAACAGCTGTGGAACCATCTCCAATAATCCATAGCAACTTTCAGGATATTACTTTCTCTATCATGGTATATATAGAAGATATTTCAGGTTGTAATATGGAACTGATTTCTGGGGCATTATTGTTTGACAAGCCATTTGTTCTAAGACACTCCATATATAAGTATGTTATAATGGTCTCTGATTTGAATTTATCCCATGTAGTTTTATTTTGTACAAAAAGCAAGCATTGTACAAAAGCAAGAATAGAAGTAAAAACCTCATAAATTTCTTTCATCAGTTTGCACAAAATATCTTAAAACTAAATCTAAGCCTAAAAACAATATAAAATAAATTCAACCCAAACTTTCATTTTGTGCAAGTCATATATTCAATGATGAAAAAAAACATAGTTTTTGTCTCACTGAGCTTACATTCTATTAAAAAATATAGATAGATAGATAGATAGATAGATATATGTATATATATATATATACTTTATATATATATATATATATATATATATATATATATATATATATATATATATATATCTCCAAATAATTATAATACATGTTGCAATGTGTCAGGGTGCATAGGAGAGGAATGAGAGATTGGAAAAAGGAAGGATACTATTAGGAAAGGAAATAGCTATCAGGATAGGCTTCTTGAAGGAGATAGTATCTGAACTAGATCCTTGAAAGTCAAAAGTATAAATTTAGAGAGAATCTGTCCTAATTTAGCCTCTTCAAAAATACAGAATCATTTTTTTTAATATCAGATGAACTTGTATCTTATGAAAAAGTCTATTAAGTGCTTACTATGTGCAAATTTTGTACTAAATGCTGAAGATATAGCTACAAAAGATTCCTTTCCCTGAAGTAGTTAACATGCTAAAAAAGAAAAGACCTGGATGTTATGGTTTGGAAAGTCACGATAGTGAGTAAAGCTATAGGGAAATGACTAGACCCTGCCTTTTCCAGTTTCAGTAGCATTGTTGATTCAAATACAGTTTTAGAACTGGTAAGAGATAAGAAGAGACTAGTACCAGGGCACATAACAAGAAGGTACAAAGTATGACTAAAATTAACCTAGAAAGGGTAGGATATGAAAAACACTTAATTGGTTAGCCCAAGACCCTGGATGGGAGTCAATGGAGCTAAAAGTCCTTTAGGACATGTTCTTTGGTTTGGAGAGTATAGAACATAGATGATGAAAAGAAGATAGATTTTAGTTCATTTTACCTAGAAAGCAAAATGTTAGAAGGGAATTTATTTTTTTTTTTTTGGTGGGGGGGGGGGGGAGGGATGGAAAGATAGATCAGAGCCAGATTATATAGAGCAGAAACCAGAACAGTGCAAGAAATTGCAAGAGTCAATGGATTGTTGGAAGAAGACCTCAAAATATTAGAGAAAAAAAGGAACAAGGATAAAGATGGAGGCCTTTCTGACACTAGAGGAATAAGGAATGGGTTCTGTAAGTAGGCATATAGAGAGTTAAAAGAATGGAGAAGAGTAATTGAAAAAATTTATATGGAACACTTGAGGGGGAAAAAAAATCAATTGGGGACTGAGGTAATGAATCAGAGATGAATAAAAAGATTGCCACAAATTAAAAAGGATTTAATGAGAGTGGTTTGTTGTGAATTCAGCCAGTGAGTCTTGATGATTTTCTCCAATTTCTCTCAGCAATTGAAAAGTAGTAAAGCAACTAATATACCCTTTCTTCCCTATAAAATTTATTGAGCACCTACTATATTTCATAAAGCCAGATAATGTATATACAGTCATTTATAAGGGAAAAGGAGAACAATAACAACTTAGGAGATATGTATAAATATTATAGAAGGTCATTTGAATTTTGAAAGAAATTAGTATTACTCGTAGAAAGAAATAAGAAAACAGGCCATCAACAAACATTTTTTAAGCAGTACTATGCTGTTATGGGAAATACAAAAAAGAAGCCTCTGCCCTCAAGTCCTTCATTCTAAAGAGGAAAACAACTCTGCAAAAAAAAGTTATGTACTTACAAGATATATACAGGGTAGGTGGAACATAATCTCAGAGGGAAGTGGAGGGAACAAATCCCGATCTCAGAGGGAAGTGGAGGGAACAAATCCCGGAGTTGGGATTTGGCTGAGTTTTAAAGGAGTCTTAAAGGCAGAGATTAGAAAAGAAAGCATTACAGTCATCCGGGCAACTAGTAAAAAGACACAAGAGTTGAGATACAACTATCGTATGCAGGAAATAAGAAGGCCACTGTTGATGGTTACAAATGATAGATGCAAATATATGGAGAGGAACAAGAAGAGGAGATGAAAAAGAATACTAAACAAAAGGATTTCTGTATTTGATCCTAGGGTACTAGGAAATGTGTTGAGAATTCTTCTACTCATATATCATGAGATCCTCCCAGAGAATAGTGCTATCAGCATTGATCTGAAGGCCAATAAATCAAGGGACAAAGCTAGAAGGTAAAAAGTTTAATTAGCATCAGTTGATGAACAGTTGTCAAATAGATAGTCATGGGCCCAAACAAAGGGAGGTACATACATAAATGGGTTTCTATACAATCTGACATTCTGTGGCAAAAAGAAAAGTTCAATTAACCTATTGAGTCAGTTTACTAACCACTTTTGTTATTTGGGATGTTGAGTAATTAAAAATAGGATGGCAGTCAGTTTGGTAGAGAATGTGTTAACTTTGAAGTCTTATGAGTTACTCAAAAACAGATTTGTTCCGTGTAAATCTATGTTTTCTCTATAATTAATCTTATCAGAGTGTTCTATTTGGGCTGTAAAACTCTAAGGTAGTAGAGACCTCTCTTCAAGGCAGGATTAGTCATGCTTATTTTTTCTTTTCCCACCTAAAGGTCTCTATTTACATGTATACCCTAACTCTGTTTCTCTAGCTTGTAAGGTTAATTTTTTCTGGGGATTGTCCACTTCCTCCATTATATTTTAGGCTTGCACATTATTCAGGGAGTAACAGGAAAACCAGTTAATTTGAAACAGAATGCATGAAGGAATACAATGTGCTGTTCAATAGTTGGCTGATAGAATAATAATAAATTTTAATTGGGTTTGTCTTAAATATGATTTTAAGTTTATTAAATCTATGATAAAAAGCCTTCCCATGATATAGAAGGAGACTGACATTTCATTACCATAATTTCCTAGATGAGGAAACTCCCTCTATTAATATCATAACTTTTTTTATCTATTATTCACATTTTTAGGCATGTGTTTTAACTCATGAAACATAATTTAAAAAGCAATATGTAATTTTTTTAAATGAAGAAAGGCATCTCCTAACACAGTTTCTTATTGTCATTATTTTATAAAGATGCTATCATTGGGTACATGTAGCCATACTTCATCATATTGGCCCCTTGATTTTGGCTTAGCCCTTAAGAATCATCTTCATATTGGGGGCTCAAAAAAACTAGGGTGAAATAAAAATGTATGAATAGTATGACACAGTGTCATACTTCTACAAAGAGATTCATCTTTTTATGTCAAACTCAAAAAAAAAGAGAAAAAAATTTTCTGCTGAAGTCATAAGTGACTCTCCATCTTATATCAATATTCATTCATATAGTGTTCATTTTTAAAGGATAATTTAACATTGATTTAGAACTTCCTTTGTTCAACCTAAACAAGATTTACCCAATCCCCTGTGCATTGATAATTTTGTTTAAAATTACAAAACAAAATGTGTCATGCCATAAGAGAAGTACTTTTGGAGTCCAGAAGACAGAAAGATTTCTTTTGGCTGGAATATCAGAGAAGGCAAAGATGGGGAGAAAAGATAATCCACTGAGAAGTAATACTAGTGAATGATAGTTCACTAACTGAAGTGTGTAATATAGCAAAGAACATGTAGGATTTGGAGTCAGAGGCCCTTTTGTTAGCAATCCCAGTTTTGTCACTTACTTACTGTCTTGATGACTTTGGGCTATATAAAGGGCTAGAACTGAGCAATGCACTTGGATAATGAATTGCCAATTGGACAGTTCCCTATTAACTTGTTTGAAGGTTGACCCTCCCCAGCTGTTCTGTGCTGACTTGATTGGTGGGACAAAGAGGGGGAAGTGATGTGTGTGGGAGGAGGAGGAGGAGGAAGAGGAATTGAGACGAGATGCTGAGTCAGTCTCTCCAAGCTTTTGAGAGAGGACAGTGTGTGTGAGGTTGCTAGGCCTAACCCCCTGACCTTGACTGTAAAAGATCAAGAATAAAGCCCTTTAGTGATCCTGACTCCAGCTGATTTCTGGGAAGACAAGAGTTCCAGCAGGGCAAATCACTCCAGCCCTCAGTTTCCTCCTCTGTAAAATAAAAATGATACTTATAACACTTCCATCTCAGAGCTATTATATTAAATAAAATAATGTACATAAAATACTTTGAAAATCTTAAAATACTAGGTAAAGAATCCTATTATTTTGAATTTCCTATGCAGTTCTCTATGATGTTGTTAATTCATATCAGTTATATCTGACTTCAGATATAATTTGGGGTTTTCTTGGCAAAGCTACTGGAATGGTTTGTCATTTTTTTCTCCAGCTCATTTTTATATTTGAGAAATTAAAGGTAAATAGGGTTGTGACTTGCCCAAGGTCACACAACTAGTAGATGTGTAAGACCAGATTTGAACCCAGGTCCTCCTGAAGGCCAGCACACTCTCTATTATATCAACTAGTTGCCCCACAATTCTGTGTACATAAAAAACAAATATTTGGTGATTGATTGTTTTGGTTAGAATCGATATCTGAGAAGTGCAGAGATTTGTCAGGTTTCTTGAAGGATCAGTTTTAGGGCTAGGTCAGTAGTATTGATACCCTAATACTAAGCACTGTATACATGTTATCCTTACAATTAATTTCCATGCTATATGACCCCTTCATAAAACCTTTTTTTAAGCTTAATTTCAAGTAAAGCCAGTTTCAAATACTTGTTGATGCTGATACCTCAGTAAATCTTAATGGATATGAGGGGAGAATGCAAGTTGTTGAGTGTTCTCTCTGACCCCTCTTCTGTGGCTCAAGTTCATGACATTTTTTTAAACTCCACAGTTCTGTTTTTCATGTCCCCATGAGAACCTCTGGGTGGGCTCTCTTTCAAAGGGATTGATTGCCAGTTTGAGAAAAACTGAGCTTGTATATCTGGAAATTTTGTTCAGATTAAATCCATAGGAATTAATACAGAGAAAAGAATAACTGATGTGAGTTAGGAAAGCAACTCCTAGTTCCAAATGATATGTACTTGTGGTTCAGTAAAAATACTGAGATTGATATAGGCACCAAATGTTATGTTTCAGTCATGTAAAGAATTCACAATGGCCATTCTCCTTGGCAAAAGGTAGCTTTATTTAAGAGAAAAGGTTATAGACAAAATGAAGCAGCATAATAGACACCGGGAATGGTAAATATGAAATAAAGTTGGAAGAGCATGTAACAATTAAAAATGGAAAAAACAAGTTCCCTAATAGAACTTACAATTAACCAGGAAAAAGGGAACATTCTGTGAGATTGATGTCCTTAATTGACAGACTAAAATCTAAAAAGAATTTAGCATCCTAAAAGAATTAGCTATAAAGAGGAGAAAGAGAAGAAAAATACCATGAGGCATAGTGAGGGGATGAGAGGAGAGACACCACATTGTGGCATCAGGGTGGGGGAGAGCAAAGACACTACAAGGCAGAGTGCCATGCTAGATTCAGCAAAAATGGCATGGCCATAAACAGATTTCTAGAGGAAATTTAACCCCAAGGGTTTGACACAATTTGTATTTCTGAGTGAACATAGCAAGGCAAGGTGAGGTTTCCCAAGACTTCCCAGAAGATGGGACTTTAAGATTGAACTGGTCCCCAGCAGTGCTCTTCCTTGCTTGTCTCAGGGAGTAATGTGGTCAGTACGTCAGGCTTTCTCTGTAAACCCCACCTAGTTACTTCGGATCTCATCAGTAATTACAAAATAGAGTAGGTTAAGGATTATTAATAAATGACTAGAAAATAATTTGATGAATCCTGTCTGAGATGGAAACTAAAATCTGATGTTATTGATAAGCAAATAGAACATTTGTCTCTAATTAAAGCTATAGGATTATTACCCAGCTACAAAAGGGAAACAATTGGTCAGTAATTTAAGCAAAAAAAAAAAAAAGGAAGGGTTGATGTATCAATTTCCTTTGACCTTTTTTAAAAAAATCAATATGTTTCTCAGAATGAAAATCAATCTTCTTTATCAAAGAGATTTTTTTACTCTTTTTGGACTGAGCCCCAGAATTCTTTTTTCCTATGCCCTTATGCTCTACAGGCCAGCATTTTCTCTGCATTATTCTCCTTCTTTCTTAATTAACCCAATTGCCTCTCCTGTCTAGGGAGACAGTGCCAACACACAACCTTCACAGCTTCCAGTAAATTACAGAAGTTTAATGAATACTAAGTAGCTCATGATCATACCTTATACCGGAAACCTTGGATTTAATGCCACACGTCTCTTCCCCTTAGATTTGTAGGCATTTTTGAGTTATCACTAATTCTTTTGGAACTCTTAAATACATAGATATATATTTTCCTGACTACTAGCAATATCAATTTTCTCTACATATCTTTTTCTTGTGCCCATAGGCACGTTCATTTGTGTACAGTGGAGTTTATAGGCTGGTCTACAGCAAATAAAACTATCAGCTTTCTGTGGTTATCATTTCTATACCTTTCAAAAGCACTTCTTTTCCATAGATAATGTCTCTCTGTTTTGTGTAAGAATTCAGTCCTTTTGATAGACCGTTTTATGTTTCCAAACTGCATTTGCAGAATCAGTCATAAATTTCTCTTTAGTCTCTGAATAGAATCTCTTACCAGCCATGTGAGTTTGGGAAGTTGTGCTTTAAAATATTTTTAAAATGAAGTATTTAAAATTTCCTTTCCATCATTTTTCCAAGAGTAAATTTGACAAGGTTCTTAACATCTTCTGTAACTATTGTATAGTTTATTACTACTATTAGTATACTATTTTGTAATATACAACTATAATAACTATTTCATAAATGATTACATTTGAATTTCCACAGAGCTTTTTAAAAATTGCATTTATTCCATTGATTCCTTGACTTTTCTAGATGTCTTTAGGGTTTTATTTTATTTTGTTTTTCACTACTGTTATGGATAGAATCAGCTTAATCTTTGACCAAGTTCTTTACACAGTTTGCTCTTTGTAGAATATAGTGAGATATTTTATTTGCCCAGTGATTAGACATAGGGAAGAAGTCTGAAATTTTGGGTATTTATCTGTAGCTTCACAATCAACTTGTTCTTACCTAAGGAATCACTACTATACTCTTTTTTTTTTTTTTTTTTTTTTTTTTTTTTACCCTAGGTCTGCTACATCATCACCTTAAGGAATGTGGAACAATAACATTTTTTGAGTATTTTTTTTTTCATTCTATGTGTCTAGTCTTTCTTCCTTTTGCTTTCTGGCTTCTGCTTTTCATGTTATTTCTTTGTCTTAGAAAATACTTTCAAGTCAGAAAGAGCCAGAAGGCTCTGTTGTCTAATTTGTTAAGCAAGTCTATTGATTTAATCCTATTACACTTTTTTAGATATGCCCTTTGTTATCTAGAATTGTTCTATTATAATACTATGGCAATTTTACACTTTCCATGAAGTGTACAACAAAAGTTCATTTGTCATTTGGTTGTTTAGATTTTAAAATACATCAAAGTATTCAGGTATTGAGTTCCAGTTTGGTGCATACCAATGTATCCTACTTTTTATTTTTTTAATAGGCTGAAATTTGTTCTATTCAATGGTGATATTGCAGAGATGCTTGCTGAAACAAATAGAGCTACTCTATCATCTTTCTGTCAACCAAACTTTGACCTTAATCTGATATATACCTCGTATGGATAATTCTTGTCTCTCAGTCTGCCAAGTTCTAGATCTTTCATGGGCTTTTAATGGTATTTTTCTCAAGTATCCCATAACAATAACTAGCAATCAATAGTTACTTGTGATCCACTATCTAGAAAGGCAAGACATTCCATCAACAATATCTCTTCTACAATAAGATCCTAGGAGTCTAGTTAGGATAGACCCATAAACAACTAACAAAGCTGAACATAATGTCTTTGAAATCTTAAGTGGAAATTAAATGTATTTAACAAATTACAATATATTTGACAATACAATATGTATTTAATAAATAACAAAATTAATTAAAAATAATAAAACATAGATAATGTTATAGATTAAATTTTTTTTCCACGGTCCTTTCACTATTTCCTAAAGCCTATTCTTTGGAAATCAACTTTTAGCCAATAAACTCTTGATTTCTTCTGTTGAATGTATGCTGTTAGCCAATTATGTCTGTCCCCAGATTGTTTTGATTATTAGGCTGGATCTGCTGGGCTGTTCTTACCTGTTGTGACCTTTGTTCTCTTGATGCTTTTCCTCTCCAAATGTAATGTTCCATGTTGTTTATTGTTCCATGTCTCAGCATCTTTTCTTTAGGCCCTTGCCTTTGAGTCTAGATAACCAGTGCAGTTCTCTTGCTTAGCTTCTGTAGCCCATGCACAATGAAATGGCTTAGAGTTAGTTCAAGTTAAATCTTTCTGAGATTGACTATTCTTTGCATAGCTACCCTAGTACCCAAAATTTTTTCATCTTTTAAGCCAGAATTAAATATGTGACTTGTGGGCCTCATGTAGTCCACAAAACTAAGTGTGGCCCAAAGCAGATTAAAATGTAACTGGAAAATATTTAACAAATTACAATATATTTGACAATACAATATGTATTTAATAAATAACAAAATTAATTAAAAATAATAAAACATAGATAATGTTATAGATTAAAATAAAGATAATATGAAGTTTGCAATTATCCTTATGTATGAATTAATGACTTTTTGTTTCTATTTGACTTTGACATCACTGATTTAAGCAATTTTTCAGAATTCAATTATTGTCTCTCTCTGGTCACTAGATGTTCTTAGAGGCATTTGTACCTTCACAGATCTTTGAAACATTCCCTTTGTTTGCATCATTCCTCTTCTGTAATTCCTGTCCATATTCTACATTCAAATTCTGAACAAATAAAAAAGTATGGCTTTTGATATTTTCTACCAAATTTTTCATTCAATTTATATGGGCAATCTAAACTTCTGCTCAGTCTTTTCTAGAGACATAGGACTCCTTTACTGAGAAGATTTGTAACTTAGCCTTAAACATGTTCATTTCCTACAATGTACTATCTGAAGATGAAGCATCCCTTCCCTATTTAAGTTTGCTATTTAAGCAAACTTCACAGTTTATCTATTGGATCTCCACTTTTTAAAAATAAGCTTTTTTTCTTCTGAAGGAGGTGAAGTGATCAATTTTTAGGTACTGTTTTTTAGAGTTACTAGATCAAGAATTGTTTAATTTCTGATAATTTAAAAAGAACTGTTTCATACTTTAAATTTCTTACTGATCACTATGTCTCTCTAAATCTTTTATGATTTTCTCAAGGTTTTTACAGTGTCCATATTATTACACATAGTCTATTCTTAGTATTTAAAAAGGTTCCTTTTATTTCCATATTACTTCATATCACATTTTTTGAGTGTTAACTCCCATTTTATTCAAATTTCAGTTTAAGTTGTTTTTAGCAAAACAAAAATACTGAAGCAGAAGCCACACATAAAGCACAGTATAGTAATAGTCATAAATAAATATTCAAATGCTACCAACAATATATATGTGTGTGTGTGTATATATATATATATATACATATACACACACTGTAAAACAATATATATGGAACCATGCAATGCAAATAACAGTAATTCAATAGATTATACTAATAATTAGCATGTTGAAGACAAACTATATCAATGACTTCAGTGTTTCATTTAGATAAGCAACAATATCTTCAATAGCATATAATTTTAAATAGTGTGAATGGCCAGTAATGCAGTACTATTGTATATAATAGGCTTAATAGTATTGATAATCATTAATAATTAACAGCACTTACAAACACAAGTCATTTGTGTTCCAGTGCAGTATAATGAATTGATTATGAAAGAAGAAAACCTCAGAGGGGGAAGATGTTTAAATATAAAATAAAGAAGAAAAATTTATCAATATCTGAAATGGAAAGAAACAATGATGTTTTGAAATCAGAATCAGGAAGAAAGGGGAAAAAATTTTCAGGAAAAAAAAATTAATAAAATAAAATTAGCCTATATGGGAATAATATACTCTGAGTTTAAAAAGTTGCATACATCCAAAAAAAAATTTTTTTCCAGAATAAGCATCCTAATATGTGATGAAAGAGTCTTACATACACACATAAACACACCTGCACACACATACATACACACACATTGGAAAAGCCATATAGACACATGCTACTCTGTGGCAAACAATCCAGTTGGACTTAAAACAATCAAAACACTGGGGGGCGGGGGGGGGGGGGGAAGGAAGGAAGGGTAGCTAGAGATATAGAGGATAGAATACCAGCCCTTAAGTCAGGAGGACCTGAGTTCAAATTTGATCTCAGATACTTAACACTTCCTAGCTGTGTGACCCTGGGCAAGTCATTTAACCTCAATTGCCTCAGCAAAACAAAACCACACCAAAAAAAATCAAAAGACTCTAGATAAGCACCCACAGTGAATATTCAAGAGCTCTCATCAACAGAGTCTGATCTTGTGGGGCTTACCCCAAGAAAGTCATTAACTCTCTTGAGTTTGTTTCCTCTCTTTGAAGTTTCTTCAGGAAAATTTAATCTGCTCATTTTCCAAGTTTTCTAAAATGTAAAATAAAAAGAGTCCTAGAGTGCCTATGTCCCACACAAGTACTCAAAGTATAATATGCATATTGAGTATAGAATACTCTATTTCATTATACAGAAAATATATGACACAAAATATTCAGATACAGAAACCATATAAATTATTAAATTATTCCCAGCAATTCCCCCTCTAGAAATAAACTGAATGTGGAACTACCATCAAGACAGCCCTTTGGAATTCTTATGAATTCCTCTTTCCCAGAGAGTCATATTATATAGTCCCATTTTTGCCATGATTCAAGCTAAACTGTGGTTTATGTAGACCTAGAAGGTAAACATATTTTAGGAGCTTGTGAGTAAGCAACCCCTTCCCATAGGAACTGTACTTTCCGAATTAAGTCACTGGCTTTGCTCTCCCAGAAGGATATCATATAGGAAATTTGTAGGTAATCCTCTTCTTTCTCCAAGGAATATTCTGCTTCAGGAAATTTCCTTCCCCCCCCCCCCTGCCCCCAAGAGGTCCAAACCTTAGAATTCTAAATCTGGAACTGCCCACGATAAGCTGCCAATGACTTTCACTTAGAAGGCTAGATTTCAACATCATGAATGATTTTTTTTTAATCAAGAAAAAATCCTGGTATGCTTATCAGAATATATCAGAATATAGTTATGCCTCTTTACTACTCAAGAGTTTGGAATTCATAAAAATTATCTATGAACAATTGTCTCAGGATGAGTTAACATACACACCTGTCTCAGCCTGTGTATCTATAGACAATCTATTATTGCTCTGGTGGTTATAATTTGTTGAGCTAGGAAATTCCCTTTCAGATATTTTTCAATCTACTTCTGCTATGTGCTTCTGCCACAAATTGCTATCAACTGCTCTTGGTAGGAAAAAGTTTCCCATGCCTCCCCCTAAACACAAGTCTGCTCTGTTGTAATCCTGTCTTCTGGCTTCTTAAACACAGAAAGAAAAAAAGAAGAGTTGATATTATAGCTTGTTTTTGGAGACTTAGAATCTTTTAGAGAATTGGTTTAGAGACCAGGAGCAAGATTGAATCGTCTTCAAGTCATATTCAGTCAGTATGTTGGAGACAGTCTCAGTCCTAAGAATCGTTTGTATCCTCCATAAAGAGTACCAGTAGATGTGATACCAAAGGAAGTGTTTCTTAAGATTCCTTCAAATAAAGGACCATGATCTATAAACTCATAATGATGAGGTCTAGAATGAAATTAGGTTTAATTAAGGTCTAGTGGCAGGTTCAGCGTATAGGAAGTCAAATAGAGCTCTTCTGCAACTCCTTTGGATTCAGCGCAAGAATACAGAGTTAAATGAGGTCTAGTGGCGGTGCAGAGTCCCCTGTAAAGGAATTTACAGACCCAAAAACCTAGATTGATAAAGGAGGTTTATTATGGGGTTTGAAAGTTAAGTTAAAGTCTAGTTAGTAAAAGGTGAAAGTAGGGCACCGGAAACAGTGTTCCAGTGGACAGAGATCCTTGGCATGCCAGGCATAGGACTGCTATGTTAGGAACCTCTGCAAAGAGAAAGCTCCAGCTTGGCTCTTTTATAATGAGAGATTTAGCTAAAGGGGCCTGTGGGTGGTATCCCAAGTTGGCTCAGATCTGGGTGGGGGCTGAGAGAACCCAGATCTCTTATTGGAATTCAAAAGGGTGCTTTTGACAGGATATGTGAATCAAAGGTCCTAGCTTCTTGAATTGATAATGCATCAGCTAGGAGGGGCTGGGAATCAGAAAGGAATAAATCAATCTGAAAGAATTAGTTTCTTAAAGGGAACACAACCCACATCAATAAAGCAGACAATAGAAATTACTAATTTTTTTCTTTTTTTTTTATTTTAAAATTAAACATCTTCCCCTTTGAGTTGTTCCTCTTTTATATAAATCAATTCATTGGAACACAATGACTTGTATTTGTAAATGCTTTTAATTATTAATGATTACTAAATACTTCTGATGAGGTTTAGATTTGGGGAACTCAAATGAAATTAAGGTTTCTGGTGGTCAGGGAGTTAAATGAGGTCTAGTAGTGGTGCAAAGGTAGGGAGTTTTGGGGACTCCCTTCTGGCTGCTCAGTTCTCTGTAAATGAATTTACAGACCCGAAAACCTAGATTGATAAAAGAGGGATTGAAAGTAAGGTTAAAGTCTGGTTAAGGAAATAGGTGAGGGTAAAGAGAAGATGGGACTGGAAAGAGTATTCCAGTGGGCAGAAAGACCTGGTAGTAAAGGGCACTGCCAAGGTCTGTCTGCAAAGACCTTAGTTGATGGAAGCTCATTATATTGCTTGGCTTGGTGGGGTTGGGAAGCCTGAGCAGATCATTAGAATCGGGGCTGGGACAGCCCAAGTTGGCTCAGATCCAATAGAGGCTGGCACCTGTTGGGATCTTCTATTGAAATTCAAAGGGGTGCTTTTGACCAGGATTTGTGAATCAAAGGTCATGGATTGATAATGCATCAGCCTGGAGGGGCTGGGAGTAATCTGAATCACAAATCACAAATCAATCTGAAGGGAATCACAAATCAGTTTCTTAAAGGTACCACAACCGGCTTCATTTCCATGATTAATCAACTTTATATTCACCCTTCCCTTTTTATAGGTAGAATTTAAAGGAAGACTGATATGGGGAAGTAAAGAGGAAGCTCTCAACTATTAAGGTGCTACAAAGTAATCTTGAAATTCTCCAAAAATGGTGAAATATAGGAATGTATGGTCATATTTTTAGGACTTGGAAACAATTTAGTTCAGTATCCTCACTTTATAGTTTTGGAAAATGAGAGAGAATAAATGACTTGCTTAGAGTCCTATTTATAGTAATCAGCCAGGATTCAAACCTAGGTCCTCTAAGTCTTAATTTTGCATTTTTCTGTAATGATTATTAAGTTGTGCTCAGTTTCAGCTATGTTTGCCAGACAGAACAGAATGTTGGTAGCTTTAATGCAGTATAGCATTAGAAAGTCCTGACCAACATGTATTCTGTGGCTACAGGGTAGATGACATCATATTAGACAGAAAACCTAAAAGAAACCAGACATAAGTTGAGCTCTTACAGATCTTATAGGTTATTAAATGAGATAAGACACTAAAATAATCTTGTTCTGGCAATGGGTTGAAGATATTGGAAAAAATGCTTCAGAATCTTTTGGGGAAGGGAGGTTGTTGTTATAAAGGACTTGCCCTATATTCTCTGTTAGGGTCTTTTTTTGGAAATCCAGAATAGTCTTAACCTTGTCAACATTCCTTTAATAACTTTTGTCAACCAGGGTAGTTGTAACTCCCATTGTCATAATTTAAAATCTCCAAACATTCATGCAATGGCATGGAAAGAATTTCTTCCTAGGACATATACAGAACCTTTATATTTATTATATGCTTATATACATACAATTATTGTCTTAGAAAACTGTTGTCATCAAGTTGGTATTTATTTTTTTTCATCTCACTTAATTCAGATAGTGGCTAAAAAAAAATGCTTTTCATGGATTACTACATTTGAATTTCAAAAGAATTGTGTAAGATAGAAAGTTTTGACTCCTACTTTGGTGCTTCTAAGATTCAGTGCCTGACAAGATCATTTCTTCCAATAATGCAGCTTCCTACTGTCTACACCTTAGTAGACCATTTTTTTGTGTCTCAAAAATTCAAGTGGTCAACTCTCTAGTGATGAGTGCAGATATCATTACCCTCATCTTATAGATATGGAAACTAAGCTTAGAAAGATTCAATGAGTCATCCACATTCATATAGCTAGTAATAATAATTGATCAAAAGATCATAGTTATAAAACTAGAAGGAACTTCAAAGATCATCTAGTCCAGCCCAATCACTTACATAACAATGTCTCATTTATATAATCAAGCAAGCAACCACCAACCTTACTTAAGTGCTTATTATGTGTCATGCACTGTTTTGCTCATTGGGAGTATAAAGAAAAAGCAAAAATTATTCCTTACCTCGATAAACTAAAGGGAGCAATAACATGAATATGTGTCAGTACAGACAAGATTCAAAATAAATGAAAGATAAACAGAAGAGGTAAGGCACTGGCAGCTGAAGGTCTGCAGAATATGGGGTTTGAACTCAGGCTGTAAAAAACAGAAAGCATGATGAATAATCAGCACTAAGGCCCAGAGAAAGGAGATGATTGTAACAAATCACAAAGGGCCAGAATGGCTCAACTACAGAATGAATGGAGGAGATTTAGTCATGCATAAGAATACTATAAAAATAAGAAGGAAACAAGTTTTGGAAATATATACAAAGGGAGACACTGAGGTTTGTGGAGGCAAAAGAGCTAAATCTATACTTTTAAGAAATTTATTTTGCCATCTGTATGGATGATGCTTTGAAATGGAAAGGAAACTAAAGAAGGAAAATCCTGTAGTAATCCAGGAAAAAGGTACTTGAGCTAGGATAATGACTTTGTGATTGTAGAGAAGGGACTGCTTTTGAGAAATGTTGTCAAAGTAGAAAAACAAGATTTAGCAATTCATTCATATTCAGAAGAGATAGGTTTGGGAAGAAAGAGAATGTGTTCTATTTTGAACATGTGTTTGAGATGTTTATAAGACATCTAATTCAAAATGTCCAATAGACAGTCTGTGATATGATCTCTTGGTAAGACTAAGACTTGATATCTGGATCTAAGAATTATCAACATTGAGATAGTTGTGAACTCCTGGGGATTAGTGAGTATACTGAAAAAATGTAGAGAAAATATTCTAAGAGAGAGTATTTGGGTAAACTGGTATTGATGAAGATCCAGCAAAGAAGACTAATTCAAAATTATCTGCATAAATCATTACAGAGCTGTTTGTACTGACTGATGAAAGACTGATGCTTTTTAAAAAATTTTTAATCACATTTAATGACTTTGAATAGACTATTCTATAGAATTTATAATTTTAATAATCCTTTGCATCTGTATCATGCTTTGCCTCCAGAGAGCTCCAAAAACTTTAAAATAATAATTTATCACCACTGGCAGCATCTTTGTGATTTTCATTCACTTTTTAAAAATGAGGCATAGAAAAGTTAAGTACATTGCCTTAGGTTATTCTCTGCCAGTAAAATGCCAAGCCAGAAATAGAATTGGAGCATATGTGGTGATTACTCCCTTTATATCCTCTCAGCAGGTTGAAACAAAACTGCTGGCTTTCTACCCGTAAATATATATTTTGGACATTGACTGCTGTGCCAAATTACACTTTTTCAGTAGCTAGAATATCTATGCATTTTGGGACTGTTGACCTTATCATAATAGTTTCCCTTGAATGAAATTTGTTGGACATTGAGAGTTGCATTATTTCTTTAAAGGCTTGTTTCATGCCTGTCATCATTTGTCACTTAACTCAGTGATAAAGAAAGATCACAAGCATATATCATGTGGTCCTAGTAACAGATTTTGTCTCACTTATCTGTCCAGTTTGAAAATGCTTTCCTATTACTTATTCTTCATCATTTTGGTTGTATGAGAAAGTAAGACTAGCAGACTTATGATACCTGGGATACATACTCTAGCTGATTCCCTTGTAATGATATAGATTTGAGGATGGGTTTTATTTAGAAAGACTGTTATCATCTATCACTAGAACAGACAAGTTATATCAATTAAATGTACTCTAGTTTTAAAATCTTTACTATTTCTCCCCCCCCCCTTCAAACGACCTAGTTTTCCATTTCCTTTGTCCTTGTTCTCATTTAAAGAATGGATTTCTCTTTCCTGAGTTTTCTATACCAGATTTGTAAGAATGTACAACAAAATGGAAAAGGATGAGTTCAATAATATCATATAGATATTTTTAGTTTTGTGCATTATGAGATTAGTAATGGGTGTTTTGACTCTCCTGACCTTTCTACAACCATATTTTATTTTTATTGATTAATTCACTTGCTCCTATTTCTGTTTCAAAGGCTGCCCTCACAAAAGAAAATAAAGTTCTGTTTTTAAAAGGCTGTCAGTGTCATCTTACAAAAGGAATTGCTTAGAGCCATAATTAACACTTATATTTCAAATTTACAAAAACCTTTAGTCCATGTTTCACTTAATTCTCACTCCAATCCCCATTTTGAAACTGAGGACCCTAAAAGTAAGTAACCTGCTACTAGCCACACAAGCAAGCAGTAAAGTGTCTGAGAAGGGATTTGAACTCAGATCAAGTACAACTTTTCTTCCAAAACAGGTTCTTTTCATCTTCACCAAGTATGACTTGGACTTGCTATATGATTTTGGGAAAGTTCCTTCTCCTCTCTGGGTCTCAATGTCACAATATTTAATAAAGACGTTATTGTAGATAACTACCAAAGTGTCTTTGTAAATTACTAAATTCTAAATTCTATAACCAACATATAAGGCTTATCCCCACCTACCAATGGTGCCCCTTCCCTCACCAGAGCTATTCTAGCCTCCTTTTATCTAATTTCTCTCTAAGTTGTCATGATTATAAATGTTCTTGTTTGGAAAGCATGGCACAAGCTTCTGCATGGCTCTTTGATATGGCTGGTGTGTGCAACTTCACTGAAAGGAAAATTTTTATTGGCAATCTAGCCACTCCAATTTTTTTCTTTACCATACCTGTAATAATTTTCTATGAGCTTCTAGATCTTGTACAGGGCCTGACAAAGGAAGAGAATTCCCCCTAGATAGGGGAACTCTGTTAAAATGAGAAAACTAAAATGAACTTGCTGCCTATAGCAGTCAGATGCTTCTGAATTCCAAGCAAGCATCTCTCAATGAGCTTGAGCGAGGGCTTGAGCACTGTATCATTTTTTTGGGAACAGATATGTTTTCTGGTTCTGATGGAGTATTTTTGATAGACCTGCAAATATCACTGATATGGGTTTCTCCTCCCAAAAATGCAGACCCATCCATATGTCTTATCTGAGCAACATTTTTTGTTTAAATTCTCCTATTAATTTTCCTCAATGAGCCACCTACTCAATCTCTTAATATTATGAGGATGTCACTGAAACACATGTGCTGTCCACTTGTTGTCTCTCATTCACACTGTGTAACTATGAAATATCCTTCTCTCATTGATATTATGTTTTATGCTGGTTTTCACCTATAACTCATTGTTGGAAAAATGTTTTAGCCTATTCAACTCATGGTATAACTCTTCTTTGTGCTACGAATGACTTATAATTTTAATTTTTCATTGATTCCATGATTCTCAGCCATTTAGCAACACTAACAGTAGTTTTTAAAAGGTTGAGATATATATATATATATATACATATATATATATATATATATATATATATATATATATTCTAATGGGCCATGTGTAGTGAAGTAGTAAAAAGAAGATTCAGTATACTCAAATTTAAAGAGATGCTGTGGGAAATTAGCAATACTAACTGAAAGTAATATCCTCAAATATTTGGCCTAATATCTGAAATGTAAATAATTAAATCAAACTAAGACTGACTTTAATTATTCTGCAATTAGATTTCTAGATGCAGATAAATTAATCATCCATCTGAAAAACACCTCAAATATAATAGAATTTGTTCATCTGTGAAAGAGTTTAAAATGTTTTTTAAAAACCTTACTGTTACCTACTATATTTTAGAAGCTCATTGGTAACCGTCATTGACTGACTGATTCAAACGTCAAGTACCTTCATCAGTTTCATTACACACTCTTCTTGCTTATTTGAAAAAGTGAACTGGATACCAATGTTTGTCTTCTTGATGAAAAGTAGACTTCTTGCTTTCTTTTCAGTTCGTGATTTCATGTTGAAATGAGAAGGGAAAGGAGGGCCCTGAATCTTATCATTCAAGTTCTGAATTCTAAAATGATAATTTTTCCATGAATCCTTGGGTTTTCAGTACTATATATAGGTTTTCCAAGTCTTCATTTCACAGTTAACACCTAGCTAGAATTTTCTTAGGGAATGGTAATAAAATGATAATAAAAGAATACTATCCAGAACTAGGCTACTTTTCTGCCACACTTTATATGTAGTTGAATATAACAGAGAACATATTTATTTCCAAAAGTTCATAATGCAGTTTCATCTTCATTCTGAGTAGTTTACCTTATTTCATTTCCCCTTTTTCATGCCAACTATGTCAATAACTTTCCTCAGTCAGTAGACCTTATATATGCAGCATAGTATAAACGATGAACTATAAAACATACATAGAAAGTTGTAATGGTTAAGCATTTACAAGTTAAAAAGCAAGTCAAAAGCATAGATTTTCCAAGTCTTCATTTCATTTTTTTTAGTATTTTAGACATTTGCTGAGTTCTTATACATTATAATTCCCCAATAGTAGCATCACCAAAAGCTGCCTTCTGCATTTGGGACCCATAACTTTTTTTTAATATATATTTTTATAATATTATCCCTTGTATTCATTTTTCCAAATTATCCCCCCCTCCCTCTACTCCCTCCCCCCCGATGACAGGCAATCCCATACATTTTACATGTGTTACAATATAACCTAGATACAATATATGTGTGTAAATACCATTTTCTTGTTGCACAATAAGCATTAGATTCCGAAGGTACATGTAATCTGGGCAGATAGATATTAGTGCTAACAATTTACATTCACTTCCCAGTGTTCCTTCTCTGGGTGTAGCTACCTCTGTCCATCATTGATCAACTGGAAGTGAGTTGGATCTTCTTTATGTTGAAGATATCCACTTCCATCAGAATATATCCTCATACAGTATTGTTGTTGAAGTGTACTGCGATCTTCTGGTTCTGCTCATTTCACTCAGCATCAGTTGATTTAAGTCTCTCCAAGCCTCTCTGTATTCCTCCTGCTGGTCATTTCTTACAGAGCAATAATATTCCATAATCTTCATATACCATAATTTACCCAAACATTCTCCAACTGATGGGCATCCATTCATCTTCCAGTTTCTAGCTACAACAAATAGAGCTGCCACAAACATTTTGGCACATACAGGTCTCTTTCCGCTCTTTAGTATTTCTTTGGGATATAAGCCCAGTAGTAACACTGCTGGGTTAAAGGGTATGCACAGTTTGATAACTTTTTGGGCATAGTTCCAAATTGCTCTCCAGAATGGCTGGATTCTTTCACAACTGCACCAGCAATGTATTAGTGTGGGACCCATAACTTAAGACTACCTGTATCATCTTCATTTTTGCCAGTATCACCTTTCAAAACATTCTGTGTCTTGGGACCTCAGTCTGTAAACCTCCAGCCAAGTCATTTGCATTCTGCTTGTCTGACCCACTGCTTTGGTTGGTGCATTTCCTGGTGCAACTTTCCATCTGCTTGAACATTTTAGTCATACTATACTATTACTTCTAGCAGTGTTTGAAAATTACTTTAATTTCCTTTTAAATGTCCCTCCCCGCAAGGGAATGTTGCTACTGCTATTCTGATCAGCTCCAGTGTTAGTCAAATTACATACCCTTTTCTTTATACAAATATTTCTTTGTGCCTTTATCCTAAACCTTTGGTCCTTTCCCTTTAGAAATATTAAAAGATGGTTCCATAACTGAATAAATAATGGCATCTTAGATGTTGAGTATGTATAGTAATTGTTGAAAGTGGGAGTAATTCTCAAAAGCACCTTGTGGTTTTCTGTTCATCATCTGCATTACTCTCCCCTATGTCCTACATCTCTTCCCCACATTTTTCCTTTCTATAGTTCTTTTTCTGCAAAACTTTTCTTTTCAATCACCATTCCCCTTTGCCTCTGGTTCCTGGTGCACTTTCTTGCATTCCTCCCATTCATCTGTCTTTGGCTTCCTAAGTTCCACTGACCTTGCCCTAGTTTCATTTACTAAGCAATAGCACAAACCCAGAAACTATTTTTTTAAAGTTTCATATTCTAGAGTGATATGCAAAATAGGGCTAAGTATACTTTGCATATAGTGCTAAAAATATATTTATATACTATATCCTTATCCAGTGCCAGATAGTTCATAAAGGATACCACTGATTCACAAGGACATGGATGATAAATTATGGATTAAACCAGCAAAAACAAACTGAGCACAATTTATCCTAACAGTTGAAATTGCAGTATAAATAACTGTCTAAAGGCTTTAAAAGAAAAAAATTGTATGTGATTACTTAAAATGTGGCTAAGCTTATAGGGCTCACTGTATGAGCCAGCAAACTTTCTAATATTCTGTGGTCACAGTTTATACCAGCTAGTTATTTTACAAATATGCAAATAAGCATAAGAGAAACCAAGCAAGAGATTGTATTGATCAATGTAAAATCATTACAACAGCAAAATTTCACTATTTGAATTGGCCATGAGAAAAGATCAATCTGTAATAGTGCAGATTAAAATTTTTAATATATTTATTTATTATTTAAAATTTTCATCTATTTAAAAATAATTTTGTAATTCATATTAAGAGTGACATCAGTTCAATTAATTATTTTTGAAACGTCTTTTATTTTCAAAGAATTCTATTTAGAAAGGGTAAATTCTGTTTAGAAATTGGCTTCATTCCAGTAAAAGAGGAAAAAAAATTTTAAAGGCTGAGGAAGAAGTTTCTGTGAAGTTTGAACTAGTTGCTTTTTTGATGCTACTGAAAAAAAAAAAAACTACCCTTAGAACACAGTAGAGCACAGTAATAAGAAATCAGATGGAAGGAGGGAATCTGAGAATGATAACACTGACTGGAGCAGCAGTGAGAATTTCATCAAGGTTCTAAGGCAACAAGGCTGAAGTGCATATTAAATGATTATTCATTGCTATAGCAGTTCATATTATCTTGCATTCCAAAATGGGGCAATCTAAACCTATGAGATTTTAATATATTAATGGAAGCATTCAAAGTATGTGCTATAGTGATAGGGGTTTGTATATGAAGGACAGAAAATTATAAAAACATAAAAAAGTGAACAAAATATTTATGTACAAACATATATATTTTCACTCTGGGTAAATTTTGTTATAGAAATGGATTAATGTTTATCCCAGCTAGAGATAGCATAATTAAAAATGGAATGTACCAACACATTTTAAGGTTCTTTTATTCCAATGATTGTGATATGTTCCCTGTGAAAGCTTATGTTTACTTTTATAAAAGTTCCTAAGGTTTAGATAATAGTATTACTTCAATGATTACCTGTGTATGTTTGTGGGAACAGATTTACATTTACAGAAATTCTTTGTTCTTTTATTCATTTAGTACTTAAAATGTTTCCTTTATTTTTAACTTTGAAAGCTAATAGCAAGGAAAAAATGTTTATAATTTAACGTTTATTATGAAGACACACTGGTCTTTTAATTCTGTCCCACATGATATATTATTCAGTAAACTGGCACATTAGATAAGCCATTCAATTATTATGTGAGGGTGGATCAATATCATTGTGGATTATAGCAAGTATCTTTAGATAACCATAACCTTTCTAGTTGTAACCATAAAATAGCCATAAATAAAAAATAACATAAAATCAAAAAGTCAAAATATTCTATATTCTTCTTTTATATTCAAAGATTGAAAAACTACCTATCAGTCTAGAATGCCAGAAAACTGATTTTTGTGGTCTCTCTCAGCTTAATGTGATTTTTAGTTCTATAATTATGAAAAAATAGCACATGAAAAGGAAAATTGATGTACCAAACTCAGATTTCTAGACTATTTCCTTGACCAATATATATTTGTTACACCTATAGAACTAAATAATGAAAACTGATGTCTAATAATGACTCTCAGTCACTCAAAGATCTTGAATCACAAAATATACAGTTCTGTTTATCAAACTATACTTCATTACTTAATAAGTTTGTGATTTCATTACTGTGGGGTACCCTTTCCATCATCATCATCATCATCATCATCATAGATTATGTAATAGTTACTCACCTAATAGGTTGAATAGGTTCTGCCTTGTACATGATCCAGGTAAAAGATCTCAGGCTATAACTGTCTCTCTAATCTTTCTTCCATTAGATTCTGCTGCTTCTCAAATATCTTAAGTAGCTTTAATACAGAATTGGCATTTCATATGTTTAAAGTAATATATCCTTTTATACACTTATAAAAATGGATTCTGTTAATAATAAATAAATCCAGTATCCTCAAGACTGGAACTTAGAAAAAATAGTCACTACTGGTTTAATCTAAATTTCATATTTTGACTTCAGTTAAAGGCTTTCTAAACTAAACATCTATGTGATTTATATTATAAATGAAAAAGAAACTTAGATGCTTTTTAGCATAAACACAACTGAAAAGTTACAGAATCAGGGAGTTGAAAGGGATTTAAAAGATCATATGTAGTTTAACTCTGAACACTAGTATTATCTATATATGATCATCTAGTCTCAATGCAAAGACCACCAGGAATGGGAAACTCCCAATTAACCAGGGTAATCCTTTGCCTTTTAAAAACAATCCTAATTTTAAGATATTTTCCCTTATATTGAAACTAAATCTTCAACTTTTATTCATTATTCATAGTTCTATCCTTTATGCCAAAGTCCTATAAGAATTCAAATTCTTTAAAATAACTTATCACATTACTACCAAAGCTTCTGTTCTTTGGGCTAAACAAACCAAATTATCTTAACTAACCCTTATATGACTTGGTTTTGAGCACCATCACCATCTTATTATGGTACACGAGGTCACAGAGATAATAAGTGTCTAAGGCTGGATTTGAATTCAGGAAAGTTGAGCCTTCCTGACTTCAAATCCAGTGCTCTACTCATTGTGCCACCTAACTATCCTAATAGAAAAATATAAAAGTGAAAAGCAAGAAAATAATCTAAGCCTATTATCAGTTTACAAAGTAGAGGCTTCTATTAGATCTTTAGAGACTTAAGTAGCAACACATTAGATACCAACAACTCATCTCACTTTAAGTATAACATTTTAGACAGCTATATGTTACACATTTTAATAATCTAGTATTTTGTATTTATTTAGTCCTTGTCCCTAATATGATTAAAGTACTTCATAGATACTTTCTCATTAATCACCCTTGGTTTATTCATGCAGTAAAAGTTTTCTTTATAATTTCATAACATCTTTCACCCCAGAAATTGCTTTTATATCTTATGAATGCTAATTTTACCACCTCTTGCAGATTTGGAAAATATATGTAACTATTTTACAAAAAGCAATTGCCTTTGAAGTAAAAAGAAATAGAATAGGACAGAAATTCCTAGTAGTGTACCTTGCACATAGTAGGGATTCAATAAGTATTTCTTAAATAAATCAGTTATATAATGGTGGTTGTTTAAGAAGGAAAGTCCAAGAGAATTTTAAATCTAAATAAAAATGCAATTTAAAAAAAGTTTAGGAGCTTAACATACATTAACGTGACTTCTCATCAGCAGTGCCAGAAGTGGTCTGAAACTTATGTTTCATATCATAAGATAAATGTCATCTCTAATAACTATAGCTATAACATTTGTTTTATCTTATTCATTGAACCATGAAATCGTTGATTTGAAGGTATGTTAGAACTTTTTTCGAAGTCTTACATCCAGCTACTGATACAAACCAATCTCAGTTTATTTCTAAAGTTCATTATGATCATAACAGAAATCACATAATGATAACACAAAAATCACAAAAATAGTTTATCACTACACTAAACAAGTTAATTTGAGATTATTCCTCTTTCAAATAGGGTAAGTAATTGAGCATTTCACAGTTGTAATCCAAAACATCATGTGTGATTGTTCATGGTAGATTTACCTTCATAGTTATATTCTGGTGTCATTGAAAGCACTACACAATTTCTTAAATGTTCTCTTCTATTAAATTAGTTGTCCATTTCATTATCTATCATCTGTGTTTGCATTAAGATACATATATACTGATCAATTTTTGGCTGTTCACCCAGTTGTATATCAAAGTCTGAACACTTTGTGGATAGTTAAGCCAAAAATAATTTTTTTTGGTCATGACATCTTATTTAAGAGGCTCTCCAGTGATCTCTGGCTTAAAATGATCAATAGAATGCCATCTATAAATAGGGGTAACTAGAAAACCACAATTTCTGCAGAGAATCTCTCTTCTATTTGGACTCTTAAAATGATTATCTTCTATGTCAAGCTTCTCTCTGAAACAAGATTATATTATAATATTTTCCCAGTAATGTATTATTGCTATAAATCATAGGATACCAAAATTTCCAAAAAATAAAAGCTGCAGATTACCCAAAGGACAATGGTAGATGTAATTAAGCATTAGCATATTACCAATGATTAATTATGTCAAAGAACTATGTAAAAGAGATCAGAGAGATATACAACCAGAAAAGGTAGGTGGACCAATAATACGGTAAGGTCAAGGGATAACCAGGATTAAAATCCAGTAAGAGACCTGGAGAAAGGCAGTCAAGATATTGGATTGCATAGTGGGTAGAGCAATAAATTTGGTAGACTTGAGTTCAAATTCCACCTCAGAAACTTAGTGACTTTGTGGCATTGCCAGGTAGCTTAATATCTCTTGGCTTCACGTTTTCTCATCTGTAAAAATGAGGGAATTAGATTCAGTAACCTCTAAGGTTTATTTCAGCTCTAAATTCCTAAATTTTGTGGAGAATTTATAGGAGGGTATGGACAAGGATTGTAGAAAACAAGAATATATGAATAACTTTAAATCTTTAAGGTTGGAGATCATAGGTGTATCAAAGTTATTTTAAATTAAATACTAACATGCATCCTCTAATATATACTGCCTTGAAAACAAGGAAATGATCCGGTCATGTCCTTCATGGCAAGGGTAAGGAGTATATATGTGCCAAAAAATAATTATGACTATAGTTAGAAGGGAAAGAGTTTTGTTGAAAAAAAAATTTTTTTTTAGTTGTGTTGTGATTCAACTCCCTCTTCTGAGTCATGATAATATCTCAGTAATGTACTTATGGATATTCTAAGTATTAAAATTTGTCATTTTCTTTGAAAAAGATTAAATTCTACAGCATGTCTATTGCAGCCAAGAGTAGCAGAAGATGGTCTTTGGTTTGAAATAGTGGCTAGAAAAATTGCAAACTGATTTTGAACCAGGTCTTAGATTGTTTTTCCCCTTTAGCAGCTCATGAGGAATCAATTTAGTATAGTAAAAAGAT